>NW_028258293.1:15242812-15546250 GCF_053883595.1 Heterocephalus glaber
CTGCCTAACAGGCCAGTCCTGGCTAACCCAGCACACAGAGAGCCCAAATGCATGAGCAACCCTTTCTCCTCTCCTTCAACGGGCAGGGTCTGACCGCCAGCCGAGGCCAACCTGGCGTGGGAAAGATGCACAAGAATTCTGGCTTTGGAGCAGCATCAGATGAGTGGAAAGAAGACTGGCCTCCCGCAGTCCGACCTGCACAGGTTTTCAGCTCTGAACAAAAACCTGCTGTTCCTCTTCCCTGAACTGAAAACTTCTTTCTGTACTACAAACTCACTAAAGCCAAGCAATCCACTGCTTTTGGAGAGATGATGATACCAAATTCTAATTTCTCTTCCTTCCCATTCTCCCTGCCAACCTGTCATGAAAGAAGATGAGAAGCAAACCTCATTTGGCCATTTGGTCCTCTATCCAAGGAAGAAGATTTATGGGAGAAAAGAAGAAGTTCTTTAACACATGAAGCTATAAATATTAAGCACATTTCCTTCACAGAGCCCGTCTCTCGTGTCACCACTGCTCTTTTATCTTGTCCCAGAAATGAACACACATTGCAAAGCTGTGCTCCCACAATCACACCCTGCATTGGAGTAAAATGTGGTTAGTTTCTGCTTAGAAGATTTAATTCTGGCTCTTCCACATAGTAGCTAAAAGTCCTTGAGCAAGTCCATTCCTCCTTGGGGCCTATTATCCATGAGTAACAGAACCAAAGAATGAATATTAATCTTCAAACCCAGCACTCCTGGAAAGTAGGTAAAAAGGCCTCCAGCTCAGTGGGTAGAGGGCTCTCTGTCCAGAGGGCTGGCACTAGCTCCTCTGCCATCTTGCCGTGTGACCTTTCACAAAGTACTTTCTCCCTCTGAGCCACAGCTTTGTCACGTGTATGATGAGCAGATTCCTCACCCACCCTCCATTCTCAGCTAAGAGCTTTTCTGAGTCCATGATCCTATGACCCAGTCCCAATAATGTGAGCAGACTTAGAATGAGGTGGGGTGGAAGGACAGATAATGTTGGGCTAGGAGTCCAGACCAAAGCAAAGAAGCTGGGGGTGTAGTGGAGTTTGTCTGGGCACCCAGGAAAGACTGCAGGACACATATGCAAAGGAAGGGGAACAGTTCTTTCACCCCCATCTCCATTGAGACCAACCCAGAGGAACAGATGCCCAAATCCTGCAGGCACCACAAATGTCCTGGAGCACACTACTTCCTTTCTACATTAATGTTCCACAGCTTTCCTCGGAACTTGGTTGGGAAATTCCAACCTCTGCCCCCTTGGCTGGAGGCCCTGGGGACTACCTGGGGACTACCTGTAGGCTCAGACCACTCAGGTCTGGAGGTAGCAACAGCCTCAGCTCAGCAAAAGCACCTGGGACCTCTCATTCCTTCTCGACCCCACCCCTACCATTCTGACCCAGAAGACACTTGGCCTTGGTCTTCAGTTTCCTACCCAAGTCCTCTAGTTCTCAGTTGAGTGGACTCACCTGCTTGCCTAGGCACCAAATCTCCCTCCCCCAGCTTCCTCCCCTCCCCAGCTCTTGTCCCTTCTATCCCCCAGGGATTGACATCCTCTTCTTCTGAATGGAGCCCTGCTATAAATAAAGAACCAAGCACCCTGACCCTTACTACCACCACCCAACCCACCCAGTTTGCCTGTCGCTTGCTGGGTCCCCTGCCTCTGTCACCAACTTGGGAAGCGCTGAGTGCCTCTTTAGATCCTGCCACTCCTGATCAGGCTTCTCAGTCCCTCTCCTTTTACCTCTGCATCAAATCCCACTGTCAATGCTCCCAGCAGCCCCACCTGAATGGTACTGGAGAGAAGGAGGGACTGAGGGGACTTGCTTCACAAAGAGGCCCAGATGACAACCAGGAGACCTGGCTCCACCCCCAGCTGGCTCAGGGACCCCAGGCCCACCCAGCCAGTGTTCTTACCTTCTCCAGTTGGTGGACACCCTCTTCCACACAGCAGATGGAGGCCAGTGTTTGGAGTGCCTGGGGGTACAAGCACCGGAAACTGTCCTGCCGGCAGACCTTGAAGAGGGCCACGACCCCACCCTCCTGTCAAGAAAAAGAAAATGTGACTGAGAATATGACCTCACCAGGTGACCTTTCCTGAGGCTGCCCGGAGAATAATTGAGTAACTTATATCCAGATATGCTTCTGAGTCCTCCACCACACACACACACACACGCATGCACACATGCTAAGTGAAATGTAGGCTCTGGGTAGTTCAAATGGAGATGAGATTCCCCAAGAGCTCCTGGGAGTTGGGACCCAGTGGCTAGGGCAGATATTCTGCTAGGGCTGGCGATCAACACCCTCCAACACAGCTGCTGGACACCTGGCAACACGGACTTGGCAGCCCTGGTAGAGCAGGCTGGAGCCCTCAGAAACATCCCAGAACCAGATCAGAGGCAGGGGGAGGGAAGAAAGGACCAGAAGCCCAGTACTGGCTTTGGCTCCATAATCAATCTCAGACTGCCTCATGGGGCAGGCCAAAAGGAGTTTCATTTTCATCACTACTATAACACAGACAAACCATGGATTGCGAGTACCTTGGTCCACAAGTGTTCCACAAGATAAGCAAATTTTTTTTCTTGCTGTGATTTTTTTTAATCTTTATTTTTCATTAGTGCATGTTTGTCATGCATAATAGTCTCATTCATCGTGGGGAATTTATATCTATACATAATACATCTTAATTCTTTTTTTTTCCATTCCGTACCCTTCAACCTTTCTTCCCTCCCCACTTAGAAAAGCTCTGCTTCCATTTTTTCCTTCCATTCTCTCTTTTTTAAAGCCTTTTTCTTTCCTTCCCTTCCTCCAACCCCCTCCATACTGATTTCCACAGCAGTTGTACCATTTTACACTCCCACCAAAACAATGGAAAAAGGTGCCTTTTCCCCCACAGCCCCGCCAGCACTTGTTATTGGTTGATTTCTTGATAGCAGCCATTCTTTCTGGGGTGAGGTGGAATCTCAGTGTTGTTTTCATCTGCATCTCTCAAATGACCAGTGATGTTAAACATTTTATCACATATTTATTTGCTGTTTGTACTTCTGCATCTGAGAGGTGTCTGTTCATTTCAGATGCCCATTTTTGAATTGGGTTTTTAAATTTGGGGGATCTCCTTTTTTTAGTTCTTTGTATATTATAGATTTTAGTCCTCTAAGGAGTAGCTGGCAAAAATGCTTTTCCCATTTTATGGGTTGTCTTTTAACTCTGTTGGTGGTTACTTTTGCTGTTCAAATGCCTTTTAATTTGATGTGATCCCATTTCTTGATTCTTTGTAATATTTCCATGCAATTGTGGTTTTGTTCAAAAAAGAAAAGCAAACATTTCTAAGAAATTTTTAACTTGATAAATGTGCGATCTCTTGCAATATGAGTTTTAAGTCATCTCTCTCTCTCTCTCTCTCTCTCTCTCTCTCTCTCTCTCTCTCTCTCTCTCTCCTTTGATATATAAGTGCTTTGGATTGTGAGTGGAATGAATTATTCTTACAAACCAAGGTCTTATTTGCATATTTCCACTCCATGATGGAAAAAACTGAAGCCAAGATGGGTAGAGTAATTCACCCTAAATCCACACCATCCTTATTTTCACTCTTTAACTTCTGTTTCTTTCTAAAAAAAAAATCCTTTAGGGAGACAATCACCCAGCTCTTGAGTGCAAGCATATCCTTTACTTACGTATATGAAACTTCTTTCCTTGGTCTTCTTGAAACTGCCCAGCATAGTGTGTCCCTCCTAGGAATCTGGGATTGAGGAGCTTATGGTCTAGGGGCCCTGCCAAGTGATGATATTCATTTTGTAATGATTCCTGGAGTCTGCCTTTCTTTGGGTGCAAGATAAGAGCATCACCAGATCACACAGGGATTCACCACAACTCCCAGCCAAATAATGTCAGCACTACCTTGCACACTGGAGCAGAAGCTGGATGCACAGCATCTGGCTTGGCTTCTGTCCCTCCTTCTTCCCTTCCCACAAAAGATGGAAGGATCTAGAGGTGGCAGCTATAAAGAACAGGAGCAAGTGATCTCAGCCCTTGGGACATTTGCCTTTCACCGAATCACTCCTGGGTCCGATTAAACCCAATGCACCTGTTCCCAAAGTGGAGCAAAATGTCACAGGAAGAAGGTGAGTTCAGCAAAATACTATTCCCTATCAAGCTTTTAAGAACTCTGTCCACCAAAAATATATCAAGTACCAGTACTGCCAAAGCCAGGCTCAGTTCCATGAGCTGGGGCTGTGGCAATGAATGACTGCAAGGATAAAGAAGGAGCAAGGGGCAGAGAAAGCAACACCTCTACAACCCAGCACAGGTGCCCCAAGGTAACTCAGTCCAAAATCTTTCTTTCCCTCTGCTCCAAGAAAATAGCCTCATGGCCCTTTTCACTAAGAGTTTTGTAGGGACCAAAATGAACATGTCCAACTCTGGGAGGATTCAGAATTTCTAACATTTTATAATAAGCTAAGGTTGATTGCACTTTTTTATAGCCCTGCCTTCTTGGACAATCATTTTGTAAGAAAAAAGCAAAATTTAGAGCTGGTGAATTTATTCATGCACTCAAAAATGGTAATAATCTATTATACCCCAGACATCGTGCTGAGAACTGAGCAAGAATGGTCCATTCTACACCCACCCTGAACTCATGGTCCAGCAGGGAAGGCAGGCAATTCTAGAATCAGACACAAAACTGGGTAGGGTAGTGATGAAATGAGCGTGGGGTGCAGGGTTAAAGAAGCACAGGATGGAGCCCCTCACAGTCTGGAAAGAGTTTTTGAAGGAGAAAGACAGACTCACTCTGCTTTTAAGAGCACCTTTACTCCATTAAAATATGTCTAGCATGAGTGAAGATACCCACCTCTCTGATTTCTTGTTCCTTTATCCTTTATCTCTGTCTTCCTACTTTTTTATGGGCTATCTGATGAAGGTTGCACATAAAGACCTGCCTCAGAGGATCAGTGGAGCAAAATCAAGTTACTCTTTAAAGTGAAAACAAAAGAAACAAGAAGTCCTAAGCTCTCCCCAGCACTAATAGCCTCGCCAAACATAAAGATACATATAGATGCATATACAGTATATTTATATACATGCACATTTATATTTAATCATCTAAGTTGTATTCCAATACATAGATGATCGATAGATATTTACATCTGGAGCAGACAACAAAGAAGTGGTGCCAAAGAGGATGAGGCCAGAAGGCAGGAGAATGTGACAACCTCCTTTTGGCTCCAGAGGCACTGAGACTAGCAGAACTATATTTAAGACTCTGGGTGTATTTGCATTAGATCCTGTTTACCTCGTCTCCCAAGACTGTGAAAAATGTCCTTCTTAGCATTTTCAGCTACTGGGAGAGGAAAGAAGAAACTCTGGGACTCAGACTAAAAGGGTTGGTCCAGATCCTTGCTCTGCTGCTGGTTAGCTTTGGATAAAAGGGAACAGTGACAGCTACATTGCTGAGCAGTAGGGGGAGCAATCAAGTTAACAGATGCTGAAGGGCTGTGTACGGGCTCCGGACAGAGGAGTGAGTCCGGTAGGAGCAGGGCTTCCTGGTTAAAGGTTGTCTCAGACACTCACGCAAGCTATGCCAAGAGCTGGGGAACGTGAGGGGCAAAGGAGGAAGGAACCCACAGAGGAATTGAGATGGGCTACTTCATGGCACACACTGAGCCCCCACTCGGGATCCGAAGGCAGCGCTCAGCCCACAGTAACGCTGCAGTCGGCTGAGCTAGCAGATCACACTGTTGGCTGGAGCTTGTTTAATTTTATAGAAAGCTCTGGGCTCAGAGCCCAGCTATAGGACGGTATGAATTATTCAGACAGGCTTGGGATGAGCTGTCATAAAGCTGGCAGGAGCACTTACGGGGTGTGTAGGCTAGGGTGGAAGGAACAGCTGAGCAGCTGGCAGAGGTAGATTTGACAAAGCACCGGGGAGTTGTCTGTGCTCGACTCTGGGCAAGGGGTTGGGTCTGCCACCATCATGATAGGGAAGACTGGGCCTGGTCTTGGTCTCAGTGGATTCCAAGAGACTAAAGGAACAGACGTCAGACAGACCGCCCAAGTTCTATCCTGGAGGCAGCTCAGATAGATGAATAACTCAAAGAAGGAGCCCAGCGGGTCCAGGGAGGTGGATGAGGAAGGCAACTGGGGTGGACTGCCGACATCTGTCAGTGTTGGACATGTGTGCTGAGCATCTGGGGTGAGGGTGCTGTGCAGGGCATTTCAAAGACTCACGCTTTCTGTGTCACTATGAGGACTGAACATTCACACATAGTGATTGTATTGGAGACACACGCCCCTGCACATTCCAGGCTGGAAGGATGGGAGTAATCACTGAATCTTCTGATTCAGCCCTCTGTCTACTCTATCCCAAGGACCAGAGAGACAAAGGAAGGTTGAGATGAAAATTTGGAGTCAACAGATTTGGTTCAAATTCCACCCTCTTAATGGGTGTGACCTTGTGCAAGTTATTTACTTTCTTCCTGAATTTCTTTTTCCTTATCTTAGAGATGGGAATTAAAATTCTAACAGTTTGTTATGGCTAGATGTCCCCTCAAAGCCTCATGCAGTCATAGGTGGGGCTTTTCAGAGGTGTCTGGATCTAGAATATATGATGCTGGGATTGATTCATGGTGCAATGATAGGATCAAGGGCACTAGGACTAAGGATGTGAGTGCTACCTGCCCTAAGTAGCCTGGGTGAGATATAAAGGACAGAAAGAGCTGTGGTCATCTCTTATTTGCTTTATTACCTTCTGCCAGCCATGAACTGCTTCTCCTCTGCCGTGCCACCCTGCTTTGGAGCCAGCCAACTCTGGACTGAAACCTCTACAAATTGTAAGCTAAATAAACCTTTTCCCTACTTTGGGTGCTGAGTATTTTGTCTCAGCAATGAGAGAAAAGTAAGAAAGACACACTTCAAAAGACTGTTGGAGCATGGGAGAGATATTGAGTGCGAAGTTTAGCACAGTGCTTGAGTAAATAATGAAAGACATGGAAAGTACATGGGAGGAGGGCAAAGAGAAGAAGAGGGTGAGAAGGGAGGAAGGTGGGGGGGAGCTGCTGATATGCAAATCAGAACAGTAACCAAGAGCACAGCCTTTAAGCCTAAACAGCCAGATTCAAATTCTGCCCCTTACTAGATGTGTGGCCTTCTCACTTTCTCAGCTCCACCACCTGTACAATGGGAGTAGATGCTATCTACCACCCACGATTAGTTGGAGGCCTAAATCAGTTATTACATAAAGATCACTTAAAGCATTATCTGGTGCATAGTACATGTTATAAACATGCTTATTCCTGTTTTACTACTACTGTTACTTCAATATCATCACCACTATCATCATCAACATTGGCCACTTCCAGCTCGGAAATCTCAGACTTCCCCATTGCTCCCCAACTCTTGCCTCGCCCTAGTCCTGGCCTTGACCCGCCTCACAGCCAAAGTGGGCAAGGAGAGCACTGTGTAGTACACCAGGAGCAGAGAAGCAAGAACTACTGATTAATAGATAAGGGCTTTGCCTGGACTGGGAACCACTAGGTTTTAGCCACTTAAGCAGGTGAATGGAAAGAGCATTGAGCCCAGAGCCGGGCAAATCTGGTTTCACTTGTCAGCTGTCCAAGGTACTAAGCCATTGTGAGTCCTGGAGTCCTTATCTGTGAAACAGAGTCATGGATACTGATCTCAAAGCAGTGTGTGTGAACAAGATATGGTACCTGCGGAAAGTGTTAATACAGAGCCTGGCACATGGGCAATAACCAAAATTTAGTCATTCTTATTGTGTTATTGCTGATAACATTCAATGAGACTCGTGTATTTCCAGCTCTGGTGGGGCGTGACCCATGTAACCTCAAGATTATTTCAAATCTTTAAACCACTGCTCATGGTTCTTGAGGGTCCAGGGCTGGTTTGGGGATCACAGGGGATATCTGAGTAGCTAAAGGGAGGGATGGAATAGCTAAGGAGCCTTTAAAGAAAACTTAAGGAAGGGATGACTAAATACGGAAAATAAAGTTCACCTTATCCTTCCGTTTAAAAATAGAGTAGGATAAAACTAAAATTGCATCCTTACTTATTGCATAGAAACACCAAGAAAGTCAGACAGGATGGTAGATCTGGGAAGTCTCTTAAATGTCATGGAGTTCAGTTTTTTTGGTCACAAAGGTGGAGCTAATGTCCCAGTGGCCTGGCCAATCTCCCACAGTGAGCTAATGGCAGCACTGGGATGAGAACTGCCCTGGCCTTTCTCTCTTGCTTTTCACCTCTGGAAACATTTGGGATCAATCTTTACCAGAGGTGGTCCTCAGAGGAAACTAACTCTGCAGGAAGCCAAACATCATCTTTGCTTCAAGCTCAAGTGCACATTCTCCCTCTGCTTTTCTGAACGAGGACCACAGATGCGGGCAGGTGACAGGAATTGTCTATATCAAGCAGCACATGGAGAGGAGACTGTGTGCCCAGGCCTGGAATGGGGCACCCAGAGCATCAGAGCCTGTGCCCAGCAAAGTCTCCTTCCCAGGCAAATTTAAGCCCTGTTTTTTCTAAAACACAAAACACCTTCAGGATCATGCTGCCATTCAGACTAAGTCTTGCTACTTCCAGGGTTCAGATCTATACCTAGAGCTTAAACCCAGCCAGTGTTTGCCATTTATTTTGAAAGAGAAAACTGATCATTGTTCTAAAAGCAACTGAGCTAACTTTTGTTGGAAATTAACCATTAAACTAGTGCTGAGAGGTTGGAGCAGCTCTCTGCTCCTCTACAGCATCATGCAGACCCTTGCATAGTCAACACTTCCAACCAAGCTGAATGGCTGACTCACAGAATCCTTGGAGGGGACACCCCAATGTTACCCGAACCACCCTCTCTGCCCCAACACTGTCACAAGGTTTTCAAGTTAAATCTCAACTAATGGCCCACAACAGGAGTCCTGTCCTCAACTCAAGCAATAGGGGATCAGAAATCACCTGGAAAGTAAAAATATCTACCCTAGACCCTACTCCAGATCAATTAAATCATAATCAGAAATTGCTAAATCTCCCTTTTGATTCTAATGGGCCTCCAAGGTTGAAAATTTGAGTCACACTTTGGCTCAAAAATCTGAAGGTCTATGCTATGAATTGAACCAGAAGTCACTACTATGGGCTCTGGACCATGAACTCTGAACTACAGAGACCTGAGTTCTAATTCAGATTCTACTCCCTATCAGCTGTGTGACCTGGACAAGTCCCTCAGACTATGACCTCAACTATAGATTAGAATAACATGATACCTACTTTATAGGATAATTCTGTGATTTAAAAGAAATCATGCATGCAAAGCACTAAGCGCAGTACATGGCAACACTCCAGTATGAGCTATTGCTGTTACATAAAATTTACCTCTGTCCCAACCAAAGGTGACAAGCATTTACCCTGTTCTTCCAAATTTCCTTAAGGGCTTAGATCAGGGATTCTGAGAGCTGGACCATGCTTCAGAATTACCTTTACAGCCTGTTAAAATGCAGATTCCCAGATCTTACCCCAGGGCTTCAATAAATCTTGAGTGGGGAAAAGAGTATCTATGTTTTCCACAAACTCTCTGAAGGATTGTAAAGCAGCATGAGGACTTGGAACCACAAAGCTGGAGTATTTTTTGTGACTTGTGTCATAAGTCTCTTTAAGGGCCTAAATTTGGTTCCAGTTAGATCACTGCTTCTAAGGGTGAGGTCACTTCTCAAAGTGAAAACAGAAGAATGAAACAGAAGCCCTTACTTTGATCCAAGGCTACCAATTGACTATATTTGCTCTAAGTTTTTGGAGGCCATAATGAAGGGCAAATTAATGAATTAAAGCTCCTATTGTTATTGAGGAAAACCACTGTCTTTTTTCATCTTCCCTCATGTCGTATTGGAATGGCCACAGGTACTTTTGAAACCCAGCCAGGAAGCTAAGTAAGGGATACGTTGGGATAGAAGCCTAGAGAACACATTCCTCTGAATTTGATGTGAAGGTCATGTTTATAGACCTAGTCCTCCTGATAGCACTGATGCTAATTATTATGGGATAGAGGTCATTATGGTGACAGGATTAATATACGGGGCTCAACTGACAGGTAAAACATGAAACAAAACCACTTTCTTTGAGCTGTGTTTGAGACACCACATTTTTTTATACGCATGATGCCAGAATGCCATATAGAGTCAATCAATCTTTTAAACTGTTACATGCCAGATGGGCTTTGTCTTCACTACATGATCTTGTGGACACCAGGGATACCACAGCTGTCAAGAAGGAAAGAATATGTGGAGATGGGGAAGGAGGGTTGTTTGTAACAAATGCTGCATAAAGCAAGGTGATAGAGGTTCTGAGGATACCAGCTTTTTGTCGAAAGTAGGAAATCAAAGGGACCCTCTCCCTTTTAAAGATAGAAACACCAAGGGCCATATAGAAGAGATGACTCACAAGGTCACCCAGCAAGCGAATGCTAGAGCTGAGATGGGCCTCCTGAGCCAGCCATTCACACCCACCAAACAAACAAGCTTCCTTGTACTCTCCCAGGCCTGCTACCTGGCCCCTAACTATGAGTTCACCTGGGCTATGATGCGGCACAAAGGCGCACCCTCCTGGGTCAGGCTGAACAAGTTCCCTGTGGTGGACTCCATGGTATAGATGTTGTCCGAGGCATCAATTTTTCTCACCAGTGCCTACGAAGAGAGAGAAAAGTTAGCTGGTCACTTAACTCCAACTGCCTGCCCTCTCATCATTTTCCTTAATGAAATACCAGTGAGCTGATGCTTCTGAGAGCCTCCATGCCACATCCATTGCCCCACTGTGGGCAACAAGGCTTTAACTTTGGGAAAGACATCAGTCAGGGAAAGACCTGAGCTACATTTCAGAGACATGCAGTTATTTCAAACCCCTCCCCTGATCTGGTTCATCAAAACTCAGCTCTCAACACTGATGGACTCAGCAAATCCCATTTTGTTTTGCTCCTGGATCCTACTGATAACAGAAACCATCAGTTAAATAAACAAAGGTCAAATTGAAAATCAATGTGTTGCTACAGCTATAGCCAAAGAATTTGCTCCTTTAGGATGACTATTAGCCAAAGGTGACCCCAACTGGGTGCTGGGTTTAGAGATAAAGTCAACAGAAGCACTCTACAGCAGCTTAGTGCTTGGAGGGAATCTGCACTGGATGTACAACCAGACCAAAATAACAACAATGAAAATTCCCCCACCAGGTGGGTAACTCAGTGAGTGAAGCCATAATGGCCAAAGCTGAAGGAGTCTAGGCTACTGGTGATAAGATCCTGGAAATGACCAAATGTATGACAAGGGAGGCCCAGGAAAGAAAACAAATGGAAGTCATATACAAATAAGATATGAAGATTATTCCTAGAAGAGTTTAGCTAATTTCTGGGAAAAAGCTTTTTATGAATCTTGAAACCACTTAATAATCACCCATTAGTTTGGAGCATGTGACTCATTGATTATAAGTGATTCCTACCTGCTAATTATAGCCAGTTGCTTAAATTTCTCCTGGAGGCTGGAGATAGAGATGGCAGAGCTGCCCTGAAAAGCAGCATAAAAGAAGGAAGACCTCCCAAGCCGGGTGCTCTGAGGAGCTTCCCATGCATTTTCAACTGCCATGTTCATTTTCACATATTAAACTGGACTTGTCTCTAAATAACCTTGGGGCTATAGAAATGAGAAACTCTGAGTTCTGGACCCAGCTTGCCTTTAACATATCATGTTGATGGAGTAGGCATCTGCTTAAAAGCATGGACTCTGGAGTCAAGCTGCCTGGGTTCAAATCCTGGCTCTGCCACTTCTGCCCCTGTACCCCAGAGCAGGTCATTTCATTCAGCTCGCCTCTGCCTCATGTCCTCATCTGTAGAATGTTGAAAATAACAGTGTCTTCTCTTAAGGTGATTATTCCCATTTCTTAAGGTTGCCAGTATATAGAAAGAACTTCTAAAAGGACTCCTACCTTGTGGAGGCAAAGTAAAATTCTCTTTTCTTTTTTGGTACCGGGGATCAAACTCTGAACCTTGTGCTTGCAAGGCAGGCAGTGGAACCACTGAGCTAAATCCCCGGCCCCAAAGTAAAATTCTTAGGAGTTATTATTTTGTGACCTTGGAGAAATTTAGATAATCTGCCTGGGATTTGGTTTCTCCACTGTAGAAGGATTAAAATCAAGAGAGTTAGAGGTTCAAGGTAAATGACTGCCTTTTTATTTAAGCTCATGGGAATTTTTCTCACACACAGTACACTAATCCTCTCCAGACAGTGGCCTAAGATTAAGTATGTATTTAATAAAACTACACTAAATATAAAAGTTATTCCCCAAGATGAGTTTTAACATAAGGAAGTATTAATAACCAAGATTTATCACTACAAACCTCTGTAATGAACACTCTCCTTAGAATCCTTCCCCATTGTGACTGTAAGCAGCCTCACATGTGATACAAATGCTCACATGAAAATGCAGATTTCATATATTGGGGTTCTGTACCTAAATGATAATTACCTAATGTTTCTAATTAGTGTTTACACTTGAAGCAAATTACCATTACATTAAACAATTCAAACTCAGTGTCTTGCAATCAGCTGCTAATATTAGACCATTTATGTCTAAGAATAATTTCGTGTTACTATCTATACACATATATAGAGTAATTATACCCCAGATATATCTCAGTGAATCAGATCCCTGACAAAGGGAAGTAGTGAGCATCCTTTCCACAGCATAAATGTGGAAAGATAGGAGATAAAAGGTTCCACTGGGATCTTCCAGGCCCTGAATATCACAATATGTCAGAGTTGGAAGAGCCTCAGAAGTCTTTTGTCCAAATTTCATTTCACAGTTGAGGAAACTGAGGCACTGAAACCTAACAAAGTTTCTACATGCACTCCAGGGAGGCGGGAGGAACAGGACTCTGTCCCCTGTGAGTCTGACTTCCAATTTTTAAAGATTAATGACTCCATCACTGATGTAGGCAGAACCTTCCATGAACAGCTCCCAAGTGAAGCTAGAAGTCCCGGGCAAGGATACAGCCAGCCACATTAGCAGCTCTCACCACGAGGAGAGCGGCTGTGTACCAAGGCTTCCCACTCATGTCTGACACTGTGGTCACCAGAGCTCCTGAAACAGGAGGCAGAGCTAACTGCAAGCCCCAGCTGCTGCCCTCTGGATCTGCCCCTGTGTTCTCGCTGAGACCACAATTCCCAGACCCATGATTCTCTGATCTACTCTCAGCTGATACTGCACACAATATGCCTATGACACAGGGAATTTCTCCAAAGGGTGACTATGGTTTGATTCACTGTCCACGACTTTCTTGCTACTCAGTCCTTCCTTCTGCCTTTCCTTTCTCAGATGTCACACCTGCAACATGGCTTTCCATGCCTTCATCTGCTTCATCTCCATTATCCTCCACAGAAATTCCTACCCGGTCCTATCTTGACTTATGCTTCAAACTGACTCAGTTCTAAAAACTCAAGGTTCTTTTTTTCAGGAAATCAAGGAGAAAACAGACGTATTATAAGAAAAGTGGTGAAAAATGAAAACAAAATAAAGAAGATAGGCTTAACAGGCTAAATTATTTTCTTAAAAGACAGACCAGGGAGATAAGAAACAAACAAACAAAAATAGCTCTTTAAGACCAGGAAAAAGAAGAAAAGAGAAGCTAAAGAGATACATGCAGTCAGCTCTAGATAAGAAATTAGAAAAAGATGATATATTTTTGTTTATCAAAGAGTGACTGCAACCTAGTGAAATCAATTAGAAAGAAAGAGTAAACTCTTAGAAGGACAGACTGGAATGAGATTCTCAGAAGGAGCCAGGAAAATATGCAAAGCTCCTCCTTGAAGCTCTAGATGGAGAACCCATGATTATACAACAAAGCATCCCACATATGCAAGGGAGTCACATAAAATGCAGGCAGATTCAACATGGTGAAAGAGATTAAAGATGGCTACAAATTCTTTCCTACACCTTCCAAACAGTGATGAGTTCTAGTTCCACTTTACTTGAAAATGGGCTGGGCTTCATGTCTTGCTTGAGTAATAGAAGGAAGTACTCAGCAGAAGTGACATACCAAGACTCCAAATACTAGGTCATAAAAAGCCTTGACGCTTCCACTTAGACTTCTTGAGACACTCGTTTGAGTGCCCTGAGCTGCCCTGTAAGAAGTTTGGTAACTCCTGAGACTGTCGTGCTGGGAAAGCCACATGTAGAATCTCTATTAACACTCAATCGAGAGCAGTTCCCACCCTCTCCAAGGCCCCATCCACATGAGGGAAGCTGTGTAGGGCTCTCTGAACCATCTGAACCTGAACATCACCTCTGTCAATGCCCAGATGGAAAAGTAAAATCACTCAGGCAAGCCCTGCCCAAATTCTTGCCCCTTAAAATCATGAAATATAATAAAAATGGTTGTCTTTAGGTTAGTTTTAATGGTTTGATAAAGTCTAAGCACAGAAAATATTACAAAGATCAGCATAAACATTTCAAAGGAATATGGATAAATTCCCAAGTAAAAGTTTTTGGAAGTGAGCATGTAGTACTGCCTGGGTCCTGGAAACACGCTGGAGAAAGCAGGACTTAGGACTCTGAGGAAAGGAGCAACTGAAGAAGTAAACAAAATAGTGACTTAATTATTAGATTAGCTATTGGTCAGACAAGAAAATGTCTTTCTGGTGGGAGTATCCCATTTAGAAAGGTAAAAGTAGACAAGATCTGTTAGAACTGGAGGCTTCTGGAAACTGAGAACTTAACTGACTTCGTTTCTTTCAACAAAAGAAATGCCCAAATGTAGAAGTGTTTGTTGGAAAACCAAAAGAGTGTGCCAAAAAGCAAATGGAAGTAAATGTGGGGAAAGTAGCTCAGATTCAGGTGTCAGATTCACTCAGAAGTAAAGAGACCTACGTGAGGAGAAGAGTAGTTGTTAGATTCAACTGAGTGTCCCTAAAAGCATTAGGGAATTAACAGAAAAAAGGAGAACACTGGAGCCATAGTTCACTACAGGAAAACAAGACATAATAGAAAGGAATATTACTCAAGCCTGGAATATTCAAAACATATGGAAAGATGGAATTCTGAAAAGCACCTGGCTCAGGAGCTGGTCCTCCCTGGGCCCATTAAAGCCAGACCTCAGGAACTTCGAAAATGGCGGCAGTTCAAGTACCTGCTGAGGACGATTCTCCAGCAGAAGTGTTTATGGGAAATCCTCGTTGGGACACGGGGATCTCAAGGCCTAAGAAATTCTCTAGTAAGAGGCAGCGACAACAGCCAGCGTGCTATGGAACCAGAATGCCAGTGTATCTAATGTCAAAAGAATATTTTTTCATTTAACCTAAGAATTTTGAAAATTACATAACCCTTCATACATTTTTAATTTGATAGCTACAATCTTTATCATAGATTTAAAAACAAAATTGCAAAGGATATAATTTCCAGAAACTGTATATACTGACCTAAAATAAAGCCATTGTGCTGATTTTTAAATTTATTCAGTGGAATCTGAACACCAAATCAGCTTCAACATTTATTCAAAACTACATGAATAATCATTCTTTCAGATTTTGTACCTTCTCTTTTCATCATTAAATTTATATTCCCACTCCACATTTTCCTCCGAATTATTCCTTAATGTGATACATTTAAGTTTTATTTATCATCCATATTATCATTGAAATTTGAAATTTTGTTTTACATCCTGTTACTACAATGCTCCAAGTATTTAATAAAAGAATTGTTCAGGGCCAGGGATGTAGCTCAGTGGCACCACGCCTGCCTTGCAAGTACAAGGTCCTGAGTTCGATCCTCAGTACTGAAAAAAAAAAAAAACCTGTTCCTTGTTAATTGTCATTACAGTCATTATCATCATTACTGGTCAAATAAATAGGTTATAAATTTATATAAATATTATGAATCATAAAAATAACATTTTACTGTTTCCTTCAATGAGATGAATATGATTTTTAAGTTTTCTAATGCCGTCATGTATCCATGATTGAACACTGACTTAATGTTATAGTTATAGAGGTAAACTCTGAAAAACCTGGTTCCCATGAATCCATACAGGGGGCTAGGATGAGTTTGTACAGCCATGACACTTAGCCCTTTGAGCGCCTTTTGAGTTATGTCTGATTACTGTGTGATCTATCATCAAACAGTATTTTTAATGATCTGGAAGCTGATAACTCCTCTAAAATGGTAAAGGAATCCAAAACCACTTGACTTGCAAAAGAATTTGTTACCCCATCATTAAAGTCTTTCATTTGCTTTTTCAGTTTCTGGGAAAAATTCCAAAAGTACTTTACCAAGATTTATCAAATAACTATTAATTATATCCATCACTTTTTTACTTAGAGCACCTTGGGTCACCCAGCTTATTCAGAAAGAATTGAAAAATCAAAATATTAATACTATTTTTAATAAAATATTTTGTTTCAAATATATTTATCAAAGTCTTGAAACTATAGTGCTTGCTTATTTAACTTAATGAAAACATTCACCCTCTAACTGATCGGCCAAGTCAGGGTTAACTTCTCTCAATAAAGACCTGACTTCATTTTTTAATTAAAAAAGCCTTTGAAATATGTTTCAAGAAATACTAAAAACCACTGATAAGTTATTATGAAGATCATACTCTATGAGAAAATGCTAAAAATTGTCAATATTAAAAAATAATTTAGTTCTAAAATAGAATTTGATTTATTACCATGTTATAAAGCCAAGATAAAACAATTTACTGAACTTGTGATAATGCAAAGAAATATGTAGCTAACAGTTAATTATAAATCTAAGTATATGACAAAAGGCATAGGATTTCTTCAGTAAATGGATTCATATGTGTACTGAACTTTGGTGCTCAACTTTTGGGGATATAAATAATTAAATAAGAATTGAAATTTTTGGATTTCAAAAAAAGAATTGAACTTTTTAAAAATCAGAAATAATTCAATTAATTTTAGCAGCTCTCATGAGCAAACTTCCTTATGTTTCTTCCTTAAAGAACAAAAAGTTATGCATTGTAGCAATCTAATTAGTCCAGCTGCTAGCAATGAATTTTCTCTTTTTTTACATGAAGTAGAAATTGACATAAATATTTCCAAAAATACTTTGGCAAAAATGACTTTAACTGCTTTCTTAAATAATGTCTTAAAAAATACAGAATTACATCTGTGTTTTATCCAATACATCTTAAAATTTTCAGTTGTTCTCAAAAAGATTCCAGCCACATTTAGAATAATCAGTATCATTAACCTTCAGAGTCTTTAGCTCTTCAAAGATACTTTTCTTTCCAGCTAATGTCATAATCTAGACATGAGTATGAAAAACAGCTGAAAGAAATTGCTTTTACTTAAATATGTGCCTTAAAAAGATGTTTTTAGGGCTTGATGTGTCTTTCCAGTTCTCGTGTTGCTCTGGTCTAAAGAAACTATCAAAGAGTCACACACTTTGGGAATAAATGGCTGGAAAGAATAAAAGAAATTGGAAATTTTCAAACCCCCCAACCACATACACATGCACTTTACCATATAACTGAATTCAGACAATTCCTATACTAGGGAAAATTTCTAACACCTCTCACAACAGAAATATTTAGAAAACACAGAAATAATTAGTGGAAGCCTGAGGGTTTCACAGTTCATGAATGAAGGCTTGTCCTTTGCTTGATTCCACACTCCCTCCCCAAGGCTTCTGCATGCCAGGACAGTACGCTATAAGATTTAGGATAAGTGAGGAGCAGGTGTTCTTTTGAAAAGTAATAGAAAGGTTATTTTTTAAAACTCCAGTTTGTAATAGCTAAATCTTGGAAACAATCCAAATCCCACCAATCAAGGAGTGAATAAAAAAAGATTTTTTTATATAATGGAGTACTACTCAGCCATAAAGAAGGATAAACTTGAGACATTTCTAGATCTCATGGATGCACCTTAAGACCATACTCTTTAAGTGAAATAAATCAAACACACATGTTTAAATATTATGTTGTCTCGCTGGTGTAAGAAACTGAAAATGTAAATAAGGATCAAAATGTATAATAGATATTATGAAATAGCAAGAAATTATCCGAGATAACACCAAGTGTCCGATACTTAGTTAATAATTAAAATTTTTATGCAATAAAAGCATAGTTTTCTTAGGAGATAAGCTGAGAGATTGATTAGCAACTGAAAACATATTTTTAAGAATATGATACACAGTATATTTACCACTGTGACTCTCTAATTACTTTGTAATGAAATTTTATTTTTCACAGAAGTGTTTTTATATTTTCTCTATTAATATCTACTTATATTACATTAAAATAGAAAAACTCAGTGTATTATTGGAAAGATCATTTTAGACAAGAAAGCAAATATAAACTGAAGATCTGAAAGGAGATTTTCTTAAAATGATATGTGCGTGCATTTCTCCTGGGAAATCTTTGGGAGCCTGTGGAATGCAATGCACTCAAGTGGTTTCAAGACAACTGGTCTAAGCCACTTCAGTGCAGCCTGGGGCAGGAGAAACAGCATTTAGAGGAAGCTGGAAATTTAGATGTTTGGGATATGCTGGATAGGAAGAATTCAAATCCAGCAAGTTCACATCAAGTAGCAGCAAATTCCTGACTGCAGAGAGAGGAAATGGTATCGAATGCCCTCCAATGAGAAAGGGGACATTTGTTTCCCATATACGGTGAAAGTAGTACCACGATTAACCTACCAAAGCTGCTTCCCCTTAGTGAGTATATGTTCAAAATCTTTATGGACAGTGGGCAACTCAAATACACTGACTGATAACCTTTCCCAGCTATAGCCAAGACTGTATCTGCCACACAACTTTGTTTTCTGAACTGTATGTGTGCATCTGAGGCCATTGGTAACCTTATTCCAGGCCTTGTGATTGCGCATTGGCCTATTTTAACTTTCTGTGAATGTAGGGGAAGGCTTTGATAGTACTATGTGTCTTTGGGTTTTTCCAGTTATGATTAATAAAAACAGTAGATATTGACAATTCCTGAAGAACACCCTTCCCATATTGCAGATATTGCAGATAGCTGTGGAGGAAATCTTTCTTCTTATACTCTGGAATGAGACCCTGATAGCTAAGATGAGTAGAGTAAGAGTCCAGTTTTGCTTTAGTTTGTGTGCTAGTTGGTTGGTTGGTTAGTTGGCTTTGTTTAAAGAAACAGGATAGAAGGCATATTAACATTTTGGAAATCTAGTTCTCATCCGGCAAGTACATTTGGATTATCTTTTTCTTCTCATTTAATCTAGTTGCAGCCCCTGTTTACCTATATTGAACCACATGGCTGAGCAAAATCTGAGTGCCAAACAGGATATGAAGTAAGTTTTGAGCTTTAGTTTCAGAGCATCCTTAGCATTCATTAATGAGCAACATACAAAGTCATTTCCACTTCCTGGAAGCAAAATTTACATTGCCCACAGTGATTCCAGAAAGATCCACAGGGAGTAGGGGTCATTTGGGGTAATGGCTTCATGTAGTGCAAAAGGACCACCTCACAGATGGCAGGCCTCCTCCGGTAAAGGGCCAGCCACACTCCTCTTACCACCCTCCATGGGGGTCTTGGTCATTAATGCCTCCTCCACGGATGCACTCCACACCCCCAACCAGGCCACCTCACTGTAAGAGGAGGGAAGAATTATCTGATGGGTGAGTCCAGAGGAAGGACCTGGGTACCCTCTGGTCCCCCTAGTCTGACCTTTGTCTTAGGATGGGTGCTTGCCCCTTAGCTGAGGACTGGGGTTGTCCACCTTTACCTGGGACAAGAAGGGGAAATTTAGTTGTGAGGTGAAGTTTTAACAAGCTCACTTAGCTCCAGACTCAAAGCTATGTTCTCTGATCAGTTTTATTTTAATAAAGGTGATATTTTAAATAAAATGACTGATTAAATGAATAGATGAGAGAGTATAACATCCATTCACATGAAGCTGAGTCACAAATTCAGACATATGGGTGAAAATCTACTTATTCAATAGAGCATCCTTTAAGTCATCTTCAAGTAAACCAATTTTTGTCAGTCAAGTTTTCTCCTTTTATTGCCCATACAGCTAATCCTTTATTCCCAGGTAGACTAATCATAAATGTTCATTAATTCCCCATTGTTAGCCCCTAACATTTAAGCTTTAAAATATTTTCCCTACCAAGTAGTTAAGTGATCTTAATAAACAGTTAGGAGATTAAGAGCTTTCTCTCAGCAAAATTTGTTGGTTTCTCTTAAGACACAGCAGGTCTACGGTGAAGAAACCAATGGCACAGGCCAGAGAGTGTTATCTTATGTATTATTACTCCTGACCACAACCCACTGAGATGAGGAAACCAGGGGTCAGATACAGTGAATAATTTGCTCAAGTTTGCATAACTAGTCAGTATCAGTCAAGATTTGATGTCTCCAAACTCCATGCTTGGTTCAGTAGCTCGTAATGCCCACATTCATAAAATGACATGCTATCATGATGGAAGGAGCCTTGCAAGTCATCCAGTCCAACCTCCCTCACTGTCTATGTCCTCTCGGTGACAGTTTGCCCATCTTAGTGACAGGCAAACCCATTCTACTGCAGAGCAGCCCACAGATTCACAGACTTATTTTGACATGGCACACCCTGTAGCTTATATCCACTAGCCCTAGGTCTGTTCCAAAGCACAGGACCTTGGAGGCAGCAGAGTACCCATTTGTAGCTTAAGCATCCTTGCTCTTCAACCATTCCTCACTAACCTTGATCTTCAGCCTTTCCTCATCCTCCTAGGAACTTCCTTTGAGCACAAATATTGCCCATCACTCATCTAGGGCCTGAATCTAGATATACCACAATTTCAGGCAGGCCAGTGCAGAGTAATGGTAGATTTGGATCATATCCTTATTGTAAGCACTGTTTCACTGTTTACTTTTTTTTTAAGTTGTTGGGTGTAGAAGAGAAGATTGTTCTTTTGTGTAAGAGCATGCGTAGCTCTTTATACTAAAAGAGTGTTTCCCAAATTACATTTCCTGAAACAACCAGCTTCCCAGAATGAGTAAATATTTACTTTAACTTAAAAATAGTGATTCTGCAAGTGTAGAATGTACTGCCTAACAATCTATGCCAGGAACTATTTGGGTCACTAGTGATACATGGATTAGAAATTCACAATCCAAATTCTTTGCCTATGGAAACTACAGCCCAGACAGGAAATACTATAAGGCATAAGGATCTTTTGGAAGATTTGCAATTCAGACTGGCACATTATAGAAGTTCTGATGTAAAGAAGTTAATTTCATTTATGTGAAGACCCTGAAAATACAGGGTCCTGGTACAATTCCTAGCATCCTGAGGAATAGGATTTGAGTCATTAGTTTAGGAAACATGATTACAACACTGAGCATAAATTACACTGCCTTCATCCAGTTCCTCCCTAACGTCACTGCTGTTCTGTATGGACATTTTATGATGTAAAAAGAAGCTAAAGATCAGTCAAAAATTATTATGAGCATGACTGGGAGGACTCTGGGACATGGTGGCTGAGAAGGAAGGCAGGAAAGAAGGGGACTACCAGGAAGAAAACAGGTAATGCAGACATATAGAGGACTCACCTGCCATCCAGGGGAGAGAGGCCAATGGGGTGACAAACCCTAATAAATGAGTAGCTGATCAGCTCAGCTCCCAGGCTAGATATTGGTGGGCCAGGTGTTCAGACTTGCCAGGGAGATAGGGATGGTCCCAGAAGCACGCACCTTAGATCAGACATTGCACCTTAAGCGAGGCTGGAATGAAGGCAAAGCAGAGAGCACTATGCCTTGGGCTTTGGCCAAAAGGTCCCAAAGGGATCCTGGCATCCACAGGGACCTTTTCCCAGGATTCTGTGACCTACAGCATCAAGGACATTGATTCCTCTGCTCCCTGGTACAAAGAATTGCTGGGCTCCAAACCCAGCTAGCTCTCAAAACCCAATTTAACACTTCCATTTCAGCCCTTCCCATTGAATCTGGCACATCCAGGCAAGTGGACGTAAAAATGGCCTATGGCACTACAGCTGGCATCTGTGCCGCTGCTCAGAAATTCTTCTAGGTCCTTTCCACTGGCTTTACTATTTTTCCCGATCAGGCCTTCGATTTCTTCACCCATTCTAGCCCCCATGTTCCACTGGTCCTCTGAAATCTGATGGCTCAGTTTGGGATATGAACACCACCTTGAACCTCTGACTTCCCCTCCGTGTGATTGTCAGCACTGATTCAACAGCCTGCCTTGGTGCCCCAGTACCCCGGTGTCTGAGCGCCCCAGCACCCCAGCACCCCAGCCTTTGATCCATCCTTCCCTTTGTCCCAGATTCTCAGGACAGGGAGCATGGCTTTTGAGAATCTTTCTATGACTGGGAGAGAGAAGATGCCTGGGACCAGCCACCCTGACACAGTTGCAAGCCCTAATGGGACAGAGGAACTCGCATTGTGGCAGGTGTTTCAGGTCAGCAGGTGGGTCAGCAACAAGACCTAGGGCTTGTGCAAAATGAGCCATACAAAGAAAGACAGGAAACTGCATCCGGTAAATGTTGAGTTTGGAGAGTTATGTGTTTATGGGAGACTTTCATTTGGTGGTGGGAAAAGAATGACAAACATGCAACACAGTATTTCTGTAACTATTAATAACATGTAAATACCTTTCATAATGAAAACCTTATGTACTGGGAGGCTTTTTAAATGCAAAGGGCAAGGAGGGACTAACGTGTTTTAACCCATACTACATGCTACGGACCTTCCACTTGTTTCTGCCCCTTCTTTCACTGTCCTTCTGGGGAAGGTTTCTCATTCACCGATGGGAAAAATGAGGCTACCACAGGTTAAGGAACTTGACTAAGGTCCCATGGTGAAACACAGTTTGAAAGTACATCTGTCTGGCTCCAAAATTCTCCGTCTTTCCCAAATCAAGCGTTAGCCTGCCTTGAAGCAGGAGCTGGACTGTGTGACCTTTCTAGATTCTTCTCTGTTGACAGAACTTCCACAATTGGCATATTTCCTGCAGGTACCTTAAGTCTTTCAGGGTGATAAGATCTTTTGAGTGTACTGTGAACAATAATTCAGCAGAGAAGATTTAGAGCAGAGAGAACAATCTTGTTGTATAACTGGGAGATACCAGGCCTTGCTATCACCCTGCTGTGTGGCCTTGGGTAAGTCTGAGCCCTCCCCAGGCTCCACTTCCAGAAGATACAGAGTTGGTTAGATGCTCAGGAAGCCTCAATCAAGCTCTGACATTCTGGTCTCACAGAGGCCAGAGTAGATTTTGGTGGTCTGAAGAGGATATCTTCCAAGAAAGTTCACATCAGCAGCTTCCCCCAGCCTGGCACACCACTCTGCCCTCCCTCCACAAGAGACCACGGGAGTGGCCCTCTGTACCCCAGCCAGCACTGACCTGCACCTCCCGTGTCAGAGCCAGCTCCAACAGCTGGCCGAAGTGCTGGCCCAGCGTGCTCAGGGTCTCACTCACGCAGGCCTTCATCGACTTCAGGACATGCTCCTTCTCCACCTGGAGGCACCTGGGGAGAAGAAACCAAGGGTGGGCTCTGGGAAGGGGCACCTGGTCATCCCAGAACCATTGCTGGGGCCAGATATGGGCCTGCTCCAATCCTGGTATGTAGAAAGAAGGGACTAGGGGAAGAATCAGAGAGGGAATGTTCTACAGCTGGCTCATCTCCTGGTCCCTGAGGCTGAGGAGAAGTGCTGGAGATGGAGATTCATGGCCCCTGTCACTAGGAAGTAAGGCAAGGAAAAGCGGAAGATCATGAGAATGTGACAGCTCCATACACTGGGCTTCTCTCTCAGACAGTTTGCCATCACTGCAGCCAAGGCTTATGTTGTCAGTGGTGTCGGGATAGAGAGACGAGGGTGGGAAGCTGTGAACCAGGCACTGGAGTGCCAGGGACAGCTGGTGCTCGCTCTGAAGGTGTGAGCCAAAGCCCATGGGTACTCGGAAACTGTCTTCCCACATGTGCAGGAAGCAGCCTGGGGGTGTTCTTCCCACTGGATCATGGAGAATCAGGTTCAAGTTCACCCCATGGCCTGTGAATTGTTCCATCCAGGAAGGCCAAAGCTCCACAGAGCCCCCAGTGGCACCAAGACACAGGTTTGTCATCTAGGACAGGACTGGCAAGGGTGAGGGAAAGTATAGCTATACACCCAGGAGTGTGTACATGTGGAGCTGAGTGTGTGTGCACACATCTGAGTGTGAATGTGTGCGTGTTTATGTGTGTGAAACACAGAGAAGAGGGTGAGAGTGTATTTCTGTGACGGAGCGAGTGTGTGTTTACATCTCTGTGTATGAGCAAGTGAGTGTCTGTGTACGTCTGCGTCAATGCATACGTGTGTGTGAGGATATGTCAGCTTTCACCTTGCCTTGACTCTTGCCTTGACTCTGGGGACCATGGGGGTTTTCTAAAGCCGTGAGAACCTGTTCCTTGTTACCAACACCCTGAATATCCTCTTTTTTTCCTATGCAGGTCTTTCCTCTGCCTTTTATCTCATCCCTAGGGCCTAAAATTGGGGCAGAATACCTCAGAGGAATTTGATGAGGCTTCTTATAAAAGTCAATTAAAGGAAACACCCAGACCAGCACCAGGCCTCCTGTTCTCACTCCCATTCTTCTTAGTCACAGGACTGGGGCCCAGCCCTGGGACCCAGGGCCCAGATTTACCTCTCTGTGACTGCAGAGAGCTCTGAACATTTTTCCATTAGCAGCTTCTCCACCTGGAGGAAAACAGATCGGTGCTATTCAGTTCAGTGAGCATCAACTCGGGACCAGCTCCTGTGCTGGGCACTGTGTACTCTGGGGCCTAAAAGTGGAGAATCAAGTAATCCAACTCAGGGGGCAGGGACTGAACTTTAACCCTGTAATAGGGGTGGCAAAAGAGATCAGCTGCTTTGGGAGCACAGGGAAATAAAACTGAGCAACTAGGTTTGACAGGGGAGCTGGAGGAAGGAAGGATGAGACTGGCATTAAAGTTGGTATGCTAACCATTGTGCGGCTCCTCACCATGGTGCTCACCTCAAAGGCTGGCGGGTTAGTATGTGTAAAAAGCATTTAGCACAATACCTCACGCATGTCAGACACTCGGTAAAGGTCCTTGCTGCCTTTTTGTCCCTGGTTTGTTGGGAAAAGGGGACAGCTAAAGGCCAGGAAAGGTTCAGACTCCACACGTGCCCACCAGAAGGCATCCCCTCACCCAGCGCCCACTCAGCCCCACCCCAGGGCAGCTGACCTGGCCCATTTCCTGCGAGGGGCTCCTGCTGGCCGCGTTGTACTCGCTGACCATGGAGCGGGCATGGCATGTTAGTCGTACGCTCATGCTGTGCACTCGGGCCCAGCGCTCCTGGGCCAGCTTCTGCCCGATCCTGCGCAGCTCAGTGCTGATGACCCAGCCCCGCTTGAGCAGCAGCTGCAGAGGTTCTCCAGGGCCCGGTCCACCCGCCAAGATGAGATCTCCTTGCGTGTCCTCCTCCAGGCTGATGGGCTTCGCCTGCAGGACACACATGCACTCACACTCGGTCATGAGCTTGAGGTCCTCCATCCAGCGCTGGACCGAGTCCACCTGCAGGAGGTGCAGCCTGCAACCAGGGAACAGTGGCAGATGACTACCAACGCGCCACCCTTTGCAGAGGTTTTAAGCCCAGTCCTTAGGATATTTACTAAGCACCTACGTGATCCCAGGCCACCAGATATTTACTAAGCACCTACTGTATGCTCAGTTCCTCCCTTTCACACACCTTAAACTCAGCTTTTTTTATCTCCATCTAACAAATAATAAGACTGAGGCACAAAGGTCAGGGCACAGGTGACCAGACTAATAAACAACAGGAAATGAGGTCTGACAGGGTAATCGATGACCTTTACTATAACAGGGAAATGGGAGTAGCCTAAATATAAAATCATAGTTACTTAAGTGAGCTGTGATATAGCTACATGGTTATATAGTGTACATTTACTTGAAATAATGCTCTCCAGGAAGTTTATAGAAGAGGAAATGCACACTAAGTAGAAAAGGCAGTCTATAAAAATGTAAATGTAAATAAAATTATGCCAATAATGCTAAAAAGCCATAGCTAGAAACAAAGCTTAAACGGAAGATTTAAAATGCTAAAGATCTTTATGGGTGATGAAAATAAAGCCCTTTGCCTTTTCTTCAATTTTTTTCTAATTTCCAAATTTTCTATAGGAAGCATATGTACCACTCTTATAATGAGACAAAATTAACTCTATTTAGTACATAGCACAAGAATATAGATTAGATCCTAAGATCATAAATAAAATCTACTCTGGAATTCACTTGGTCAAATAAGCTAGTAATATCAGATAATTAATAAGGCATTGAACATCTGGTGAGTGCCGTATATTTAATATCATATAAATATCAGGCACAGTGGGAAAAGCAGAGATGAAGAAAGCAAGCCTCCACTTTCCAGGAGCTTTCAACCTGCCCAAAGAAGCAAGACAAGTGAATAAGAAAGCAAAAGACAATGACAGGTTTCACCCTCATTCCACAACCAGAGAAGGCGCACCTAGGTAATCACTAAGGCAGAGCTCAAAGCCCTCTGTCTCTGGCCCGGTTGTCTTCTGATGAGTCCTTCTGTGCCTGATCTGCCCAAGCCATTCTTCACCTGCCACTCATTTATGCATTAATTCATTCTACAAATATGCCTACCATGTGCCAAGTAATACTCTCAGACCTGACCTGTAGCAGCAAACACTTTCCTTATGAGAGTTACACTCAAGTGAGAGGACAGTCAATTAAAGAAGCAATTTTTGTGCTGGAGATAGGAAGCAATGTATGTGTTGCTAGGAAGGAAAAGAAAACAGAAAAGAAATCTAGAGGGGGCTGAGATTGGAAAGGAGGCTGGACACTGTTGTTTAAAATGAGTGGATCAGAGAAGGCTCATCGAGAAAGGGGCATTTGGGCAGCGAGTTGGACACGAGGGAAGGAGCCATGTGAAAATTCAGGGGCAAATTGTTCCAGGGAGAGAGAACCCCAAGTGAAAAGGCTCTGGGGCAGAATTATCCTCAGGATATGTGAAGAACAATGAGAAGGTCAGAGGCACTGGAGGAGTATCAGAAGGGATGAGAGATGAGGTGAGAGTGATTGGGTATGGGGTATGGGGCAGACTGCGTACAGCTGTGCGGGAAAAAGTGAAGACTTGGCTTTTGTTGGGTCCATACAAAAACCAAAAGGCACTGAAGGAGCCAACCCAGTAGGCAAAGATATCAAGTAGAGTTGAAATGATACAGTCATACTCCAATCATCAAGCTTGACTGTCTTCATGTGGATGGCATTCAGTGAGAAGAAGGAGGCCTTCCGCCAAGAGGCCGCTATTTGACTATAATGCTGCTCTATAACTTTTAACCACAACTCTTACCATCTTTAACCATGGAATCTGAACTTGCAATTTCTTATAGAAAACTGTCTTTCAAGTTGTTAAAAATCAAATGTCACCAATGACCTTTCTCTTCATGAAAATAGTTACTTTATTTTGTAAAAAAAAAAAAAAAAAAATCGGAACATGGTGGTCTAGATCTAAAATATCCCCCCAAATGCTGGCATGTTTGGATGCTGATTAGATCGTCTTAGATCATCCAGTTGCTGTGCTCATCAGGGGGTTCATCTACTAGTGAGTTCAGTAAATAATTTGCCACTAGGAGGTATAGCCTGGTGAGGGTGGGTCACTGGAGTGACCTGGAAGGATCTATCTCCCTCCCTGCCTCTTCTTCTCAGACTGCTTCCTGGTCACCATGAGTTGGGCACCTTTTCCTCCACCGTGCCAACTCATGTTCTCAGACCTGAGCCAACTGCCCCTCTGCTGTGCTGTTTCTGCCTTGGAGCCAGACAGCCATGGACTGAATCTCCTGAAACTGTGAGCCCAAATAAACCTCTCCTCCTTTAAGTTGTGGGTGTTGAATGTTGTGTTCAGTAACAGGAAAGTGACTGAGACAATGTGCATATAGGTGTCTGTCTGGGGTTGGAGCAGTTCATCGGAAATATGAAATCACAGTGCTCT
Organism: Heterocephalus glaber; assembly: GCF_053883595.1. Classification (NCBI taxonomy): domain Eukaryota; kingdom Metazoa; phylum Chordata; class Mammalia; order Rodentia; family Bathyergidae; genus Heterocephalus; species Heterocephalus glaber. The sequence continues at coordinate 15,270,818 of NW_028258293.1, forward strand.
GCTTCCCATTCTTCGTTATAAACTCCTAACTTGAAGACCATATCACATATACCATCTACACCTTATTATCACACCCTTATTTTTCCCTTCTCCCTTGGCCAACTCAAGGTAACCCAGTATGTATCATCCCATTTTTTCCTCATGTATACATTCTTACACAACTACCAGTACCTACATTTTTAGGGTTTCCTAACCCATTGCTTGTGTCATAAATATAATCACAATGTACACATATCATGCTATATTTTGATTTTCATACTTAGCATGGAAATCATCCCAAGTTATACAGTAGAATCCTAAAATATTTTTTCAGTGTCTAAAAATTATTCTGTGTTATAATATACCATAATTTATTAAGTTATTTTCTCATTGTTGCTTACTCACTTTGTTTCCAGTTCTTGACCACTACAAATGATCCAGTAATGAACATCCTCATATCAGTATCTTGCACATCACTATTTTAATTCTGTGGTGTACCTCCCTGGAAGCAGATTCTATTCAATGGCTGTTGCAATATTGGCTTCCAAAACAATGATGTTTCACATTCCCCAAACAAAGTATTAGAACTTTCCACATTGATATTAAAATATGTTGCTCCTCTGCTTAAATTCTTCAGTGTCTCTCAAAGCACTGCCCCCCTGGTAAGTCAAAAGCCCAGAGGATAGGATCAGAGGCTTCCATGGTCTGGTCCCAGCCTCCCTTTTCACACATCTCCTTTTTGCATATTCTCCCAACTCTCAGCACTCCTACCCTAAACACACACTCCGGAACACTCTACCTCTCTATTTCCCAAATGTATCACTTTCTTTCACAATCCCCTGTAGCCTCAAGCATACTATTCATTCCCCCTTTCCTTCTTCCCTACCTGACATGCTCTAATTCACCCCACAATACCTATCTCTAGGGTTACCTCCTCTGAAAAGCCTCAAGCAGAGCTCATCAGCCCCTCCCTGTGGTCCCTACATCCTTCACTGGAGCACTGATGATGTTATCTGTCACTGACTTTTGCCTGAACTCTTCAAGTCTTGTGAGGGACAGTCCTTTTTATCTGGTTTATTGGCAGTGCCTGATATATATTAGTAACTCACTGAATGCATGCCAATAAACCAGTGGGCAAGTGACTGCCATGTATTGCTCCACCTCTCTACCTGAACAGAAGATTTCCTATGCCTGCTCCCCTTTGGGCTACCCAGAGAGTGCCCCAAGACTGACTTGATGAGGACAGGGATATAGAGATGGAAAACATGATCACTGAGTCCTGGAGACACAGGCCTAGGAGATACACTGGGGCTTAAGTGGCAACAAATGATTGAGTCACTCAGTCAGTGACTCACTCACTCCATAAACACTTTGCAGTAGACATCTGTTGCTTTGTCTTCCAGCATCCCTTCATCCCTATCATCAGTAGCAGAGACAACTTCCATTAGTGGTTTCCTGAGGCAGCTGCTCGCCATCAGTATCTCCCTTCTCTTTGAAAAGGCGGCTCCTTCTGAGAATGGGCTAATCCCCAGGGGCTAGGTCTGGGCGAGGTGGACACAACCCTACCCACAAGTGTAGGTGGAGCCAGGGATAAGCTTCTAACCAAAATGCATGAATCAGATTCCCTCTCTGAACTGCGACAGAGTCAAGAGGTGAGTCATAGAGACTGGAATTGGTTTCCACGGGTCATGTTAATGATGGCAGCTTTTTAGTTGTTCCAGAGGAAACCTCAGGATAGTTTGGGAAGTGGGGAGACAAGTACAAGGGTTAATTTATCTTGCTTAAAATTAATGAACCTTTTCTAAAACACAAGCACAAGCTTTGTGTTTTCTAAAACACATGCACACTGACTAAGCAAAGTTGCCACTCCTTAAAGATCTTCAGGGGACTCAAGGGAGGGAGCTGTCCCTTCTAGCTGGAGCTCAGGAAAAGGCACTTGGATAGCTGTGGAGCAGAGTAAGGTTTGGACACATCAAGACTGTGAAAGCATATTCCAGGGTGGAGCAATCAAAGAGACAATGAGAAAGTCCCCTAGACAAGAGTTTTACATTCCACAAGAGAGGTAACAGGAAGAAAGAAAGACAAAAAGGTGGACCAGGGCCCTGATCTTGAGAAGCACTGAATGTCAGGGTAGGGGGAAAGCATTTACCCTGAAAGGCTTTTGAAAGGTGATAGGGCAGCAGAGCAGAAGTGAGGACAGGTGGGGTTGAAAGATGACTAAATCACAGCACCTGGGGCTAGCACTTGACACAAAGGAAACCTGTGTACTGGAGCAAGAGCTCTAGAGTCTTCTGAATGGAGACGGTCACATCCTCTTACCACTTGACTAACAGGATGTCTTAGATTTCTGTGGCTGTGACAAAATACTTGAAACAACAGTTCATGAGGAGGAAAGATTTATTTTGGCTCACGGTTTCAGACATTTCAGTCCATGGTTGCTTGGCCTCATTGCTTTTGGTCTGGTGGCTAGGATTGTGGCAAAGGTGGAAGAAGAAATGTTTTCACCTCATGGTGGCCCAGAGCAAAGGGGGGTGGGGAGACCAGGATCCTAATATCCCCTTCAAGAACATGCCCTCAATGATCTCACTTCCTTCCACTAGGTCCCACCTCCTAAAGGTGCCACCATCTGACAACAGCACCATCACCTAGGGGCCAACCCTTCCACATATGAGACTTTGAGAACATTAAGATCCAAACCATAACATGGGTAATGTCCATCCCAACCTAGCAGCCATGGAAGGATCATAAAAGGAGAAAAAGAAAGTCAGACCCACCAATGGATGATCAGGCTTGGGACCAGCCTGGGAAGCCTGCTTACATCCCACACTCACAGATTTGCCAAACCCTGCACCCTCAACACACACAGGAGCCATACTCAGCTCTTGCTCTTTAAGATCTTTAAAAATTAGAAAGACAATGGGATTTCAGAAGCCTTGTTAATTAAAATCCTAATCGATTCACCTGTCTCCGAGTACTCAGAAAGGAAGAGACAAAACTATTGATTTCTCCTGTGATGTCTGTGCTTGTGGATATGAATTCTTCTGGATGTCCATCTGTCTGTAACCTGGATGTCTGTATCTGTGCATCTGGTTAGATTTGTTTCCCTACTTTCGCAAATACTCAGATGAGTGTGTGCATTTTTACAGATCTTATGTCATACAAACTTGATTAAAAATGAAAGGGGGCGGGACTTGAGTGGGAGCTGCCCTTAGTGACTCATTTCCAAAGAGAAAACTATAGAAAGAGGAAATGGAAAGCAACTTTACAATGGAGATGTCTGGCAGATGCCACCTTAACCAAGTGATCAAGATCAACCTTACCAATGACAAGTCATAATGACACCATGGTATGATATGGTATAATATGATATAATATATGAAACAGACACTTCATCCCAGTGTCATTCTCCCTCCCAAAACAGATAGCCTTAAGCTCATAACAAGAAAACATTAAACAAATCCAAACTGAGAGACATTGTACAAAATAAGTTGACCTGTCAGGTCATCAGAAACAAGGGAAGACAGAGACACTATCATAGACCAGAGATGAAGGAGATGTGGTAGCTGCATATAATGTGATATCCTAGGTGCAATCCTAAAACAGAAAAAGGACATTTATGTGAAAACTAATGAAATCTGAATAATTTCTGGAGTTTAGTTCATAGTAATGGACCAGTGCTAGCTTCTTAGTTATGGCAAATGTAGTGTGAAACATTAAATATCAGAGAAACAGTGTGGACTGCTATCTTTACAACTTTCTATAAATCTAAAACTATTCTAAAATATGAAAGTTTATTTTGTAAATGAGATATAGAGTGGAAGGGGTCCAGATGACATTCTTCCCCCCAGGAAGAATTTCATTTCCCTTGCTTATTCCCCAACCAAAAGCACTAGCTGAGACCACCCTGTCTCTCTGGCTTTGTGCAGTGAGTCTCTCAGGAGGAAGCCTTAGGATCCAAGCACCAGTGAGTGGAACCTAACTAAAGAACTAAAGTGGAGACTTCCTCAAAGAACCTGACAGGGAAAAAGAGGTCCCTGATTGGACCAGGTGGTAGAAGTCATTCTCTTAGGAAAGAAGAACAAAGGACCAGTGACTTTGTCATTCAGTCTGACTTCCATTTTCTGCCCTCAAACCCACCAGTGGCTAATTTCCAGTCCAGCCTCCTGGGCCTGGGCCTTCTGTCCTGGATTTCTCCCTCTGGCTGGTTCCTGGTGCCCTTGCTCCCCGCTTCATCACCTGAACAGATAGGTCTTGGTCCAGCACTTCCTGGGGATGGCAGGCAATCTGTTGTCCAAGGACAGAAAGGCCATGAGCATAGGAGGGACTCATCCAAGCACAAGCCAACAAGGCTTGCACCTGACTTGTAGTGGTAGAAAGAGCTGGCTGGGCTTTTCATAATCTTTGTGACATTCGGCAAGTTCCTGTTCCTTTCTTCCCTTTCCAGAGATTCTTATTGAAATTTAATGTATGCATATTAAAGTGAAAAAAATCACAATATCAAACAGCAATTTGATGAATTTTAATAAGGTCAGGAGATCCATGTGCTCCAGACAAGGAAGCAGAATCATCACCAGACTGCCAGAAGTCTCCCTGCGCACCCTTCTGGTCACTCCTCAACCAGGATAACCAGAATCCAGATTTTTAACAAAATAAATTAGTCTTTTGAGTAAATTTCTTGAACATTTTAAGGTTCAATATCATCATCTGTTAAAATTGAGGTAGTAGAACCTTCCAATAGGGTCAAAGGAAGAATGAAATTAAATGGCAAATGTGAAAGAGCTACAACACCTCATGGCTCACAGGAGACCCTGAAAACTGTTAATGCTCTTTGCTGTTCTTCCTCATATATAACACTTCAACACCTGCAACAGTAACTATAACAATCCCTAGCATTTATTGAGCACATTCCATGTGTTGCTCACACACTAAGTGCTTACTATGAATTATTTCGCTTACTCCCCAGGACAACTAAGTTAGGTACTATGAGAATCCCCATTTTACAGATGAGAAAAACTAAGATACATGAAAGTAAAATCACTCCAATAAAACCTCGCAGGGAAGTCGAAATCTTGACCTCTCCGACTCCAGAGCCTGCTCTTTATCTCTCTGCTTTTTTGCTTCTCCTCCCACTCACCTCTGTCAAAAAGAAAGGGGTCAGCAAGCAGGATGAAGATCACTTTCCCAAGCAAGAAATTCAAGGCCTGCCATGAGCAACAGGAAGACAGGGAATCTATGAGCCACTAACTCTGCCTAAAGCTCTGGGGAAGAGAATGATCAGGGATGTAATTGCTAAACCTGCTCCAGGCTGTCCAGTTGCAGGTACTATCTTCTAGGGTGACAGCATCAGAAATGAGGAGGACACGGCACCAATGAAGAAAGCTGATCTAGCTTTCTTTAAGGTTGTGCTTAACACGTCTTCTATTTTTAGAGATTGTTTATGAAGATATTTCTTATTTTCCCCAAGTTGCAAATGAACATGCTGAGAAGAAAAAACAAAGCAGACTATTAAACTCAGGGTCCCTACCTCCTCCTAGCCTGACTCAGTGGCTGCTCCTCAGGCTCTGTCAAGAAAACCTCACTTAGGTTTGGGCCCAACCATGGCCAGGAAGAGAGGACAGTGGGAATTCTGGCCCATCACTTGGTAAAGGGAAAAATGTGTTGGCTGTTCGAAGGTCCCCAATCCAACCTAACTTCTCCCAGAATCCCTTGCGGTGAAATTACTGTACCTAAATTACAGCTAAACCACTGGGCTAATGAGATAGCTGCATTTCACTTAAATAATATAGAATTGGGTATTTTTCACTTTTCCAAAGTCATAGAGAAAGGAAAGGTAGAGAAGAGGCACCAGTAACCATAAACAGTATTTATTAAATCCTTACAGTGCCCAAAGGGCTGAGCACTTACCATTCATTCTTTTACTTTCATGACCTTCTGACTGGTAAACACTCTTATTATATTCATTTTACAGATGAAAACATGGAAACTGCAGGATTATAGTCCAGAGACTGGGTCTCCTGATCCCACTGAGAAATTCCTCACCTGTGTGTCGCCTCCACCAGATGTTGCAATATCCTCAAAAGCAAACAATGTTGGTTCTATCATAGGGTCATCAGCACTTTGCACAAGACCTGACACATACTAGGTATCAAAAAATATATAATTGAATCAAGTAAGTCAGGAGTTGCTTGGAAGACATGGATTATGAATCTTGCTAAGCCATCTGAAAATATGTTCTAGACTGGCAGGGATAAAGAATAAATGAGATCCCTGCCCTCTGGTAAAAATTTAAGAGTTTGGCAAGTAACCAGATTTCACCCAAAAAAAGTGATAATAAAGATTTTGGTTTTAAATAGAAATAAAGCAGAAATCAGTAGAACCAGAGAAACGTTTTGTACAAGACATTTTACAAATGATCCTGCTCTGCTTAGGTAGATCCTGGACTCTTAGCAAACATCATCTTGATTCTCTGAGGCTGGCCTCAATTTAAAGGCAAATGATGCTTCAGTGAGGAGCAGATATGATACCCAAGCCTCTGAGAAGTGTTGCAGAAGGGAGATCTGAACTCCCAGGGGAAGTGGCTGTCCTCACAGGACCCCAGGAACAAACACACAATACTCTCAACCACTTCATCAAGGTTTAAATCAGTAGAGAGCATCTCCCAAGCAATCCTTGGTCAACTGCCTCAAGGAAATACTGTCAATGCTGATTATATGCCTTAGGAAACTCATAGTCTAATAGAAGAGTAAGATATAAGCACATAAAGCTCAGTTTCCCTTTCAGCCCACCACGACTGATCATCAGACTCCCAAGAGTGCCCAGAGGACATCCCTAACCAAACTGATCAGTTAATCCAAGATGGAGCAGGATGATTCTGTCATCCTCTCTGTTTTCCTTCCTTCTTCTTGGACTAAGTATCCTTCCCACATGGCTGCCTTTCCTTCTGGTTCATGCCATCCTCTCCATACTTCATGAAGCATCTCAGCCACCACTTCTCTTACTGCTACCTCTTCTAGGTACCATCACACCAGCTCCCCATCAGGCATGTCTCTGGGTCTTTTTGGTAGCACTATCCCTTTTGTTGGATACCACTGCTTTCACCAGAGCATGAACTCTGGACCTGAAGTCCTAGATTCAAACCCCAGCTCTGCCACATGCTAAGTGCATGAGAGCAATTTACATAAACTCTCTTCTTTGTGTTCCAGTTCCTCATCAATCAGAGAGAGATAATAGTACCCCATTCCTGGGCTTGTTATAATTAAGTGAGGTGATATATATGTGTATATAAAATGTATTATATATATTATATAATGTCTATACCATATGTGATACATTGTAACATATTTATCATATATATGTGTATCTTATATGTGTATGAGCATATAAATATATTTATCTTCTATGTAGGTATATAGATATATAAAATACCTAACAGGCAGCAATATCTGTTAGCTATTATTACAGGTGTGTCATCAGAGCTTTGTTACTTAAAAGTGAGCAAAATGAGGAAGTTCTGGGAAGATGGCAATGGTGGTAGCATAGTTTGTCCATCTCTCCAAATCCCCACATAGAAATTGATAGGTGAACTGCATAACAAATTTCTCTATGGATAATAAGCACAAAAAAACTAGGTGATAAGGCGTCCCCACAAACCTTACAATACAACAAAGTGGGGTCAAACCTCCAACAGCTGTAAGGCATCTTCTTATGAGAAGAAGAAAAAGGAAGCAATAAAGTGGCAGCTGATGAAAGGACAACTCTCAAATGGCACCTAGCACAGCACAGCAAGATGAGAAGCACAGCTGAAACCAGAGGGGGTGTCCCTCTTCACTACCAGGTTAGTACCAGTGCTTTCTATCAACTGTCACAAGGAATCTCCTCCATAGCAAGCGCCACACTAAGGAGAAGCTTCTGTGAGTGGAATCAGAATAGAGTCAGTCAGAGAAAAGAGAGGCAAAGCAAAGAGAAATTCAGATTGCTGTGAGGCAAGGAAGCAGAGTTAGGAACGCTCAGAAGGTCGCCATATTTTTTTAACTTGATTAAAGGAGGAGAGAGAGAGAGGAGAGAGGAAGAAAGAAGGAAGGACAAGTAAAGAAAGCAGAACTCCATGAAATTAGAATAAATTTCTTGAACCTTGCCTCTCTCTAAAAGTTCATAAAAACTAATTTCATATAAAACTGAGTAGCACAAAATCATTTAAGTTGTCATCTCATACATGGTTATTTTAAGAATATATAATAGAATATATAGAATAATAGAGAGAGAAAATGCTAGGAAAATGTACTCACAAAACAAATGCAAACTATAGCTTACTATTTCAATATGAGCTTAAAATTTCAATAAAATTATATAGGATATGAAAGCAAAACATAAATTCTTAGAAAGATGTCCTAACTCAGTAGTGAATTAGAAATTAAAGGAGAAAAGTCATTTTAGAAGCAAAAAACAAACAAGAAGAAATGTGTGAGATGATGTCTTAAGAAAATTAAAATTTAAAATGCAGAAAAAAATTTAAAATAAAAAATAAAAGTTAATAAGACTTTAAGAAAAATGACAAATATTAAAGGTAGGCAAAGAAAATACAATATGCACACAATCCAAATTCCTGAGGAAGAGACCCAAAGCATTGGAACAATAAATTCTGAAAATAATAAATTGGGAAAACTTAGCTTGAAGCCATGCTGGGCAGGCTACAAAACATTACTGAATTGGCTTATGAATTAGCTATTCATTAAATTGTGGAGTCTGTCCTAAGCCTACGTGACTTGCTAGATGAGCCTTCGGCTGGCATTTGGAAGCAGAATTCCCTATGCCAATGGTTGCAGTTGAGGCCTCAGTGGTCAGTGACACTGCGGTGCCTCTGATAGCAAGATAACACTGCAGCTGAAGACTTCATGACTCTTGTGCAGCCATTCTCTCAAAACAAATATTAGCTAAAGATAATGCAGGTCACTCATAATTGTAACTCATCTTTCACAGGAATTCATTGTTCTTCCCTTTTACAAGTCTGGCTCTCATTAGCACCTTAGCCCCCAGAGTTCCCTGCATTTGCCTTTATACCCCTTGCAATGTTGTGTGATCGATAAATACTGGCAATTCCAGAGCCTCATGGTCTTAGCTTTACAGAGCTCTGACCATCCCAGGCCCCATAAAAGCAATACTTTCTTTTTGTCTTATTTTTTATCCTTGTTGTACCCCCAATCAGCTGATTGGGAGGTCACACAGCCCCCCGTTTATATTCACGCATTTATTCAACAACACTTACTTAGTGCCTACTGGCGTACAATAGTGAACAAAATAAACCAACCTCCCTGCCATTACAGAGGGCACACAATAGCAGGGAAACCAGATAACAGTAATTTAAAATATAATAAATTTAAAACTTGTATAATATGTTGAAAACAGATCATTTTTATTAAAAGTAGGGGTAGAATGAGGGGAATCAAAATTGTTTATATGAGAAGCAGGGACATAATTATCATTTTAAATAAATGGTTAGGATAGAGCTTACTGAGAAGGTAGGATATGAGCAAACACTTCCAGGGGGTAAAAGAATTAACCTCATGGGTACTGAGCATTCAGGAAAAGAAAAGAACCAGCTCAAAGGTCCTGGGAGGGAGAGTGCCAAGCTTTATGGAGAGGCAGTATGCTGACAAGTGTGGCTAAGTGGAATGAGCTGGGAACGATGAATAGGAGTGAGCTCGGAGAAAGAGTCATGCCCGGTCACGGGCAGCCTTGGAAGGCCCTTGGGCTTCATTCTCAGTATACAGAGTACTACCCAAGTCCTTTAAGAGATTTTGTCACAGATGTCAGCTGGATCCACTCAGCCCATGTGCCTCTCTGTAACTCAACCTGGAAGACTCCCTTTCTCAGGGATTTATAAAAACAGCACATAGATTAACTTAGAATGACTTAACCTCTACTAGGCAGGGAACTATGCACTGTTTATGAAGCAGTTAATTTAGCATAATTATTTATGCAACAAGCTATAAATAATTTATCCTGTGGTCAAGGTTTTAACTTCCAACCCCTCTGCTTGAAGGCAATGGTGAAGCCCAACCCAAGTGCGACTATGAGAAATGTTGCTCCTTGGTTGTGTTGAGATTTCCCAATGTTTTCATCATGCTGCTTCTGATCTGCTCCTGAGTCCTACATTGAGAAGCATCGGCACAGATCGATCCTGGCATCAGGGCTTTGTGTGAATGGCAGACAATTCTCCATCTCAGCATTTGGAGCCATTCCAAGTTCACCTGTTAAGTGTAGACCCTTCACCAGTCTGTGGTGCTGAACAGCTCACACAACCCCCGCCTCTTCCGACTTGCTACTGACCCACCTGTGCAATGCAGATGCATCAAGAAGTTTTCTCTCTTTCAATGGACTCTGCACAAGACCTCCTTCTTCCACTCACTACTCAAAAGGGGCCCCTTGCCCCATGTGCTCCTGTATTCTCTCCCACCTCCATTCACTGACCTCTGCACTGAGCTTCATGTTTGGTTTATATGTTTCATCTCATTTTATAATAATTAAACTTCTCAGTATAATATGGTAAGGGAATGGATCCTACATTTTGGATAACCCAGGAATACTTGATCCTAATTTGTGAAAGTAATTGTGAAGAGGACATGGACTATAATACTATGGTCACTTTGTCATATTTATTTCTCCAAGCTTTAGCCCTCTCTCAATGTGTAGTAGGGATTGAGGGTAGAGAAGAGATTTGACTACTGTAACAAATCTTTTCTTTTAATCTAGCATAGTTCCAAGCATGCTATAAAATCAACTATTTATTGAGTACCTCCTGCGTACCAGGCACATGTGAGGTACCTGCACATACAATATCTAGCTCATAGTCATAGATACGCTGTTTATCATCCCCATTTCACAGAAGGGCTCAAAGAGTTTCCAACACTAGTCAATGACAGTGCCAAGACGTCCCCCCAGGTCTGCCTGACTCCAAAGCCTGAGCTCTCCCCACCCCCTAGCCTGTCCAACTCCTTCATGGGAGTGGTAGTTGTTTCTGTTTCAGAAAACCTAGGAACCAGGTGACTTTCCATTCCAATGAGCCAACAGGTACATATGACAGCTGCCTCCTCTGATGATTCAGAGCCCATCTTATTAATTCTGTCTGGCATTTTAGATGCCCCCTGATTGAGAGAAGACATTCTTAACACTCCCTAGCCCTTCATTAGCTCACGGACTGCTTACTGTTTATGTTCTAAAAGGGTATGTGTTTATGTGCATTGTCAGTGTGTGGATAAGAGTCAGTGTGACGTCAGCAGCAGGGTCATCATCCAATTAGGAGCCATCACCTGTGTTCTCCTCCCATTCCCATGTCTAGATAGATGTGCACCTGGCACATGACACTTGCCCTCTCTGAGCCTCAGTTCCCTTCTCTGCTCACTTCCTTTCCTTTCTAGCCATTGTCCCAGACACACTGAGTTCTTCCAATCCCCCTGCCATGAATCCCAGCCTGCCCACCTCTTCATGTGCTAGTGCTTCTTCCTCACTTCCTCCCCACCTTGTTGACTCCAATGCATCCTTAAAGCCATGATCTAAAGCTGTCCTCTGTGGAAATCTTCTCTGGCTCCTGGATGAGTTCACATCCTGTATGTCACACATTCCTGTAGCACCCTGCTCTCTGTTGTCTTTGCACTGGTCTCAATTGTTTTACTCCCAATGGCCTGCTTTACACACCAGATCGTATGCAGCACCAGCCTGTGTCTGTCTTGCCCCCACGACATGCTACCCCAAGTACCGGACCTGATACACTAAGGATGCTCAGTGTTTACTTATGAAACTTATTTAAGTTTTAAAATCTTTCAAATAGGAATGACAATAGCCTGGGCTGTTCTACTGTCCATCCCTTTGCTCTGTGACAGTCAAGAGAGGAAAAACCCATAATCACTATAGAAACGTTTATGGAAAGTGCACGCCGTGTCAATTACTATGTGGACTGCTCTGCAAGTATTATTTCACTGAGCTCTCACACTAATCTTCAGATCTCACTCTTCCAGATGAGAAAAGTGAAGCTTAGTAAGGGTAAGTAACCCACCCGAGAGCACAGGGGTAATGTTCTGCTCTGAACACAGGTCTTCGGTCTGTAGACCCTTAACTGCTACACTAAACTATTTTATGAATGGCTGTGCTGTATTTTAATGTCATGTTTAGCACTGTCAGGTGAAAAATATAAATGCACTTTCAGGCACACAAATTCAACCATTCCTATGCTTATGCTTAGCCTACCTGGCAGTAATGTGGGACTTCAGTTATACACCAAAAAAAAAAAAAAGACTTATCTGTGACTTTCCTGTTCTTTTCTGCTCTCTTTGTTAAGGAGAATGTTTTCATTTCCGAAAGTGGAACCCACAGGTCTAATACGTTGATGGTGCTTGTCCTACAAAAGGCGGGTGAGAGAGCAGAAATTGCCACCAGAGCGTTTCCAAGCAGCACCATCTGCCAGTCTCCTGAAACACCATCAGCCCCCAGCACCACCATGTAGACCCTTTTCCTCCACCTCACCTCATTCCTCCCTCAGCCTCAGGCTCTGACCACAGATCCTCTCTCTCTCCAGTTATGTGCAAACTCAAGGGACAAAAGATTCCTCACCTTGGGTTCTACTGGGAGCCCCTAAAGGACCCCTAGATGCAGAGCCCAGGAGAAGTTGACTGTCCCAAGAAGCCCCACAGCCAGAAAATGGTAGGCCCAGGCTGGTGTTGGGTGTTTTCTGTGGCCCATTCTGCACTAGCCCTGTTCTAGTTGCTCAGGCTACTGAGCTGCACAGGAGAAACTCTCAGCCAATAACTCAAACAGGCAGAAAACACCAGCAATCCAACCTGGTAATAATGACAACAGTGGCTAATGTGTTGAGTTCCACCAAGAAGTCAGGCAGAGTGCTAAGCCCTCTATAGCTCTTTTAATCCTTCCCACAGCCCTGTGAGGGAAGTACTGTTATTATCCCCCCTTTTACAGATGAGGAAACTTCTGACAAAAAAGGTGACTTGGTCCATCCATGGTGGAGCCATCATTCAAATTTGGGCCTCTAGATTCAAGAGTCTCAGCTTTTAACAACTAAACATTACACTGCCATCAAGATGTTGTGGGTAGGATGACTCAGAATCGCAGATGATGAAGTCTGACTTCTCCTGGGAATATTTACACAAAGAAAATGACATTTGCCCTGGTTCTTAGAGGAGAAGAATCAGCCAGGATGACAAGGAAAAGAGGACTTGAACATGGAAGGGATGCCATGTGCAAAGGCCTAGAGGCACATAAACAATAACATGGTGGAAAGTTTCATTGAACTAAACATCAGGGGCCTTTGTGGCAATGATCAGGAAGGGATCTGAAGAAATAGACAGGTCAGGTGATCAAAGACCTTAGGAACTTGACTTTAGTCCTGGAAACACTTTGGAGCCATAGAAAGCATTTTCTAGCAGGGCAATGACAAAACCATGCAGCCAGCCAGCCGAAAGAGATCCAGAGCAGGGTTGAATTCTAGCCCAGAGGGTGGTCCACTGGGAGATGAAACAGAAAAGAGAAGCCTCAGCTAAGGCAGTGACACAGGATGGGAAGAAGTGAGTCTCCTGGGAGAAGGTGAAATGAAGAGAGAGGAGAAGCGATGTTGACCCCTGTGTCTCCGCCCCGAGTAACAGAAGCTGCCTTTGCTGAGGTAGCAAACACAGCTGAAAAAGAGCTGCTATTTGTTTGGCTTGTTTTCAGGGTGAGACACTACAGCAACTGGAACACACAAGACCATAGCAGAAAAGAGAGTCCATCAAAGAGTCCAGGGAGGAGACCAGGCCTGGTGACCACCCCCCACCACACACACACACAGGGCCCCACCCCAAGCCTGCTCACTCCCAGCCTCGGTCACTCTGCCGCCACATAATGAGCTGCTCTTCTCAATTTTGGAGTCTGAGGACTGCAGCTCATTAAGGTTTGGACTATGTTACCAGGGAGCATCCCATAATTGCATAGCTCGCCTGACTCTCTGTCATTAGCTCTCTGAGCTCCGCCTCTCCTATTGGATTTGCTGACTGACCCCAACATAAAAAGTCTGGTTAAACAAGGCAGCTCTGGCTGTGCGGTAGGGGCTCCAGCCATCCTCAGCCATGAACTGGGAGCTGCCACATCACTCTGCATGAAATCTTTCTTCTGCAAGCAGACAACTGATCTTATTACTCACACAGAGAACTGAAAATCAAGTTCAAGGCCGCTGGACTGGCAATGAGTCACGTTCCCTTCATGTGGAAAACCACCGGTCAAGACCTGGTAGTGCCTCTGGCCAAGGAGCCAGAGAGGCAAGGGCCAGGACTGGGGTTCAGTTTCCTCTGTCTCTATGGTGAACTGGAATCTGAACCTGGTGCTATGAAGATTGCCCCTGTGCCTGAGGAGCAGGAGGGCATCTCAGACAGAAGTGGGCCTCCCAGGAGTTCTACGCAGGTCCTGGCAGATGACACCACCCCAAGCCACCCCACTCACTGCTTTCTAATGAAGGCTGTCCTGGACATCTGGAATGCGGTGACCAAGCCCCTAGATTTGGGCTTCCTGGAGTCTGGCAGGCTACAACACAAAGCCAGATGCAACCACAATCATCTCCATATTCGCGACTACTGGCCAGAGAATCTTTTTAAAGCTGGAATTATCCAGGGTGGAGTTGGCATAGGGGAAGTGACTAACAAAGTCTCCTTCTAAGGAACTGTGGTATGAAACAATGCACTTGCCCCAAATTTTCCCTGTTCTAAATTTCTAATTTCTCTCCAAAGTCAGAGGTAATTAATTACCTACACAGAAAAAAAAAAAACAGGAAGGACACTCACTATAGAGCACTATGTGTGCTCTCTGCCTTAGCCCTCAAAGCACCTTGATAGATGGAGATTGCCATGCCATTATACAGATGTAGAAACTGAGGCTTAAGAAATTGCATAACTTTTCCAAGCCCTCACTGCTAACAGTGATAAGAAAGCTAACACTGATGGAGTGTTTATTACATTCCAAGCCCTGTGATGAGTGCTTGATTCGATCCTAATTGTTCACTTCACCCTGAAAAAAAAGGTCTAAAGGTTACCATAACTGAGATTCGTTAGATTAAGTGACTTGGCCAACATCATACAGTGAATAAGAGGAAACAAACATCCAGGCCCTGGAGACCAAAGACTTGTTCTTGACTGTCATGCAGGGTTATTGATGGTCCTCAGCTATGTGGCTGATATTCAAGCCCTCAAATCGAAAGCTTGGGCTCTTTCCACTGTCCAAGACTGGCCTCACGAGACAGATTGCTGCCTTTGTAAGGCTCATGGCCATTTGCAGTCAATGATTTCAGTAGCCATTTTTCAAACCCTTGCCTCACTGCTTCCTGAGAGAGTCTGGGGTGTGTGTTGCTAAGACTCAGCTGAGCCTGGTGTCATCATCACAGATTTCTAATGAATCTGCAGCAGGCACATGACTAGAGTAGGAAAGCTGGGGAGACTATTGGAACAGCGACACAGTAGAGTGACCCTCTCGAGACCCTGATGGCCTGGAGGTCTCCTCACTCCCTCACTGACCTTGCCCTCCCATGCCTTAGCTCTTAGATGGGCCACCTTCATCCTTCAAAGCCCGTCACTGAGGAAAGTCACTATGCTTGATCCTGTGAACACCAAAGGGAGTGATTTTCCTACCTCAGCAGACCTGTGCCTTGCCCTCTAGCTGACGGTACCAGTTCCTCATTCCCAAGCTCTCCCGCTGGCCTGGAATCTGACATCGTCCAAAACCTCAAGCTTAATAGAACATGGAATTCTGTGTCTACTCTCTTCTTAGCTCATTTTAATTTCTTTTCCCTTCAAATGAAACTTTGATTTGAAAGCCTTCAAAGACTAGAATTGAGATTTCTCTGCCTCACTTTTCTACCTGCTGTAGGAAATGAGATCTCCATAAAGGAGGGCTTTAATATACTAACAACACTAGAAATGGCCTTCAAAGTGTAACATGTGCACCAATGGACCAGGTACTGGTTGGGTGCTGGGATTACCCAGGGGAGATGCTTGAATATTATCTGCATGAGGCTGGGATCTTTTATTGCACAAAGACATATTCCTCCCAACTACAGTAGCTCCTGGTATTTCATGAACACTCAATAAACATTTAATAAATAACACATAAGCAAACACCTATGGCTCACAGTGCTACACATGACACTTTCAGGTTAACAGAAAGAACTATGAGAACACAGAGAAGGGGTGCTTGACCCAAGCTAAAGCATCTTAGCAGGTTTCCCAAGTTGATCCTCAAAGGATGCCCTCAAGTTCACCAGGAAGTGGAAGAGGATATAGTTTCAGGCAAGAAAAAAAAATGTCATGTGCAAAGAAGTGGAGACATAGCATCATATCTAGGAGAAGTAGCAAGCTGTCAAGAGTAGCCAGAGGAATGGAGGTGGAGTTAAAAATGATTGGATCAAATCCCAAAGCTGTTGAACTGCTGGGATCCATTGATTTATTTGCATTATCCATCAAATCAGGGTACTCACTCCCATCCCATAGAACACTTCCAAGCAGCTTCCACAAAACCTAAACAGGGCACAACCTTAGGTGCCAGTAGGACTCCTAGACTAAGATGCCTTGCAATTTCCATCCCAGCTACAAGGTAAACACTAGACTCTTGTGTATTTCATAGGAAGGAATAAGAAAACCTTGTTTTAGTCAATGTTTAGCCAACTGTTTCCCAGCTCTATGACACTAAAGTAGAATATTTTTGTCCAGAAAAGGCACAAAACCATCCAAAATTCACTCATAGTGTCCTAGAATGTTCAAGGTGGAAGTGTTCCTGGGGGTTTGATCCACCTCCTCTTCCTCAGATGAAGAAACTAAAGTTCAGAATGAGAGAAAAAGAGAAGTATTGTCTAAAGACACCTGGCAGGAAGGCTGGAAGGCTGGACCATGGCTCCTAATTTGGTTGGAGAATTGCAGACTTTCTTTTTCCAATGAACTTAAAAGCAAAGACTAAAAGTATTTCTGAATTACTCTTTTTTAGAAGGAAAAAATAAATTGTCCAACTCTCTGACTCCTTAAACCAATTAAATCTTTGGCTCCCACTCAGAAAGAGTAATTAATCACAATAAATTTGTAGCTTACCCTTTCCCTTCAAGTGGCAATTTTCTATGAAATTTTTAACAATGAGAATAGCTTGCTGAAAACAGAAGAATGTCTTAGAGAAAGGAATAAAATTCAAGTTATTTAGCTTACTTTCTCTAATCTGAGACTTCCTTAGCCAAGGGTTTGTTGTTCATCCATTAAACATTATTAAACATTTATTAACTCAACTACCAGTTATTGAGACGCTATTGAGGTCACAGATGAACATCCCAAACTGTATACTTGCCACAAATCTGTGTCCATTCTAATCATATGTAGGAGCACAAATAAGAATCAGATATGAATTCAGCCCTCAGGAACTTTACTATTGAGTAGAGAGGATAACAACACACATTAATTACTATTGGACTACCCAGGGTCTGGCTCAAAGTAAGTTCTCCATCCCAAATAAATTTCATTTGAATGAATGAGTCTACTCATTTGAATATGAATGAAATTGTTTTGTTTCTCTGTTACATGTCATTACCACAGGAAGGAATGAGAAGCTGGGTGGGAGAATGAGCTTAAGTAATACAACTCAGGAAAGAAGGATGGTACAAAGGAGGCATGAGGCCTGAAGAGTATTGTGACCATTCCATTCCCCTTTCTGGGCCTCAGTTTCCCCATCATATAATAAAAAGAGGGCTCAGATGAGCTCTGAGGAAACTTCCAGCAACAGCATTCATGTTTCTATGATCCTTGTTCACAGGAGTGTGTGGGAATTTAAATCCAACCTAACTTCTTAAAAATAACTCTTAAATCATTGTCTCTCTGCCTTCTCAAGGTCACACTGTGTGTTTGTGTGTCTGTGGATTTCTCTTGGGGAATGAGAGAAGGGAGGAAATTCAGTTCTAGCTTTGCTTGGCCTGTCTTACAGCTTAAACAACAAAAAATATGCAATTACCCCATTGACAATTATAGTCTGCACATTTCACCACAGGCATAGAAAATGACCCAGCAGCAGAAAATCAGCCACAGACAAGGGGTGCACACATGTAAGCCATTATCTATTTGAAGACAGGCTTGCCTGTGACAGTCTCACTGGCTCAGGAAACCTGGATGTCTCCCCAGAAGGTCAGGGGCAACCCAGGAGGCCACCGAGACCAGCTGCAGCTACACCCAGCCCTGGTTCTTCTCAAACTCTAGGCTGAATAGAAACCATGTGAGAAAGTAACTCACTCACAGTGATAGGTCACAGATGAACGTTCCAAACTGTATGCTTGCCACAAATCTGGATCTGATCAGGCCAAAAGAGAAGTTTCTGGATAAAGCATGAGTTCCATGAGGCAGGAACCATGCCGGACCGGGTCATAATCATATCTTCAAGCACACAGTACCATGCAAGGTATATGATCTGCATTCAGTAAATATTTGTAGAATAATTTTTTTAAGGCTAATGATTAAATGACCACCTGAATGAGTCATGGTTTTATTGTATAATGCCCCAGAACACAGTGGAAAAGACAGACTGTATTTTCCAGCACTCAGGGTTGAAGCACCATCTAGGAAATATATCTGAGCTCTGTTACTTATGAGCTCTGTGTTTGGACAAGTAACTTCACCCTGCCAAGCCTCAGTTTCTTCATCAGACAGACACTGTGTTGTTCTGTCCAGATTCCTATTTATGGAAGGACTTGCTGACATTGCTGCCAGGAGCATTGTTAGCTGAAATCCTCCAACTGCCAGGCCCTCCAGATATTGTCTCAGAAACACCTCACCTATATTCACACAGTTCCTAGAGCTTCCCACTTGCTAAAAGACAAGCTTTAGACAAAGCAAATTTCACAAAGTTCATCTGAGCAGAGAACGATACTTAAGTCGGGCAGAACCAGAAAGCCTCAGATAGCCTCGCTGCAGTACAGGCTGAGAACAGAAGAAAAACAGAGAAAATACATTTACAGGGTAGAGTAGAAAGACTCCAGCTAGAGAGTAGTTAGGGATCCATGATGGGTAAAGTCTCTGGTTTCATTTTATTATTTACACTGGGCTCCTGTTTGCTTAAATTAAAGCAGTGGAGTAGCCCCAGCCTACTCCCCCCTCAATTTTAAAAGTATATTTTAACCTATTCCAATGAAAGATCAAGGTGGGACCTGAAAGCCCTGGCCATGTTGGTCAGTGAGTAACAGCTCTTATTCCAAAGCTCTCCATGACATCAGCTGAGGTTGTCATCAAGCCAGCATCACAACTCAACTTTGCCTCTGCCCAGCCTGCTTCTTCTCTCCCCCTTTCACAAGGGGCTCCCCAATAAGCATTCTGAATTCTGAGCTCCATCTGAAAGTCTATTCCCAGAGAACCTAATCTATGACTTTCTCCTTTGCAAAACAAGGATACTAATTATATACACAAGCCTAGTGAGTACTACATGAATAGCTTTGTGTGAAAATATGCCAGTCAGGCCATTCCACAGCTCCCAGTGCAGAGGAAGGGGCCTCCTGGCCGCTGTTCTACCACTCCCAGCCCAGAGAGAGGGGCTTCTGGGCCTCGCTGTTCCACCACTCCCAGCACAGAGGAGGTGAGGTGAGCTGCACAGGTGCCAAGAGCACAACTCCCCCCCCCATCAAAATGAGAACACACATAAATAAGTCTCAAAACCAGACTTCCAGATCACCTAAAGCAACCCCAAAGGGAAATGAGATGGAACACTAATACTCAACCACCTGTACTCTCTGAACTGGCAACAAAAGAGGATCTAGAAAAATGAAATAAGAAATAATTTATCAGATAACAGCAGAGATTGTGCTCATAGTGCAAGACATGATTGATAAATCTAGAGAGGAGCTGAGGAACATGATGGAATCTCAACACAGGAAACAAATGGAATCCAAAAAACAGATGCGAATAGATTTTCAGGAGATTAAAAACTCCATTGAAAGTTTACACAGCAGAATGAACCAATGTGAGAACAGAATTTCAGATATAGAAGATAAGATTACAATTACTGACCAGGAAAAGAAAAATTTTTTCAAAATTGGAAAGGACCACAAGAAATCAATCCAGTAGCTGCTAGATGATGCAAAGAAGAATAACATAAGACTGATTGGAGTCAAAGAAGAAACAGGAGAGAGTGCAGATGACATAAAAAACTCTTCACAGAAGTAATGGCAGAAAACTTCCCAAGCAAGGGAAAAGAACTTGACATACAGTGACGTGAGGCATATAGGACTCCAACTAGACTTGATTAGGCATGTAATTGTTAAGATTCCAGAAACCCAACAGAAGAACAAAGTTCTACAAGCAGTTAGAGAAAAGAAACAAATCACATACAAAGGAAAGCCCATCAGAATCACAGCACACTTCTCAACTCAAACTCTCAAGGCAAGAAAAGCTTGGAGTGACATATACTAAGCCCTAAAGGAAAACAGCCTCCAACCCAGATTGAGGTACCCTGCAAAAGTACCCTTCAAAATTGATGGAGACATAAGATACTTTCATGACAACGAGCACCTGAGGAACTTCATGAATATCAAACCAGCACTGCAAAAAATTTTAGATAATAACCTAGGAAAAGACAAGGAGGATCACAACCCCAAGAAGCCCAGCAGAATGAATCCATCTGGTGCAACAAGAAATTAAACACAAAAGGGGAGAATCCAACAAAAAGAAAAAGTCATGACAATGATAAGTCAATACATTTCAGTTATAACCATCAATGTTAATGGTCTCAACTCACCAATCAAAAGAAATAGACTGGCAGAATGGGTTGAGAAGCAAAATCCAACAATATACTGCATACAATAAACACACTTAATTCAAAAAGAAACTCATAGACTGAATATTAAAGGGTGAAAAGTAGTACTCCATGTGACAGGAACCAAAAAAAAAGCAGGAATAGCTATCCTCTTTGCAGATCAAGTAGATTTGAAACCAACACTGATTAAGAGAGACAAAAAAGAACACTACATCCTGGTAAAGGGAACAATCCAAGAGGAAGAGATGACAATCATAAATATCTATGCACCAAACACTAGTGCACCCAACTATATAAAACAAATATTAACAGACATGAAAAGTCATATATGCACTAATACAATAGTAGTAGGGGACCTCAATACCCCACTGTCACAAATAGATAGATCAACTAGACAAAAAACAAGTATTGAAATACTAGAACTCAATTGAACTATTGAACAAATGAACTTAACAGATGTTTGCAGAATGTTCCACCCCACAAAATCAAAATACACATTCTTTCGAGCTGCACACGGGTTGTTCTCCAAAACAGACCACATACTTGCTCACAGAACATGTATAAGTAAGTGCAAAGGAATTGAAGTTATCCCTTGTATATTATCAGTCCATAGTGTGTTGAAACTGGAGATCAGTAGAAAAATAAACAGCAAGAATTTCATATACATATGGAAATTGAACAACACATTTCTGAATAACAAATGGGTCACAGAGGAAATTAAAGAACAAATCAGGCAGTTCCTTCAATTAAATGACAATGACAATACAACATATCAGACAGAATCTATGGGACACAATGAGAGCAGTCTTATGAGGGAAATTCATAGCAGTGAATATACTCATATTAGGAAAACAGAGCAAGCCCAATTAAACAACCTGATGCTGAAACTCAAGCTTCAAGAAAGGAAGAGCAGGACAAACCCAAAGCTCATACAAGGGAGGAAATTATAAAGATCAGAGGAGAAATCAATGCAGTAGAGACTAAGAGAACAATATAAAAAATTGATGAAACCAAGAGTTGGTTCTTCGAAAGAATAAACAAAATCGACAAATCCTTAGCCAACCTTACCAGAAAAAGGAAAGAAAAGGCCCAAATCCATGCAATTAGGAATAAAAAAGGTGAAATTACAATGGACTCAGCAGAAATCCAGAGGACCATCAATACCTACTTTGAGAATCTATATGCCAATAAGATGGAAAACACAGAAGAAATGGACAGATTCCTAGACATGTATGAATTGCCAAAGTTCAACGAAGAAGAACTAAAAATTCTAAACAACCCAATATCAAACAATGAAGTTGAAAATGTAATTAAAACCCTACCAACTAAGAAAAGCCTGGGTCCTGATGGCTTCACTGCTGAATTCTACAAGACATTTAGAAAGGAACTGCTGCCACTACTGTTTAAACTCTTCAATGAAATTGAAAGGGAAGCAATACTCCTGAATTCATTCCTGGAAGCAAGCATCACCTTGAGCCCCAAAGCAGAGAAAGACCCAACTGAAAAAGAGAACTATAGGCCAATCTCACTAATGAACATAGATGCCATAATCCTTAATAAGATACTGGCAAATAGAATGCCAGTACGATCATCAAGAAGATCATACACCCTGATCAAGTGGGATTCATCCCAGGGATGCAGGGATGATTCAACATACGCAAATCAATCAATGTAATAAACTATATCAATAGAGCCAAGGACAAAAAACATATGATCATCTCAATAGATGCAGAAAAAGCATTTGACAAAATTCAACACACATTTATGATAAAAACCCTACAAAAAATTAGAATAGACGGTCTCTACCTCAAACTGATAAAAGCCATCTATGAAAAACCAAAAGCCAATATCATACTAAATGGTCAAAAACTGAAATCCTTCACACTAAAATCAGGAAAAAGACAAGGATGTCCACTATCACCACTCCTGTTCAATATACTTTTGGAAACATTAGCCACAGCTATTAGACAAGGGAAAGAAATAAAAGGAATAAAGATAGGAAATGAAGAAGTCAAATTGTCATTATTTTCAGATGACACAATACTCTATATAGAAGACCCCAAGAAATCCATCAAAAATCTGCTAGACTTAATAACCAAATTCAGTAGAATAGCTAGATACAAGGTCAACACAGAAAAATCAGTAGCTTTCCTCTACACGAACAACAGACTCACTGAGACAGAAATGGGGCAAACAATTCCTTTCGCAATAGCATCCAAGAAACTGAAATACCAAGGAATCAACCTAAGAAAAGAAATCAAAGACCTCTTCTCTGAAAGCTATAGCACTCTGAAAGGAGAGATTGAAGATGATATCAGAAAATGGAAAGACGTCCCCTGCTCCTGGGTAGGAAGGATCAACATAGTGGAAATAGTCATACTTCCAAAACTGCTATATAGATTCAATGCAATCCCAATTGAAATCCCAGCACCATATTTCATGGACCTTGAGAAAACAATCCAAAAATTCATTTGGAACAAGAGGAGACCTAGAACAATTGGAGACCCAGAATAGCAAAAGCAATTCTAAGTAACAGAGACATGGCAGGAGGTATCACAACCCCCAACTTGAAACTATACTACAAAGCTACTATGATGAAAACAGCATGGTACTGGCAAAGATACAGACCTGAGGACCAGTGGCACAGATTAGAAGATGTTGAAACAATTCTAGACACACTCAGCCATCTCATCTTCAATAAAGGAGCCAAACACTCTCACTGGAGGAAAGATAGCCTCTTTAATAAATGGTGCTTGAAAAGTTGGGTTTCAACTTACCAAAAATTAAAACTAGACCTATATCTCTCACCATGAACTAAACTAAAATTGAAATGGATTAAAAATCTAAATATTAAAATAGAAATGCTGAATCAGCTGGAACCGAGGTTAGGTAGAACTCTTGAAGACATTGGTGTAGGAAAAGATTTTATGAACAAAACCTCAGTTGCCACTGAACTAGCACAATCAACAAGTGGGATCTCTTCTTTTTAAAAAGCTTCTGCACAGCAAGAGAAAACCACCAGCAGTGTGAAGAGACAACCCACAATGTGGGAAAAAATCATCACCTGCTCTCCCTCAGACAAAGGCCTACTATCTCAAATCTATAAAGAACTTAAAAAACTCAGATTTCCCAAATTTAAAGACCCAACCCAAAAATGGGCAGCTGAAATGAACAGACATTTCCCAGACAAAGAAGTAGAAATAGAAAATAAACATATGAAAAAATGTGCAACATCACTGTTTATTGGAGAGATGCAAATGAAAACAATGCTGAGATTCTACCTCACTCCAGAAATAATGGCTGCTATCATGAAATCAACCAATAACAAACGCTGGCGGGGCTGTGGGGAAAGAGGAACCCTACTCCACTGCTGGTGGGAGTGTAGACTGGTGCAACCACTGTGGAAATTAGAATGGAGATACCTCAAAGAACTGGGACTGGAAGTCTCATTTGACCCAGCTATTCCCCTGCTGGGTATCTTCCCCAAAGAAATAAAAGAATCATACCACAGTGATATATGTGCACCCATGTTCATAGCAGCACAGTTTGTAATAACTAAAATATGGAAACAGCCCAATTGCCCATCAACTGGAGACTGGATAAAGTAAATGTGTTTTTTTTAATAAAATGGAATACTACTCAGCCATAAAAAATGAGAAATTAGAGACATTTATAACTAAATGAGTGCACACTGAGGCGATACTCTTAAGTGAAATAAATAGGACACACATGTGTAAATACCGAATAGTTTCTCTGGTGTGAGAAACTGAAAGTGTAAATAAGGACTAAAAGGTATAATAGATACTGTGAAATCAGGAGAAAAGGGGCAAAGGGGAAGGGGAAGTGGGAGGGGTAAGGGAAAGGAAAGAAGGAAATGGAATTAGTATGAGAAAATGGAAAAAAAGGAAACAAAGTCTTTGTAGATAGGGAGGGATGGAGGGGTTGAAGGGAGGGCGGGCAAATGGGGAAAAAATAAGAACCAAGAGAGATTATGTAAAGGTGCAAATTTCCAATGATGAATGTCATTATATTGTATACCTAAAATGTACCAATAAAAAAAAAAGAAAATACGAGGGTCATAGGAAGCGCTTGAATGTGTGAGCCACCTTTCTTATGGGGATTGGTAAAGGCCTGTAGGGAACAGGGAAGGGGGACATTACTAGAACCTCTGCAGTGAGTCCTGGTCTCCTGAGAGCCACGGCAGCACAAGGCAAATTAACTTATTACAGGAAAGGTAAAAAGAATTGAGTCTTGGAGAAGAAGCTGAGCTTTTGGATCAGTGCTGCTCTGGGCGGCAAAGACAAAAGCCCCTGAGCTTGGGCCAGGGATTTAGCTCAGTGGTTTTGCCACCTGCTGCGCAAGCACAAGGACCCAAGTTTGATCCCCAGTACCAAAAAAAAAAAAAAAGCCCCTGAGTTTGCCACACCTTTTATTCAGTACCTTGGGAGAAACAGATGTAACAGAGGACTAGGGAGTGGCAGAATTCCTAGATCAATGAGGAACTATGCAGATGAAGATTTGGTTCCTCCCAGATGTCTCCCACAGGTGTGGTCTTGCCCTGGTGCACCACAGCATCATGGGATCATTGAGGTCTCAATTGGGACCGGAGGCCAAAATGGAATCGTGTCTGGAAATGCCATAGCCTGTAGGCAGGAGAACTAGGCCTAATCAAATGATTTTCCCTAAAATTATGTAGCATTGCTCCCGACACCAGCCCTTTAGTCAAGAGTAGGGACTCCGCTTCTTCACTGGCAGGAATCTGGAAAAGAATGTGTCAAGATGCCCTAGCAAGATACTTGGGCAAGAGAAGTAGTAGAAAGGAGCAGGGAAGAAAGGAGATGACTGGACACGGCACTGAGTGGACTTCGGCCCCCGCCTTACCTCCTAGGCACTTTCACATAAAAACAGGAAAATCAAAAGAGTGGGAGGCATGCAGACTGATGCCAGCATGCTGACCACCAAGCATGACCACTGGCTAGGTCCTAGCATTACCCAAAGCCTAGGAAATGATCAGCACCTGGACACAAAGATGGCTGTTCAGAATCTGAGCAGTAAAGGAAGACTGGCTAAGTACACAGCAGCCACAGTCTCCTGCTGTCCAGAGAGCTCATCTCCAGCCCTGTTCGCTCCCACCAATTAATCCTTACCCTCCAGGGAGGTACATAGACCTACACTTACAGTATTTTCTCCACTGAAGGATGGGTGCTGTCACCATCATTGGTGTGGCCTGGGGAAGTAAGGGTCCTGTACTGCAAAGCACTCTATGATCCTAGAGAGACCTTCCTTCCTCTACCCAAGCACTTATGTAACTTTAAAAGCAGCCATCATTGCCACCATCATATACAAGATAAAACTGGTTCTCAGGCAGGTTAAGCAGCTACTGAAGATCACGAACCTGGCAAGAAAAATGGAGTTAGGATTTGAGCTGAAGCCTGATTCCAAAGTGTATATGCTCTCAACCACTTAAACTCACATTAAAGACTCCAAGAGTAGGCTTTTGTTGTTTTCATGGTTGAGTTGATTGTTTTTCAATACCATATAATTCCAGGAGATTCTGATGCAATCAAAGTTGAGAACCACTGTACCCATCATACCACCTCCCATGGCGAGGCCAACTTAGCATGGACCCCACTTCCTGGATAGAGAAGCATCACTCCCTGCCCTCCACCCTCTTCCAGTAGATTGCACCTAGAATAGCCTTTTTTGCTTGCTGCTGCTTGCTCTTGAGGGTTTCAAATACCAATGGGCTAATCCATGTGATCCACCCAAGTTGCTGGATGATCCCACACCACTTGACAGTACTTTTTATTTATTTATCTTTGTACATTAGGGTGAACAATAGCACTCCAAAGTGAAATTCAGTTTCAGCAGAACACAAAAGAAAAAAGTGAATTGCCCAGCATTAATTATTTATGTGGGGACAATGGCTACGGTGTTACTCTCCACCAGAGAGGCCTTTGCAGCTTGGACCAGAAGGAAAAATGTGTGGCTGCTTTTGTCTGCACGTAATGCAGCATCAGATTGAACAAATTAACCCCTGTGACATCTGTAAACTCACACAAGCCTTTTCTCTAAATGTTGCCTATGTACGTACATGAGCCCAGAACACACACCGTGAACAGGTTGGCAAGGCCAGAGGTCAGAGCCCCCAGTGCTGTGGGTAGGCAGGCCTGGCAATGCTAGACTGTGACTGTGTTAAAGGAAACACCATTATCTCTCTGCAGCCCACCTTGCCCTTTGTAAACTGTAAGGATGACAACAGCATAGACAAACATGTGGCAGCTTTCATGGCCAGCCAGAACTCTTGGACTTACGTTAATCTGGGCTTTTCCTCTTAAGATATTTGCTGTGTGAGGTGAGTTAGAATTTCTACCCTTTCTCCAAGAGAATGATAATTTGATTCCTATATCATTTTCATGTAATTTAGTTTCCTTTTACCCTTAAAACTTCTGAGAGCATTGGAAGTTGGAGGGGAAAGGAGAGAGATGAAGAAGCTGAAGCCCAAAGTTATAACTAATCAGTAGCCGAATAAAGCTCAAATTGAGGCAGTTTAGACTCCTAACCAATGTCCTAATCTGCTTCTCTACCCCAAGCATAGGATCTGGTCTGATCCGCCCAGGACTCGTTATCAGAGCTGCTGCCGTCCATCTGGCTACAGTCCTGACCTACAGCCTCGGCAGGACAGGGACAAACAGAGTAGGCTCACTCCATTCAGAACAATTTCACATGTTCCTGGTTTAAGATATTAAGTTGTTGGGAACCTCTGTGATTTCTTATTTTCTCAGTGAGGTCACCCAACAAGATGCAGGGTTAGGAGAGGGGTTTCTGGGAAAGTCTTATAGGACCACCCATAAGAAGGGTCGCTGCCATGCAGCATACACTCACTAAGGAATGGTTCCATTTATACAGCTCTCAGTGTGTGATGGGTAATTTCATATATAAATTCATTTAATCCCACACCAACCCTAGGAAGTAGGTACTATCTTCACCCTTATCTTATACATGAGGGAACCAGGAGCAGATGGGACTAAGGAATTTTCCCTGACCACACAATTAATAAGAGGCAGAACCCAGCTAGGCAGCCATGTGTCCAGAGCTGACCATACTTGTCCATCTCATGAAAAGCACCAGCCATTTTGAGATGAAGCAAGGCTTGTCTCTGAAAACACACACACATCTTGACAGGCTTGTACCTCGCCCATCTCTGAGACTTACCTCAGAAATATTGTGCCAAAGATAGTGGGTCCCATTGTATCCCTTAGTCTCATTCTGAGCTTCTTGGCCACACAGGAATTTTTCTTTAGCTTACTGAGACAGGGTATATTTATTAATCACTTTTCTGTCGCTGAGACAAAATACCCAGTTCCCACAAATCAAAAGAGAGGATTTTGGAGGTTTGGTCTATTGTTGGTTGGCCCCAAAGCAGAAACACCATGGTAGAAGGTCATGGTGGAGGGAATCTGTTCAACCCATGGCAGTCAAGGAAGGAAGGGAGAAAAGAAGAAGAAGAAAAAAGAAAGAAGATGAAGGTGAGGAAGAGGAGGAGAAGGAAAAGAAAGAAAAGGAGGTGAAGGAGAAGAGGAGAAGGAGGTGGTGAAGAATGGGGAGGAGGAGGAATGGGAGGAGAGGACAGAGAGGGAGCCGTGGATAAGAATACACCTCACGCCACCAGGGACTCCTCTCTTCTGACCAAGAGCCTCTTCCTAGTAGCACCATCAGCATGAACTCATCCATGAATGAATCCACTGATGAGTACAGCACCCCTGTGATACAATAATTTCCAAAAACCCAACACTGATTGCATGAGGCTTTGGGGGAAGATTTTAAATCCAAGCTATAACATGACATCTTTCTGTGTAGTCCAGGTTGATCTTGAAAACACTGTATAGCCCAGGCTGGTCTTGCACTCATCATCTTCCTGCCTCAGCCTTCCTGGGTTTTTTTTGTTTATTCATTGGTCGTTTGGTTATGTGGTTGGTTTCTGGGGAATTTCTTAATTAAATTTCTAACAGTGCTCTGAGTCCTCGGCAACGTGCAAAAACTTTACCTAATCCTCTTTGTAATGATGGCTTTAAGAAACCAGACTAATGTCTTCATAGAGATTAACCCCGTACCAGTAGAGTTTTAGCAAATAATTAATTTGTTATTTTTAAAGCAACACACATACTCAATAAAACAAAACTCAAAAATAAAAAATACAGAAATAAATGATAGAGCCAGTGATACATGTAATACATAAAACAGAAAAGAAGATAAAACAAAATAATTACTTAACTGTACTACTTAGATTACTTAGATTCTGTTGTCTCATACAGCACCATCAGTATGTCTCAGCAACAACGGAAAACAGGCCAAAAGAAAGCCCTGAGCATTGTTGGGTTGCAAAGTTCCTCGACATGCCAGACCTAACATAGAGTGGCCAACTGTTCCAGGGACATAGAACTGTCATGCCAAAATCAGGACAGTCCCAGGCAAATTGCAGCACCTGGTCAGCATAGATCTGGCACTGTGGACTTCCACTCCAGGTTCTGATTTGGGCCTCCAGGATGAGAATCTACACTGGCCACCACTTGTGAACTATGGGCTGCGTGCAGGTACGACTGGCAGCCCCATGTCTCTCCTTCAAATTTCCAAGCCCTTGTTCCCTCAGGAGCTGGCTTTCACCTTCTGCCCACTACATGCCTCTCCACCCTCTATCCACACCATGCAACTCAGGGCAATGAGCACACCCCAAGAGTCAGCTTCATGTTCAATTCTGTCCAGGTGCTGAGAAGCAGCTGTAGAACTTACCGCTGCCCAGGCAGAGGGATGGAGTCCAGGTGGCGGCCTCCAGGGAGGGCCATCATGTTGATTCCAATGTGCAACAAGGCCTTCCCACAGTGGTCAGGCCCCTGAAAAGACAGAGAAAGAGGAGTCAATGAGGCCCCTAAGAGAGGAAGTGCAATTGTTTTCTGTCTGGGATCTATGACACAGGAACCAAAGCAGGTGTGGGGAAAAGGTCTCCCAGTCCTTCTCTTCTTTTTAGCCAATTTATGTCCTCACACAAGAAAGGCAGGACACAGATTTGACCCTCGTTCAAAGTCCTTAGTTCACTATAACTCCTTATAATTGCTCCTCATGTCCCATTGCCAAACATTTACCTGATCCACTGTGGTGTGTACCAAATATTGGGACACACAGATCAGCAAACATTGCATTAAACATACTTTGAACTAAAACTATAGGCACAGTTTATTTGAGAGTCACATTTAATGGGCATCCTATATTACTCGCTAAATCTGGCAACTCTACACACTAATTCCTGAGCACTGGATTGTTCACTGTGACTGTGCTTAACAGATAATGTGATTCTGTAATACGCATAGTGGCAGCTTTCCCAAATCCATTCCACTGCAGGTGATATAATTTTAGCCCATCTGGAAGAGAAAGAGACACAGAACTCTGTTCAGGCCAATGAGCAGGACAAGACTGGTCCTAGAAAATGTTTTCTTTCTCCTACTAGAAAGCCACCAAGTGAGACTTCTCTCTCTCCCATTGTACCTGAACAAAGAAGCAAATCTACATCATTGCTGCTAGATACCATCTTGCAATCATTAGAGGAACCAGCTGGAGAATGAAGCTGATAAACAGAGAAAAATGTCTGGGGCCTTGATGGTGGAGCCACTGAATCAACTAGTCCCACAGTCTGGCTATCTTTGGGCTTTCTATTACCTAAGATCATAAAATTTCTTATCATGTATATTGGTCTAAATGAGCCAAAATATCCTAATGGAGAAAAGTGGCATAGTTTCTGGTGGCCTCCAATCCCAGTCCTGGGATGTGCTTGCTGCACCTGCGTCTCTCATGTTAAACCAGAACAGTGTCCTCCTTCCTCATAAAACTAGCTGCCCAAGTGTTGGTGTCCCCGCGCCTAACTTTGTCCCTACTCTGCTCCTGGAGAACCATTCTCCACACTGCTTCTCCTTTCATCTTAACCCTCTCACCAGCTCCTCCAGGCCAAGAAGTAACCCTTCTTCAGGAAAAGGGAGATTGTATCCCCTTTACCTGGTCAAGTCAACAGAAGACTCTTGCTCCCTGATTGCAAGTGTCCTTGGAGAGCAAAAAACGAAAGAGAAGGACTGTAATTAATAGTGTTGAGGCTGAACACAGTGATGATTCCCTGAACACCCCTGACAATTCCAGGAATAGAATTAAATAGTCATCTGCAAAGTATGGGGAAGGAGGAGCTTAGAATGAACTGAAGCCTTGGATAATTCCAGAGGCTCACTTGCTCATATTGCCCATTTCCTTGTTTGTAGCTACCATTAGACCGTCAGCCTCTGCAGGACCAGGGTCTTGGGAGGTCCTGGGCCTGAACCTGGGCCAGCGCTGAGTCTGTACTCTGTACATCTGCCAAAAGAATGAGTGCAGTGAATTTTAACACATTTATGGTTAGCCCCATTTCTTCATTTGTAAGTAAGGATAATAATAGCGACTTACAGAACGGTTATAAAATAACATGAGATAAGGAGTATAAAAGTCTTAGGTCAGAGTAACGCTAAATAAATAGCAGCTATTTGTTATGATCATTACCCAAGAGTCGCCTAGGTACTCAGCTCATGGTCAACTGGTGGCACATGCTTGTAATTCAAGTTACTTGGGAAGCTGCACCAGGACCCTGTCTCAAAATAAAATAAAAAAGAGGGAGCTGGGAGTATAGCTCAATGGGAAAGCACTTGTATAGCATGTGTGCAACCCTGAGTTTGATCCCCAGTACCACCAAAAACAAACATTTTTTTAAAAAACACATAGCACAAAAATAGTACTCAATTAGTGTTCATGATCATGTGTTATCATTATCATTATTTTTATCATTATTGTCATTATTGAAAAAGTATGTTTTGGAAGCTAGTGAGGCAGTAGTAAGAAAAACCTAAAAGCAACCAAGTGAAATATTTGCTCCCTTTTTGATATGCTTGGCCGAGCTATAAAGGAGGAAAGTACCACTTCTTGAAATCAAAGCTAAGGTGTGATTCAATGGCAGGGAGTGGCAGCCCTTATTTTACTTCCATTTTTATCATAGAGATTAAAAGAGGCAAAGGTAAAGCACAGAAGAGGGAATTAAAGCCTAGAGTAGGTGAGGGACAAGGAGATGGTAGGGAAGTTCCAAGGCCTCTTAAGTGTGACCCAACAGGATTCCCAAGGTTAAGGTGACACACACCTACAAGAGCAGAGAGACAACTGAGCCTGGTTCAAGCTGTGTCTGGGCAACCCAGTGACAGAATTACTGTCCTGAGCAGGAGCCTTGGTGCAGGCAAATGTTCTGAGTTTCTATGAGACAGATTTGAAAAACATGTTTTGGTGATCATGAAATTCTACAGCCAACTCCTAATCCTTGACCTAATCCATGGTCCTTTGGAAAGAAGCATTGGGCATTTCATTCACAGCTGCCCAGCAGTTCCGGAGGTGGAGCCCATCAGCTCAAAAAGCCTTCCCTCAGGTGGGGAACCCTCCTTCCAAGAGGCTGGGGAACCCTCTTGGGGACATCTGTGCTGCATATGTATGCACAAGCTGTACTATTCACAAGCTGTACTCTTTATGCTTGCCTCTTTCCCCTCAGTGGGATGAGACTCCTGGGTGTCTAAAACCAGTGTGGAACTGGTCACAGGATCCTAAACGATAACCAACACAGACAGGAACCTGGATTGTATTAAATCTCTGTGGCATCACAACTCATATTCACTGAGGAAGTGGAATGGATGAGGGAGAATATATGGAAGTCAAGAGTTTACTCCAAGTGATGTTTATAAGGGACCTCTAGCAATAATAACAATAGCCAATGTTTATGGAGCATGCACTACGTGCCGGGCAGTGTTCTAAATGCTTCATACAGTATTAATTCATTTAATACTATCTTATGCCTTCATTACAAATGATTTCTCTGAAATTCAGTGAGAATTTTGTACTAGGGAAGAACTAGAATCCAGGATTTATGATTGGAAGAGAGATACTTAGCAGGTGACGATGATGAGAGCAACAAATAACCAACACACATCCAGCATTTGCTAACAAGCACATCCACTCCATGTCTGGATGCCAACATCCAGTCCCAAGGGGCCAGTCACAAACAGGAAGTTCCTAAAGCAAAGCTCTGTCTTCATTCTAATGCCCTCCTGCAGCCCCTTCCCACTGCTCTAAGTCCAACTCATCATGCCAATCAGAGATTCAGAAAGTAAAACCTCTCCAAAGCTACACAGCATGTCCGGAAACTAAGACTGGATTCAAGTCTACACCAAGAGTCCTCACTGGAATGCAAAATGAACTTGTCCTCTTAAAGTGTGATAGAATCAAATTCTACCTCTGAAGGTCTTGGGGAAATTGCCAGTCCTCTGTGAAAGTGATTCCCTCAACTATACCTACTTCCCAGGAGCTTCTTGAGGATTAAATGAAAGTACTCAAAAAAGTGACTGATGTAGTGCTTGCTACAGGATAGCCTTTAAGACACAGGACCTTCCTCTTGCAAGGACTCGAGAAGTCAATCTCAGAGCAGAGATGCTGCTTTGCCCAGTAGGAGAGGTGAAAAGGCACACGTGAGTGAGCACGGAAAGGCAAACCCCTCCATCACTCCCCTATGGACTCTTCCTAAATCACTGAAAATCCCACCATGGATTCTATAGCCTTGGTTCTTCTGGGATCCAGACTGTGTCTCCCCCCACCAGGACTGGATAGTTTCTAAGAAGGACTTGAAGTCTTAAGTGTCTCTGATTTAATTCAATGCATGCTGTGACAATGGCTCCATTTAGACCGCCCCTTTCTGTGCCCACATCTCAGTCCCATTAGAGGCAGTCCTTGCCCACCTCCATTTGGCTAAGGCGACCAGCTTTGAGCAGGAAATGGAGGCTATGTACAGGAAATTATTCAATTAGTCCCAGGAGCTAGGACGGTTTCTGCCATTGTCTAATGGGCCACTCTGGGCACAGCTCAAGGTGTGACTGTCCACAAGAGAGGAACAGTAAATACTGTGGAAAGTCGTTAAGTTCTAACAGCAATGCTGGGCTAAATCCAGGGAGACAGCAGCTGGGAGGAGGAGAGGAGTGGGACAGGACCACGAAGATCAAGTTGTGACTCCTCTTTCTTGAAGACTTTGGAAAGTGCAAGAGCTGAAAGCAACATAACTGTCTTCTCGACTTATTGTTATAAGTCACCCCACAGTTAGAGATGAAAGGGGCTTTAAAGAGCACTGCTTCACTGCAGGGAGATGGAGCATTCCAATGTCTTCATACCTCCTTTCTCATCTGCAAAATGAGAAAAATACCCTCAACTTTACAAAGGCAGTGAGGGAATTAAGATAATTCCTGAGTAAACATCCTTCTTTCTAACCCCCAACATATGAACCCACTCCTTACATGGACAGACATTCCTACCCTCATGAGTCTTAGCAAAGGAAAAACTTGTCTCCCGATATAAAAATAAAAATAAGTCAGACATGGATTTTCCTGCATCCTCTGTGACAGGAACAAAACATAGGCCATCAATCAGGCACACAGAGCAGAAGCACGTGACCTAGGTTTTACCAACTGGGTACGTAAGGCTTGAAGTTGTAAACGGGGGATTTCTTTCTGGGTCTACAGAAGGATCACGTCTCTGTGCCTGGCATACAGACGACACTTTGCAGTGGTTCTGTAATAGACACTGTTTTTTCAATTTTCTTTCCCCAGTCTGCAAAATACACAGTATACCAAGCCCAAAAGACTAGATTCTGGATGGCTAACCTGAAGATAATGCCAAATACATCCCTCTCCTTTAGCCTCCACACCACTCTAGTCAGTCACTGTCCTTTCTTACAAGAACCTCCTCATGGTCTCCTTCCTTCATCAGTTGCTTCTTTCCACAGTTGCTCAACCCCAAACTGTACTCCAAGCATCTATCAGAATGATCCAAATCACAAATCTAATCACATCACCCTACTGTTCAAATCCATGGACAGCGTGCCTTTGCTAGACAAAGACCAATCCCTCTGCATGACACACATGGCTTACATTGATTTGACCCCTGTCTCCTCTCTGCCTTTTCTTCTTGTAACTCTCAGCACTGCAGACATTGGCTTCTCATCTTTTTATAAACCACACCTCCCCTGCCAAGCATCTTATGGTGGTCTTTCCCCCACCATATCAACTTCACCATCATCTCCCCTCACCAAGTTATCCCTGTGATCCTTCAGAGCTCTGCTCAATTACTCCTTCTTCATGTAGCCTTCCTTGGCCCATGGAATCCATCAAGTCCTGCATTATAGGACCCCCTACCACCACCAGCATCCTCAGTATTTATCCTCCACAGGACTTAGCACAACTGTAACTAGATACTCTGTGACATTAGCTTGACAACTTTCTCCTCTGAAGGTCTTGAGGGAGAGACTAGAGGTCTGTCCTGCTCACTGCTGACATACCTGATGGTGTCTGGTGCATGATGATCATAAATACCTGCTGACTGAGAGGATCAGTTCTCACTGTGGTTATCTCAGCTTCCTCACTGCTAACTTGAAGACAAAGGCAAATGCTTCACCATGGTATCATGTGTGCTTAGTGAGAAGGCTGTGGGAGGGCCTTTGGTGTCCCATACACATTGCTTCAAAAGGATTTGGAGTCCTCGCATCCATAAGACAAAACCATCTGTCTTTCCTGAGTTCTGATTGTCCCCACTGTCTTGTCATGCCCAGCTCTCCGCTCCAGCTCTGTGTTAATCAGGTTCTCCGGAAGGACAGACAGATGAATCTGTGGACTGCCCCAAAGCTACATGAAAACTATAATGCCAGCTAATTGAGGGAATACTAAGAGAAGTTCACAGGGTTTCCAAGCAGTACTGGATCAGAATGGAAAGTGGGGAAGAGGGATCATGGAAGGATACTTAGAACTTGACCCAATACTGAAACTTGAAAGAAGAATGTAGAAATAGCAGAGGAAGGAGAGTGCAGGGCAGAGGAAGAGCATGCGCAAGGCACAGAATTGTGAGCATGGTACGATGCGGGATGGAAAGATGCAGGAGGGCTGAGCACTCAGGCCTGGTGGTGGAGGATATGATTCCAAAGGAGTGGCCACTTTCAGCAGGAAAAGGTGGTTCGTCTTAGAAGTGGTGACATCAGAGCTTCAAATGCAGAGTGGGATTTTGCCAAGTAAAGATGAGACAAGGACATGCAAGGCCAGTAAATGTGGCAAGTATTGAAGGATGCAAGTATACACTCTCAAAAGTATTCACTCTCCAAAGGCTAGAGAAAAGCTGCCTCTTTGGTCCTGAGTATAAAAGGAGTTGATTGTTTCCTCTCTGACCTATGGGTGACAGGGTGCCATTGAAGGTGTGTTGGACAGAGGAGTGAAATGATCATATTAGAATTTCAGCTAATATGGTGACCAGTGACCTGGAAAGACTCCAGGGAATGAGAGCAATAAGAGAGGTTCATTTTAAAACCAGGTACAAGCTTCCAAGAGGACCGCTAAAGCCCCGGGGCAAGAGACAGGATGGAGCATGGAAAGAGGGACTGCAAGAACTTCGGGAAGTAATGAGTTTCTCTCCACCCCCAGCCTGGGCCTCTGTTTGACCTATCCAAGGCGACAGTCATCAGAGACATCCCAGTATTGCTAGCAGGGGTGGCTGGCATCGTGCAGCAATCAGATACTGTAAGAACTCTCATTCCCAGGGGAGATGCAAGAAACCCAGCAAGCTGCCACCCAGTCCTGCTGAGTGAACAGACTCTCATGAAATACAGGGAGCACTGGCTCCCTGGGGAAGCCCCAGGGGCCTCTCGCAGCTGTTAGGCAACAGAGCCCAGCTAGCAGAAAGAACAGACCTCAGGACTCACAAAGCCAGGCCTTGACCCCCACAAGTCTTTAGACCCTTGCTGGACAGCCCAGAAGGGCTTCAGCAGAGCACAGACAAAGACCCACACCTCTGGCTGATTAATTAGCAACGTCCACCGTCTAGGCCTTACACAGAAGGCAAGGGGGACCCCATCTACTCCAATATATCCACTACTTTAAAAGGGATAAAACTATAGACCCCAGGGGTATTAGGAGAGCTAACATCGTACTTTTAGAGTATTAGAACCTGCAGGAAGGAGGCTTGCAAACAACCCACTTGTAAACATAATAGCAACAACAACAATACTAAGGAGGGGGAGGGGGGAGAGGAGGAGGAGGAGGAGGAGGACAAGAGAAGAAGAGGAACAAGGGGAGGAGGTAGGGGGAGGAAGAGAAGGAGAAACATTTATTGGGTGCTGACTGTGTACAAGGCACAGTTCTAAATGTTTCACATTTAGCTCTCCAAATAACCCCATGAAGTAGCTCACTATTGTTATCCCCATTTCTCAGATAGGGGCAAGGAAGTGCTTCGAGGTTAACAGGGACAGATGGTAAAACACATTCCAAGAAAGGAAGAGGCTTCCCGAGGTCATCCAACCAACCGAGCTACACCTGGGGCATGCACGCAGGCTTCCTCACCCCCATGGACTCCCTGTCAGGCTCTGGAAATCCTGTGAGGCTTTGCCTGACAGAAGCCTAGGGGGCCAAACCACAGCCTCTGAATGGCTTGCCATGGGAGATCAATGGAGTCTCCATTCTCAGCTGTAAAATGGAATTATTATGTTTGCTCTTTCTGCTTGGTGGTGATTATCCAATACAAGGACGTAGAAAGTAGACAAGGAAATTCAAGGCTCCTGGTTGGATTCAACTCAGCCCTGGAATGAAATAGGCGAGGTTGACTCAGAGGTACTTATAGGTCCCCGGGAGTCAGAGAGAAGTCCCTCCTGAGGCCAGTGTGTCCCCCTATCTGGTCTGTCTGACCATTTATCCTCTGAACAGCTCTAACATGCCCAAGAAGAACACCAGACAGAAGGTATGCAGAAGTCCCAGAAGAAATCTCTAGCTCGTGGAGTCAGGAAAGCCACGGCTGCCTCCACAGAGTCTCGGGATGGGGCTCTCATCACATTGGACCTCTGACCACTCGGCCAACCATCAGAGAAGAGCTACCATCCCTGAGCAGTACAGAGCACTGCACAGAAAGCTGCTGTTATAGGCTTTCATGGAGCCGGCCCAGGGCTGGGGATTTTCTAAAGGTCAAAGTAAGAAATTATGCCCAGAACTCCAAGACCTTAGGTGGAATATAGCCCCCAGTGGAGATTTGGCTGGGCTCTGTTTGTTAAGAATATGGATTCAGTAGCAAAAGCAATTCTAGGCAACAGAGTCATGGCAGGAGGTATCACAAATCCCAATTTGAAACAGGACTACAAAGCCACTGTGATAAAAACAGCATGGTACTGGCAAAGAAACAGACCTGAGGATCAATGGAATAGATGCAGAAACGACTCCAGACACGCTCAGCTACCTCATCTTGACAAAGGAGCCAACCATCCTCACTGGAGGAAAGATCTCCTCTTTAATACATGGTGTTGGAAAAACTGGATTTCAACCTGCCAAAGATTAAAACTAGACCCCTATCTTTCACCATGCACTAAACTAAAATCG
This sequence comes from Heterocephalus glaber, assembly GCF_053883595.1. NCBI lineage: Eukaryota > Metazoa > Chordata > Mammalia > Rodentia > Bathyergidae > Heterocephalus > Heterocephalus glaber. The sequence continues at coordinate 15,309,082 of NW_028258293.1, forward strand.
AAGTGGATCAAAGCTCTAAATATTAAAACAGAAACACTAAACTTACTGAAAGATAAGTTAGGTAGAACTCTTGGAGATATTGGCATAGGAAAAAACATTATGAACAAATCCTCAGTAGCGTGGGAACTAGCACAAAGACTCAACAACTGGGATCTCATCTTATTAAAAAGCTTCTGCATTGCAAGAGAAACCACCAACAGAGCTAAGAGACAACCTACAATGTGGGAAAAAATTTTGCCAGCTGTTCCTCAGACAAAGGGCTACTATCTAGAATATATAAAGAACTCAAAAAAATCAGACCCCCCAAATATAAAGACCCAATTCAAAAATGGGCATCTGAAATGAACAGACATTTCTCAGACAAAGAAGTAAAAGCAGTAAATAAACATATGAAAAAATGTTCAACATCACTGGTCATTCAAGAGATGCAAATGAAAACAATGCTGAGATTCCACTTCACCCCATTAGGAATGGCTGCCATCAAAAAAGCAACCAATAACAAATGCTGGTGGGGGTGTGGGGAGAAAGGAACCCTTCTCCATTGTTGGTGGGAGTGCAAACTGGTCCAACCACTGTGGAAATCAGTATGGAGGTACCTCAAACAACTAGAGCTAGAGGTCCCATTTGACCCAGCTATTCCTCTGCTGGGTATCTTCCCAAAAGAATTAAAAGAATCATACCACAGGGATATATGCTCACCCATGTTTAAAGCAGCACAGTTTGTAATAGCTAAAACTTGGAAATAGCCCAAATGCCCATCAACTGGAGACTGGATAAAGAAGATGTGATTTTTTTTAATGGAGTACTACTCAGCCATAAAGAATGAGAAACTGGAGACATTTGTAGCTAAGTGGATGCACATTGAGGCAATACTCTTAAGTGAAATAAATAGGACACACATGTGTAAATACCGAATAGTTTCTTTGGTGTGAAAAACTGAAAGTGTAAATAAGAATCAAAATGTATAATTGATATCATAAAATAGGAAGAAAATGTCTAAAGGAGTAGGGGAAGTGGGAGGGATAGGGGAAAGGAAAGATGGGAAAAGAAAAATTATGAGAAAAAGAAAAACATGGAAACAAAGTCTTTGTAAATAGGGAAGGATGGAGGGGGTGAAGGGAGGGCAGGGGAATGGGGGAAAAAAAATAAGAACCAAGATACATCATGTAAAGGTACAAGATCCCAATGATGAATGTAACTGTATTGTATTCCTAAAATGTACCAATAAACTAAATGGAAAAAAAAATGGATTCAAGAGTCAGACAGCCCAGGTTCAAATTCAATCTCCATCACTTAGTGATGTGACCTTGGGTACTAGTTTTCTTTGCAAAATGGGGAATATGATAAGAATAAGAGGGAAATCAATCCCATGCACATTGGTGAGATCACATATGTGAAGTGGCCTAGAGTGGCTGTTTGATACAAAAATTGGTTCCATTTCTCTTCTGGTGAGGACAGCACATAGCAGCAGGAGGCAGCCAGACAGAGGCCATTCTGCCAACTCCTGGACTCCAATTATTCCATTGCTTTCTCCTCTTTAACTTTTTAGTGATCTCTTCTTAGTTTCTGACTTTCCTTGATGTAAATGTTAGCCAACTGCTTGAAATGTTCCTTAGCTTTGATTTGCAAAAGCAAGGGCCCTCTCCCACTGGGCCCAAGTCCCATGGTGCTAAAATGAACAATCAGTGTACTTTCAGCTAATGACTTACTGGTTGTGACTGCCATGAATAGACATAACTCTCAGATAAAGGCCATTAGAGAAAATTGAATATCTTCAAAGTGGTGAAAATTTGGATATATCCTATTTCATAAATCACATCAAAGGTCACACTGGGCAAGCTATTTCCCTCTGAGTCATGATGAGGACCCATGAAGGGGTCTATATACCTTTGGGAAAGAGCACATAAGAGGGGGAATTGTGTAATCTCTTATAGTTTCAGGGTTATAATTTTCTTACTTCTAAAGCCATGAGCAGATGACAGTGCTACATCAACAACCATGACAGTCCAATCTCCTTTGACTTTATGTCCTCTCTAAATCTCCCCAACTAGGGTTTGCTCAATAGCATTGAGAAAGTAGCATGGTGAGGTCATGGAAATCCATGGCCAGTTCCAGTTCTGCCTTTCACTGGGCCTCTGACCTTCAGCTTCTTCATCTGTAAAATTGCAATAGAATCTACTTTTGGTGTTGTTAGTCATAGAAGATCATGTGGCCCGTGTGATACTTCAGAGCAAGTTAAGTACTACTATGAGAAGCTACGTTGACCCAAGAGGCTAGTTAATGAAACTATATAGGAAGTTTTATGACATCTATCTTTGTGCCCAACGAGGGATCCATTTCCTACCCAGACTTCAAGTCAAGAGCTGTTTCCCATCATAGAAGATAAAAACAGCAGAATCTGTTAACTGTATTGGAAAGAAGAAAAGCCACTCATAGAAGAGATTTGATAAAAACAATAAATAGAGGCTGCTATGGTTTAAATATTTATGTCCCCTCCAGATTTCATAGGATGAAACCGAATCCCCAGTGTGATAGCATTGAGAAGTGGCACCTTTCAGAGGTCATTGGAGTTCTCAACCTTCAGAACTGTGAGACAATACATTTTTGTTCGATATAAATTACTAAATCTATGGCATTTTGTTGTAGCTGCATAAAATAGATTAAGAGAGAGAACATGTTTTGAGTAAGTAAAGACAAAAACCCTAAGACGTTTCCTGTGGTTAGTAACACTGACCCTGAAGAAACAATTAACATCCCAGGTCACATCCTATGTGACCAAATTGTAGGATTTTCGAAGAAGAATCCAAACTGAATCATAACCTTGGCTCAGCCACAATGGTGAAAGGTTTTCACCAGCACATTGGTGAAAACCCAAAAGACAGAACCATAACCCACTCTAGGACCATTGTATATACAAAACAATCATTCCCCAAAATTCTTATTGTCATTGGCATCACATTTTAGCCAAAGAATCCTTCTAAGTTGGGAAAGAAGATGTGTCAGTGTATGGACCACATGGTCCACATCTTACTGTCCACCTTAACTATTTGGGGCACAGAATGGATCAGATCTGAAAAATAGCCCACTTACCACATGCTATCCTATAAAGACTCTTTTATCTCTGGTATGCCATATGTCACAGGAACATCCAAACAGTACCTTGCACACAGTATCTAATACAGGTTGAGAACTCAAGAAATTCTGTCCTTTCCCTAAAAGCGTCCCACAAATCTCCAAAAACTTCTTGCATTGGTTATGATGACATCCAGCTCATCCAAACTGAAATCCTTCAACTCTCTTTTTCTATCTACAGTAAACACCAGTGTTCCAGACCCAGCTCTAATCCTACCTTTCTCCAAACACTTTGACCTGTTCCAATTCCTCCCTCCAGAAATATTACCTGGGAATAAAGAAAATAGTTAAGTCTTGAGCAATTTTAAACCGTATTATAATAGAAGGTGTACTTTCTATGTTCTCCACCCCCCCTTTCTGCCTGTTCAGTGATGCCAGGACATCCTGAAAGCCAGAATAGGGCAAAGTGCAAATATGGAAGATGATCCTCAAATCAGAGCTTAGGAAAGAGCCAGCCAGTCTGCATCAGTCTGTGGGTAAGTGAGAATGCACAAAATGGACTAAGACACTAGTTTATTGAAGGTTGTTTGCAGCAAATAGTCTCAACTAACCTGACTAACTCTAAAAACCAGAGTATATGCTAAATTTAAGGGAACCATGAGTATGCTAGGCTCATGTAAGTTGCTAAAAAAATCCAAGTCTTGTTTCTTTTAGAAGAGACCATGGAATAATTTGCCTACTGACAATCAGCCTCCTAAACGTTAGCTCTAGATTATGCACAAAAGCTAGAGTCTAGAAGTTGATTTAGTGAGAGTAGACTGGAATGGACACATACAAACATTTAAAGTCCATCAATTCTGAGGCTAAGATTCTGTGTCTCAACATTGCCTTCTCTGCCCATAGGCAACCATTCATAATAACGTCTAAAATTTACTATAGTCATGTCATTCCAAGATGCACTGTTTCGTATTTTAGCATCTGAAATAAGGATCATGTTTTTCAGCCAGTGGCATCTTGGCATTGCACTATAGTTTATTGGATCCATATTTTCCTTTTTATGAAGTAACAGGGCATCTTACAAAATATGGCATCTTAAATTCAATGAAATATGAATTGAGCCCTTAACTATGTGCCAAGAACTCTTCTAAGTGCTTCATAGAAATAAAGTCATTTATCCCTCCAAAAGTCTGGAATAATCAGTACTACTATTGTCCTCACTTTCACGATGTCAAAACGGGGGCTCAGGGAAGAAATAATTCTGTAGGATACACTGCTAATAAGTCAAGTAAAGGTGAAGACTCTCTCCTCTCCTTAAGATCTTCCATTCTACATCATTAGTTTATCATTTTTTGGCTTTTTTAGCTGCTGATTGTTGTTGATAACTGAGCCCTCTTCTTACAGAGAAATTTCACATGGGATTTTTATTTCCAGCAATAGGATAGACCTAGTACTCTAAAATAGTTTTTCATGAGAACAAACTTAAAGAATAGATAATAGTGCTTTTACTGTTTTTAAAATATGTCACTGAGCTGGCAAAAATGTAATAAATTTCAAGAGTCCCAAAGTAAAGCAGAAATAGGACCAAGAGTTGAAGAAGTTTTCCCCTGGGAGTATCTGCTAAATGTTGTGCTCCCTGAGCTTCTGTCTCATGTGTGAATAGGGCAGGAAGACAAAAGACGAAGTCCAGGGACTTCCCTAGAGGAAGAATTAAGCAGGCGGCTAGAAGATCCGAAGCTCAGTGCAAGGGTAAATGAAAAAACCTACACCTAAGGTGTCAGTAAGAAAAGCTGAGAATTAAAAACCACAGTGTGACCACCAGAGTCTGTGACTTGAAGTTATGTTGGGGGGGGGGTAACACAATTAGAGAATTTAGTCTCAAGAAATGAGAGCATTTTGGGCATATTTTCAAAGAAAGGGGCTATAAAATATAGCCAAGAAAATTTGAGAAAGAACCTCTTTTTTTTTTTTTTTTGGTACCAGGGATCGAACTCGGGTCCTTGCGCTTACGCAGCAGCCAGCAAAACCACTGAGCTAAATCCCCGGTCCAAAAAAGAACTTCTATAAATTAAAATACAATAAGTAAAATGAAAAACTCATTGGATAGATTAAGCATAGCTAAAAGATGTCCATCAATATCCCCCAAACAAAAAGACCCAAAACAGCTAAAAGTTAAAATCTACAAAAGATAATTCTATAAAAATACTTAACTAAATAAATCTGGTGCTAATTTATACATATAATTCAAAAAAATAAGCATGAAGACAATAAGCATCATAAAAATAGATTTTCTACAATAAAAATAAAAAGTTCAGGGCCGGGGATTTAGCTCAGTGGTGCTGCACCTGCCTGGCAAGTGCAAGGTCCTGAGTTTCATCCCCGGTACCAAAAAATAAAAATTAAAAGTTCAACTCATCAAGAAGATATAATAATAAAAACATATCTAATACAATCTTAAGATATCCTAAGTCAAAACTAATAAAACTTTAGTATATGTGCTGCCAAAGCAAGCACAAAACTAATAAAACTTTAAAAAGAAATGACTAACTTAGAATCACTGATGGAAATTTCCACACAATCTGCTGTTAATTGATACATAAAGCAGAAAAATTATCAGTAGGTCTACAGGAGATTAGAATGGTACAATTAAGTTAGATTTAATATTTGTTGAATAGGATACTATAACCAATGTGTCAGGAATACATATCCTTTTCAAACATTTATGAGTCTTTTTAAAACTTTGACTAATTTCTACATTATAAAGTAAGCCTCAGCAATTTCTAAAGATTGATGGTCTGTAGGTTATAATCTCTACACTAATATAAACATCCGAGGCATTTGAATATTTTAAAATATACAAATCAAAGATCAAAGAAGAAATCCTAGCAGAAATGAGAGAAATGCTGAATGATTATGAAGATACACATACAAAAATCTCAGTGTATAAAGTAAAAGAAAGAGCAAAATGTATAGTCTTAGAATGTTAATTAGAAAATCTGAAAACTAGAAGAATTTCCAAATTCTAACACATAAGAAATTTTAAGAAGTAGGGAAAGAATTTTAAAGAAAGCATCAGGAGCAGAATGGTTAAGATAGGAATAAACATTAAACAAAACATAAACACACCAGAAAGCAATCAATAGAGTTAAAGTTGTTTTTTGAAAACATTGTTAAGCTAGGCAATGACGTAGTAAGATCGGAAAGATTACTTTCAAAGCCCTGGGATGGACCAGACCCCACCGTCCTGCTAGAATAGCAGCCAGAAAGCAGGATGGGTGGTAAAATCTATGCTGGGGGAACTGTGTGTCAGTCCCTCAACACTGGGCCTGGTGGGTAAATGATGGGCTGCCCCAGGCTAAGATCCCCTCAACCTTATGCAGCACAGGTATGTGGTGGCAGATGCTGTCATCTTGACACTTCTGTCACCTGGTGAACACTGCATCCCCCCTGCCACACAGTCTTTCTGTTGCCCCTCCTCAAATCCAGGGGTGACACAAAAGAGCACAGATCAGCAGCCAAGAAACCTGCAGCTCACTCTCAGCTCTGCCAGTAACTAACTGTGTCAAGTTACTTAGCTTCTCAGGGTCTTTTTCCCGCTATGCAAACTAGGAATACTCATATGTATTTCATTACCTGCCACAGTTTTGTAAAGTTCAAAATATAATAATGGATACGACACTGTAACACTGCTTGGTATCCTGCTATAAGAGGGACTTTGTTGGGCAGTATGGTCTATGGAAATAAGAATGTCTTAAAAGACTTACAGAAATGCATCTATAAAGGTGGAATTCCAGGCAAATGAGCCCTAGGTTGGCATGGAAATCTGGAAGTCAGGGCCCTAATCAAAATTCTTGTTGCTACAAAGTAAGCAAGAAATTTAGAGTTTTGAAGCAACTTGGGTCCTCAGGAATTGTCTTTTTCCAACCCTGTAATTTACGTAAAAGGAAAATGAAGCTCAGAGAGGGCAAATGAATTGTCCAAGTCACACAAGTTTATAGCTGAACTCAGATCAGATCGGCTGAACCCAAGTTTTTTCTAGCCTCTCTCTCAGGTTCTGTCCAAATCCTAGCCTGGTCCTTGGACAGCATGATGACCCCACATTGAAGAAAACATCACTGCCTTCCCCCTAGATGTGGATCTAGGGCATTTATATTCTCAGTTTAGCTTTCTCCCTTGGACAACTCACTCCTATCCATGTGGAATCCCTGCCCTCTCGACAGCACAAAACAGGCAGAATGTGTTGAACGAGAACCAACTATGTGTCTGACTCTGACACAGAGCCTGAGGCCGGAGCTGGCAGGTGCTATGGGAAAACTGTCTCCACCATCAGCTGCCCCACCAGGATCCTGAACGCAGGAAGGCAGGCACCTCAAAGGACACATTTGTCTGAAATGTTGAAGCCATAGATCTTTGCATGCTGTGCTTAAAGAAGTGACTTTCAGCTCCATGGGGCAGCAGAGGAACAAATAAGTAGATCTGGTGAGGTCCTCAGAGGCCCAGCTTCAGGCCAAACCAAGCACTGGCCTTAAGTCCCAAATACACCACCCAGGAGTCCCCCCAAGGCTATAGATCTCCCTGTGTGCTGCTCACGCTCTCTCTTTCTCTCTCTCTCTCTCTCTCTCTCTCTCTCTCTCTCTCTCTCTCTCTCTCTCTCTCTCTCTCGCCTACAGGGGCTTTCTCTCTTCCCAAAGGCTTAAGGCAGAGGACACACCAGTGCCCACTCTACCTTGTCTCCCTCTCCCTCCCAGCAACCACCTTCATGGCACCAGCCCCCTTAACCACCCAAGTTTATGGCCACTAGTGAGCTTTTGCTGAGGGCTGAGTGGATGACTGAGGTAGAAACTGGTCACAGCTGAAGCCAGAGGAATGCATAAGGACCCAGGACTGGGCTCTCCACCTCCACAGATGGTTCTTTCCCATCCCACACCTGGCCAGATCGGAGCCCAGCCTGACATTTCGTCTTGGTGGAGATCAAGAGGAAGATAGTACAGTCCTAGGGGTCGGGCAAAGCACCTGCTCTGCACCAAGCCCCAGCTAAATAATAGAGGATGAGATGAATAAAATAATTTCTCTCTTCTTAGATGTTCTCTTCCACTGAGAGAGGTATGCAATTGAATAATTAAATAGACATAGTAATTCCCCTAACACAAGTTCAATGACATGCTTGACCTTTCTCTGCCACAAATGTTTTATATGGCCCTTGGACAATTTATGCCCCTTCTCTGGGCCTCCAGTTTCCCTTCTGCAGGAAAAGAGGTCTGGCTTCAATGAGATCCAGCTCTGGGCCTGATGTCCTTGCACTCCCATGATCCCCTTCCCCCAGAAGCTTCCCAAAGAACCACTCATGGCCAGAGGCCAGATGCTGCTTGCTTCTTCTTCTCCAGCTTGCTCTGTCCAGAACCCAGGTTGCTCTATGCTCTTGATTCAAAGGTGGCTTCAAGTTACAGGAGACATCTTGGCTTGTCCTGGGGACAGCTGTTCACATCCCCTGCTGGGTGTTGACCGCTGCTGTAGCCCCACTCACTCACTCCCAGCCACCGCCGAGATCCCTGCTGGCCGCAAGTCCAAGGACCCAAGGCTGAGTCTGCTGGCCTCCAGACCCCAGTCTGTCCCTCCTCATGCTGCTACAAGTCTCGGCCTCTTCAAACGCAGTTCTCATGGGAACTCCCTCCTGAAAACCTCCACGTCGTCCTCAGACTGAGTCCCCCAGCTCTGGGCTCCTCAGCCTCCCCACCGCCCTCTTCCCAGCCCACCTCGCCTCTTCTTGTCATTCTCATCCTCTACTCCAGCAAGTCCCTTCTGTTCAAGCTTTAGGAAAAGTGCCCTACCATCCTTCAGGACTGGCTTTCCTTCCCCATCTGCAGAACCTGCTTAAATGTGCCCTTCACTGAGAAGTTTACTCCAGTCCCCACCACAGGACTCCTAGAATACCCAAGTGTTGACACCATTTAGCCTGGACTTGCCAAGAGCTGCTCGGCTTCGTAACTGACTGGTGATGTCCTATGCACTCATCTTGTCTCCCTACAAGATGCCCATATCAGCCAGCATCTGGCACAATACTCTACGTGCAGCAGGGAAGGACTTGTTTAGACTACAGTACAGGTCAGGATACATAGCAATGAGGGATCTCATAGGCAGTGTACATATGCTTTTGTGCAGTAAAAACAGCAGATGGCTACATGAATGAATAGGTGGACCTTGGTCCAAACCACCTTCTTCTGCCACCTAAATAGGTTTCTAGGTCCTCTCTCTCCCCCCTCCTCCCTTCCACAGCAATTACCTTCAGAGTAGCCAAAGTTTGTCATTTCTCTGTTCAAACTCTCCCAATGTCCATCCATATCACTTAGATTAAAATCCAAAGGTCTTCAAATACCATAACAAAAGCTATGATCTGGCCCCATTTTTGCAATCCCCTCAAGTTCTTCGACTTTCTCACCTCTCCCTTCACTCCAGTATTACCAACCTTGATGCTCTGCCTCAAACAGGCTTCGGGGACTTTGTCCTTACCCTTTTCTCCGTTTTCCCCAAATATTCATGTAGGTTGCACCTTCACTTCCTGGAGGCCTCTGCTTAATGGTCCACATATCTGACAGACCCTCCTGGAGGAATATACAGCCCCTCCCCTCCCGCTCTTAAAGATTGTTTTCTTTATATTTCTCCATATCTCTCAGCATTACTTTGTGCACTGTATTGGCTCTGTCTACCATCTGTCTTCCCAAACCCAACAGCAAATCCTATGAAGACTTGAAATTTGCATTTTGCTCAGTGCTGTACCTCTCTGCCTGGAGCAATACGTGGCTCTCGTAGGCACTCCGCAGATGCTTGGTGAATGAATGTGTGAGTGAGGGAGTGAGGGAATGAGTCTGTAACTTAGACCTTGGCACCTGTGGGCATTTTTCCAAGTTACTTTTATTTGATGTGCCTGCCATTGTCCTAAGCTGCTCAGCTCCAGAGCTGTCTGCTGCCTCGGCAGATGGACAGTACACATACCAGGGAGCTCTTTGTAAATGACATCCCTCAGAGGACTGAAAGAGCAACTACTGAAGGGGTGGGGCCAGGCTTAGTCCACTGATCTCTAAAGGGCACATTTTAAAATCCTCCTCTGCCACCTCCCTCCAGACTCTCTGCAAATTCCACAGAGTTAATGTACAATTATGGTAGAAAATGAAGAAAACAAAAGCATCCTCTTTTCCAAAGTTAGGCTCAGAGAGAGCTGTGTTCTTCTTTCCCCTTGGGGTCTGAGCTCCTTCCCTCTCTACAGAGCCCATCTGCCAGCTTTCCACTAGTCTGATCAAAGAACCAAACTCCTAAGCTCTCTCCAAGGAAAAACCAGAAAAGCAGAGAGTGATACAAGAAGGGTAATCAGTGTGGCAGGTGCTGATCGAACTCTTTTCCTGCAAAAACCCTGCAGTCACTCTTGGTCCAGCACTCTAGCAGCTTGGTGACGCTTCCTCCCCTTCTGATGTCTCCTTCCTGTGCTTCTGAGAGGACCACAGGAAATGAGGGATGAAGGAAAGGGAGCGAGAGGGCTCATCAGCCTTGAGTCCTGTTTATAAATCCAACATAAGTTCTTGTTCATGAATGGCTAGGTGAGTGACAGATGGGTGAATGTATAAGTGACTGAAAGAGGATGAAATGAATCACTGAATCAGTAGGAAAGGGAAGAATGCAAGAGTGGGTGAGCCAGCGGATCTAGATGGGCTGATCTGTCCCAGGGCTGTACCTCTATCCAAGCCCTGCTCTGTGTTCACTTTTAAGCCTGTGTCTAGTCAGTTTCAGTGGCTGGGGGATGTTGGCAGCTCCTGACCCATAGGAAGCACACAAATAACTTTTATGCTCCAAGATACCTTCAGAATATAAAGGTATTTCATGCAATCAGCAAGGAGCCACATAAGCGCCACCTTGGAGCCTCCTGATATCTTCTACAAACAAGAGATGGGGTAAATGCAAAAGACACATCTCAGAGACACCATGTGACTAAGCCCTGTCCTCCAAGAGGTTTCTTAGATTTGTCTAGGAATAAGATGTCACCTATCACCAGTCCCCAAAAGCTCCTCAGTGCCAGTCTAAATTATTGGCCCAGAATATGGAAAGTCTTAGGGGACAAACATGGGGCTGACCTGCACCTCAAATCAAGATGTTCCAATTGAGTTATAATCTTCAACTTCAAATCCATCTCTCTCTTAAATTTTTTTTTTTTTTTGGTGCCAGGGATCAAACTTGGGATCTTGTGCTTGTGAGGCAGGCAGCAGAACCACTGAGCTAAATCCCTGGCCCTCTCTTAAATTTTTACCCTACTACACAGTACTGTCATCTATCTGGTTATTCAGCTTACAAAACATTCATTCATTTATTCATTCAACATGGCCCTATCCCTCACAGAGCTCATCATCAAATAGACAAGGTAAGCAGGAAGCATTACATAAACACACATAAACTGCAACAATGGTGGGCCGCACAGGAGGCTCTCGTAATACTCCAGGATGAAAACGGCCTTGAACTAGGCAGTTGCTGGTGGAGATGGATTGGAGGGATGCAACCTAACTTCACCAAGACATGGCATGGATTAGATCTGGGCTTTGAGGGAGAGAGGTGCTGAGAGTGACAGGCAGGCCTCTCTAACACAGGCAGGTGCACAGATGAAATAAATAGCCATTCGGTGAGATCTGAAATGCCTGACACAGGCCAGGGATGGGTTGGATAGTGCAGGGGGAAAGGACCAGAGATGCCATTTTGAAGATGCTGGCTTTGATGGGGCTTTGAGACATCAACCTTGGAGTCCTCTTAACGCCATCTCCCTCACTTTCTTCATTCGTCCACCACTGTGTCTTACTGACCCTACCTCTTATCCATCCTGACTTAGTTCAGGCCCTTCTCATTACAACTCCAGGATCCCTCTCCTTTTAATTCATCCATGTCAAACTGTAAGCCTTTCTAAATATCACCTCCTCAAAGACCACCCAATCTGAAGTACCCCCCACAGTACTTATTCTCTATCTTCAGCATAAGGGTTGTTTCTTCTGAAAACAATTATTGTGTTTGTCTCTTATAGGAATAAATAGACAGTATGTAATAGCTCTGCTAAGAAGGCATTGGAGCAGTTACACCCCAATAACAAGGAGCACATGTAGCCTCCAGATCTTGCACAAATGGCAAATTTGAGAGCTGCAGCAAGGAAAGAACAAAATAAGCCTGTAACTCCTTGCTACAGCAGTTAGGAAGGAAGTTCTCGTGGAATCACAGGACAAGTCAAAAATAAACAGAAGTCACTTTGTACAGCCCCCTGCTGGTTGAGTCACATCACATAAACTAGAGTAGTTGATTGTAACCCATTTAATAAGTTAATAAAATATGAGACCCTCATGAGAAGTAAGGGAAGTAGGGAGGGAAGGAATGGTCTTTCTTATAGTAGAATGTCAACAAATAAGTACAGAAGAAATGATAAATTAAAAAGTGTCAATGATAGAATTGGTGCTAAAAGTGGGATGAGGGAGAGAATTTATGCAGATTACTTATTAAGTACAATGGGAAAATAGTAATTTTACCATGCAGAAACTGGTGAATACTGCCTCAATCCACGATGACAGCCTCCATCACCAGCAGTGAGACAGTCCCCACACCATGGGCTGCTGACATGAACACTGCAGAGGACACATTTTCCTGCCCGAAATGCACAGCATGAATCCATTCATGCAGAACCACCAAACCCTCGAATTGGGGGGCAGTCAACACAGTAATTGTCCTGTCCTCCCTGGCGGATGGGATCCTCAGTGAAGTGAGAGACACAGGGAGCCACAAAGACCTGAGAGGGGCAGATTGCACTGTGCTCAGAGCATAGCCTTGTTTAAAGGAAATATGCACTGAAGGACTTAGGGGTAAAGAGGCATTATGTCTCCAACTCACTCTTAAATGCTTGGAAATATCAATATTTGTATATGCATTCAGACATACAAAATACATTATAAGAACACATAAACAATGAAATGTGAATTAAAATATAAACAGTAAATATTCACAAGTAAAACTAATATAGTTTCAAATTCTCAGAGAAGGGATCAGAATGATAAAATAAATAGAACATCACATACACAATTGAGGAATATGGATAAAGAGAGATTTTTATAGTAGTTTTGCATATTTCCATCGTTTGATATGACATCAGAATTAAAAGTGACACAAAAATAGTGAGGACTCAATAATTGTTTGTTGAACAGATGAGAGAATCCATATCCAACCATGAGCCTCTCTCCTGCTTAAAACTGCCTGTATGTAGCACGATAAATCCTGGGTACCAGAGCACAGGGTGAGGCCTGATGCGTATCCACAGCTCTTCACAGTGTCTCTCATCCCGCTGCTCTTGACCTCCCATGGCCCGGCTCAGGCCATGACTGCTTTAAATCCCCCAAGTTTACCACAGTAGGCAATGCTTCTTGCCTTAATGTGTGCTAGTCTCGCTGCCTAGAAAACTCTCCTCTTAATCCCCCAGCAAATTCCTCTTGTCTTTCAAGATCCAGACCACGTTACTCTCACCTCTGGGAAGCCCTCTGATTGCTGCAATTGGAGGTGACACTTCCTCTCCAGGGCATTTGTGCCTCCAGTGCCCTCTTTGATCTGCCAAGCCAGGCCTATGTTGGTTTACAAGTCTGCCTGGTCATGTGATCGGACCCCAGCTTCAGAACTAGGGTCTTCCCTCCTTTCCCTTTATTCCCATACCCTGGGCCCAGCAAAGGATTTCAATTAATATTTAAGACATGAATAAGTGGATCAGTATTGACTGAAGAGTCCCTGGCTTCAGTCTCTTTCATTATCCTCAAAAAACACAGAGGAGCAAGGGAAATGAGTACTTCCCTCCCTTTACACAGGAGGAAAGAGAAGGTAAGTGACTTCCTCCTAAAACACAGGGTTCCCAAAGACTGAGCGAGAGCTGGAGCCAAGATCTCTTCCCAATCAGTCAAGTGCACTTTCACAGGAAGTGGGTACAACAGGAAAGAATATTGCCTTTCAAGGTTTACCTGTTCTGCACTTCAAACAAAATCTCTAATTCTAGCACCACCACTGCATTGCAAGGAAGCCCATTTTATAGATGAGCAGACTGAGGCTCCAAGTCCTAGCTGTCTGGCTGTGAACTCCATGCTCTGCCCTGTATCACAATATGTGTTGCCACCTCTGACCTCCCCCTCCCTCAGAAGTCAGAGGGCCTAAATGGAATGTTCTGTCCCGCAAGGGTGTCTTTCAAACCAGAACAACACACAGGCCCACAATGCAGCTCACATCCTCAGACCACAGGCTGCATCTCACATGGTTTCCAAACCAGGATATTTGGTTTGTAAGACAAAACCTCCATTTCTCTAGCTGAGAGTGAACACTATACGCAATTACCCAGCCAGACTGCTGACGCCTACAGACACTGCATCACGCTGAACAGAGTCTGGTCTGCCCAGAGACAACCTCAAAGGATCCAGGACTCCCTCAAAGCTTGGCGTGGAGGGGACCCTGGAGTTGGGGGAGGGGAGGCTGGGCTGGCAGGACTGCGGAGTCTGGGTGGAGGCTGGTTCCCAGGGTAGAGATTGCTCCGGGGAAGAGTGAAGCCACAGAAGTCCCATGGTGCCATGGTCCCATGCAGCTGGGGAGGGGTTCCTGCCTGGCCGGGAAGCTTTCCTCCCCCACCTCCCATTCACCCTCTATCCCCGCTTCCCAGGGAGCAACCGTCTGCATTCGAGGCCAGTGATGCTGCTGATGTTCAGGTCCTGGGGCCAACAGTGAAACCAAGTCCTGAGCCCCTTCCCCAGATGGCCCAAAGGACTGACTTTGCATGCTTCCCAGGCCTTCAAAATGAGGGAGATCCCAGTCTCTCTCAAACTCAGGAATCAGACAGGTTTGGCAAGGATTCCTAGCTAACTGTACCTTGGGCTTGTTGTGTAGCCTTGCCATGTTTGGTTTTCCTCATCTTTCAAATAGAAGTACCTATGTTAGAAGGTTGATATGGAGGCTTCATGAAACAAAGGATGCAGAGGCCTCTGGCAGATACTAAAAAAATGTGAGCAATCATAAGTCACCCCCCCCATAAGCTCTGCTGTGTTCCATGCTGGGCTTCAAACCTACTTTTCACTTGTGTTTAAAGCCCATGGAACAATCAGTGTATACATAGTGTGAGTCTTCAACAGGGATGCAATCAACTCTTATTCTTATCTTTCTGAGGTGAGATTTAGCTGAAGAGGAGCAAACCTGTCACCCAAAGCAAGCCATAGTACCTTACCCAGTACCAGGATACAGGGTGTTTCCTCCTTCTTATTTTATGGTCAAATGTTTTTTTTTTGGTTCGATCCCTGGATCGAACTTAGGACTTTGCACTTGCGAGGCAGGTGGCTGAACCACTGAGCTAAATCCCCGGCCCCTATGGTCAAATGCTTTTTGAAGGATCAATATTGAGTGTGGGCAACAGCCAACAGTTTGTGTTGACTTCATACATACTGAGAAGCCAGCACCCAACACAATGCCTGAAAGCCCGCTATTAGGGTTGTTCTAGTTATTCTTTAGGGTTAAGGAATGCCTTCCAGAATTCCCCCTATCCAGACATTAAGGTCTTGGACAGGGTAAAATAATCAATCTTCGAGTGAATTAGTTAGAACTTTCACCAACTTTTCAATACGGCCAGATCTGCCCTACATATCCTCCGCTAAGAGATGACAAATAACTTTCTGACCAGTTAGCAAACCTGAGATCCTTTGTGGGACAGAGAGAGAGGCCTATGACCCATGGCCTCACAGACCCAGAAGAGGGGCCAAGATAGGCCCTCATGTTCCCCAATGCACTCCCAAATTCAAGGTTCGCACCCCAAGCTCTTGTTCCTAGAGGCCCTTATCAGAAACATTGTGGTCCATTCCAGGCAGGCAGGGCCTGGATCCAAGAGATACAGATCTTCCAGCTGAGCCCTGGGCTAGGCAGGGCCACATGACAGGGGCAGCCATGGGGCCAGGGCCAGGTTTAGGGCAAGGGTCAAACTCCTTCATACACCCAGACACTTGAGCTTTTGAGACAGAGAGAAGCTGGCAGCTGAAGCACTCAGAGCAGGGGGTGTTGATCAATGGCCCAATTCATTCTCAACAGTCCCCATTGTCTGAGCCAGCACAGAGATGGGTATTATCTCCCCTAACTGCTAGGAAGAAGAGCCCCAAGACACAGTCACGAACCAGAGTCCCAACGTACAGAAGCCGCAATGGAGGCATATGGTTTAAAAATTAGAAAAAATATTTGAAACTGGGGCTGTCTCCAAAAAACCCTATGTAATGTGGGTTCCCATCCTTAAAGACCAATAGAATGCTTAATTAATTGCTGGTTGTTTAGTTATTCCAATCTCCCTCCACACAAAATATGGGAGTTTACAGTTAAAGATATGCAGTCTGTAACATTGTTAAAGTAAAAATTAAAGGTCAAATCCCTAATTCCAACTAACACATCGCTAGAATGGATTGATATGATAAACTAAGAGCTTCCTAGCAGCCAGAGTGAGAAGGGAAACACAATAAGGAAATATGTCTTTCCTCCACCACCTGCACTCTGCAGGAAGCCTGCTGGACTGAACACAACCTGCCTTATGTAATCATTCCCAAGGGCCAAGTCTAGGATCATCAGACCAAGAAAAAGCCAGATCCCAGCATACCCTCCCTCAGGCAGTGACTGAACCTGACTTGCTCTGGTGCCTATTAGGGGAGTCGATGGAGCATGCCTAGGCCAAATCACAAAGAAAAAGCCTTTTTAACTTCCTAAATGCAGGAGCGCATTAGCCTGGGCACCTCATGGAAACGTGTCCAGTAGATAGTGACCAGGATGAGAGAGGCCTACAAATCAGAGCAAAATAAGAACAACAATAACCACCCCAGTGGATATTTGGGGACATCCATTCTCCTCAGCACTTTTACGGTGTCCCCAGTGGTCTCCAGTTGAAGGAGGTCATGGAGAAGATGCTGTCAAGAAAAAAGAGCCAACAGCTGGAGGGGGGAGAGGGCAGAGCAGAGTCTCCCTCCTCTGCCTACAGATGAGACCCTCAAGGTGGTGCTGACTGAAAGCAAAGAAGAGAAAGAATGACCCCAACTCTACCCACTGCTCCTCCAGTTCAACGTTGCCCCATACCTCAGCCCCAAACACTCACTGCTTTCTGCAGCAGGGAGAGGCCACGGTGTAAACACGAGAGCCTGCAGCAAATCACAGGTGCTCAGCTGTCTCCCAGCTCCCGGCCTGGCTGGCTTGCCCTGTAAGACTGGCCTTTCCTTCCCTAAAAGGACAAGTGCTGCTTCTAAGTCCCAAACCTCAGGGCCCACGGATGCTGTCTGCTGAGCTCCGTGGTGCATCTCAGTCCAGATGAAAGGAGACGCACCAGCACCTGCCCGGACCTGCCAGTCAGAGTACCTGACTTAAAGACATTCCCTAGTGAAGCCAGGTATTTGGAGGTACCCGGGGTAGGCAGCAGGGGCTGAAAGGCAAGCTGGAGGCTGAGCCTAGGGCCAAACCAGGGGGCTGTGCATTTGTGTATGCACTTCACAAGGCAAGTGCATTCACACAGAGGTCGGTTTCCACGGGTGTACAGAGGGAACGTGTGTGAGTGTCTGCATGTGGCGTGCTTGTGTCCAGAGGAGGTTCGTGAGAGCCAGGCATGTGTGGGCAGGAATGTGTGTCCACCTGACAGCTGCAAGCCCGGGAGTGCGGGTGCAGGAAGTGGGGGGAAATCCCTTGCCCTCCTCCTTCTTCTCCTGCCCCAGCTGTCTCTCCAGCCCCGGCGAATTCAGGAGGGGTCAGTCACAGTGACTGTCAGTCACCCCCAGTGTGGGTGAGAGCTCTATTCCCAGAGTACACGGCCCTGGGGAACCAAAGCTACCACAGACAAGACTAGCGGGAGACGCACCAGGTCACCCTAGGAAGTGTGAGTTCAGACGCTGCTCCTCATCTCCAGCTTCCCCTCGCCCACCGTGAATGGCCCAACCCACCTGGCCACCTCTCCTTCCACACCAGAATGCACCGTCACAGACACAGCCGCCTTCCACCAGGCTGGCGGGCGCCACCCTGTGCTCCAGGCTCAGCACACACTGACACACTACCCACACTCGAACCCGGGGCTCAGGGTGAAAACTCCCCCTGGGGACCTCCCGGGCTGGACTCACTCCCATTGGCTAGCGCGCTTCCTCACAGGCGCTCAGGCCAACTCTCCAAAAAGTCACAGACCTGCTCTGTCCGCACTGAGGCTGCAGGTCCGACTCCCAGAGGTGCAGGCGAGCAGCCTCCAGCGGTGGCCGGGCAGCTGGAGCCCCAGAGGCCGGGCAGAAGTGGTAGGGCCGCCCAGCCAGAGCCGCCCGCTGCCCCCGGCCCCCGCCCCCAGCCCCGCCCGCGGGCCGGCCAGAGTCGGAGGCCCGTCCTCCCTTTCCCCTCCGAGCCGGCCGAGCGCCATCGCCTCGGGCTGCCTGCGAGTCTCAGCAGCCGCGAGGGCTATTTCGGTGCCCCTGGCAGTGGAAAGATCGCGCTGCCGTCTGCGGGAGCGCTGGAATGGGGACGCGGTGGGGCCTAATTAGAGACCTGCTCACCCCTGGGCCCGCATCTGGAGAGGGCAAAGAGAATGGGCCCTGATGGCGTCCCTTGGAGCTGGGACAAAACAAGGAGGGACTTGGAAGCAGTTTGCATTCTCGGTGAAGGCAGCTGCCTGCCTAACTGCGCAGCCCAAAAGCCCGGAATGCAAAAGCTCGGTTTATACCTGCAGGTGCTTCCCCTCGGAAACTAAGTTACCACACCAGTCACCCTGCACGCGGTGGACCTGCTGAAAAACGACAGCGGCTGTGGCACACACTCCTTCTACCTTGGGCACATCAAACCCCAACACAAGCGCACGCGCTCGCAAATAGCGAAGTCTGGAGAAGACTCAGGACTGCTGCAAGCTGAAGTGGAAGGACGCTTAGAGGGCGTTCCATTCCACTCGCCAGACCCTGCCCGGAGTCCCCTGGGCCTGGCCGGGAGGACCTCTGCCTGCTCTTGTGGATCACCTAGGAGAGGGAGCACCGGGCTCCTGGGGCCTGTTCCACGCCGCCCTTTCATTGGTAGGAGTTCTCCCTGGCCTACTCTCCCTCGTGCGGACTCTTAATTCACTCACAAGTGTATTCAAGGAGGGGGAGATCCACGCCATCTCTATGACACAGTGTCGACTCCAAGGTCACCTTTCAGCCTCTGCTTCTTGGTGCTGATTATTTCTATTCCTTTCTTGGAGCTCTGGTTAAAACTGTTGTCTCTGGTCTTAGATGCGCCACGATGCAGGTGTTAGCTCACCTGCCTCAGGTGTGTGCACGCTGACTGCTGTGGCCACACCATCGCCTCAGATGCTGACCCCAGCCTCTGTCTGTCCCAGACAGCCTCACCCCACTCTCCAGTGCTTGAGGGAACCCCAGCTCCTGGCTCAGAAAGCACTGTCTCAAGGCCGGGGGACAGGGCAGGGATCTCCAAGCAGCCACCTGGCTGGCATGAACACTGGGACCCCTCAAATAGGCAGAGTTTGCAGAATCTGCTCAGTCTGTTTCTGGTGGCTCAAGTGGTGCAATAAAAATAGACTGATCTTCACCCCCAGAGAGACCAGGCTTTGCATCCAGCCTGCACCACTTTCTAGCTGTGTGTCCTTGGGCAAGTTGCTTAACCCCTCTGAGCTTCAGTCTTCCTGTGTATGCAATAGGGAGATCATAATCACCCATGCCTGCTCCTAAGGTTTCAAAAGTATGAAATAAGGTCAGGAAATGTAAAATTCCCTAGAAAGCTAAGATGCACCTGATGTGCCCAGGGTAGATGGATTCTTCGCAGAAATGGAATGAGGCTTAGAACATAAACAGCATCAACATTAGCAAAACGCCTCAGAGGTCTTTTATTTCTAAATCCAAATTCTGTGCCTGAATTTCAGGGCAAAAAAGAAACAATACGGGTTGCTGCATATTCCCTGAGGCACTTGGCATAAATGCCCCCTGCTCAACACACACACACACACATACACCTCCCCAGATACCTACAGCACAGCACAGCCTCCTGGACCCCTGGACTCCTCCCCATAGGCCCCAGCCGCCTGGACCTTCACTGGCCACCTCTCCATTCCCTGGGGGCCTCCTCATGGCTCTAGTCTTG
Organism: Heterocephalus glaber; assembly: GCF_053883595.1. Classification (NCBI taxonomy): domain Eukaryota; kingdom Metazoa; phylum Chordata; class Mammalia; order Rodentia; family Bathyergidae; genus Heterocephalus; species Heterocephalus glaber. The sequence continues at coordinate 15,329,293 of NW_028258293.1, forward strand.
GCCACAGCGACTCCAGGTCTCCTTACACAGGACCTTGTGGGCAGCTCCTCTTGCCCTGCTCATCCTTCTGTGCCATGGCCTGGGCAGGGCCTGTGGCTTGAGGCAAAGCTAGCAGAGGCCTCTTCAAGGCAGTGCAGGACTGAGGTCCCCCAAGGAAACTCGGAGCTGAAGCATCCTCCTCCTCCTCCTCTGCCCCCTCCCCTCTGTCTGTCCAGCTTCCCAGTGCTGTCTTGCTTAATTCTTAATGGAAATTCCATCCCCAGCACAGGCCCTAGCTGGCTCAAGGAGTCTAGGCTTAGGCCAACAGCAAACTCCACCCCTAGAGAAGGGGCCAGCCTGGCTGTAAAAACACGCGTACGCACATGTACACTTACTTATGTACACACACAAGCAGAGGGACATTGCCAAACTCACGTTCATGCACAGATGTACCTGTACACTGAAGATAATCAGCCTTCTGAGTGCTGACATTATCACACGGAGCTAAGTAATTGACGGGTGTCAACTTGTCTAATCCTCCTCACAGCTCTAAATTCTGGTGTCATCCCCGTGTTACACATGAAGAAACTGGAGCACAGGGCAGCTAAGTCACTTGAGCAGGCATCTGGTGATAACAGCCTAACACAGGAGCTGTGCCAAGAGGCATCCATGCATTGTTTTGTTTTGTAGAAGTCATTATTCCCATTACACAGACAAGAAAAATGGAGGTCAGGTGCCTTATGTCACCTGTCTGGCCTCACAGCCGGTGAGATGAAGGGCAACTCTCAGATACTCATGGGAACCCTCATAGATGCACAGGGAGACACACAGGCAAGGAGACTGGCACACACTCAGAGCCTCAGTCACATTTAGCTTATTCCACCTAAACCTGTGTAGGAGCCTCGGAATGGTCCAGAGCTGCTTCAGGCAAAGGTCCCCACCAGCCTGACTCCTGTCCTGCTCCCTCCCCCATGGCCTCTTCCTGACCCACCTGTTTCACAAGTCACTTCAGGAAGAACAAACTCAGTCCAAATGGAGGAAAGACTTCAAGTTTACACTGGACTCAGCCTGGTCCAGAGTCGATGCTGCCCCAGTTCCAAATCTAGCTTCCCCAGTGTACCCTACGTGGCCACTGAAGGAAAGTTCAGCTGTGCTCTTCTGCAGTGATCACAAGCCACACGTAGGGAGGACTTCAGGGACTCTGAACACCACCCAAATGGGCTCTTGTCCCTAGTGCTTGGGTCCAGTCCACCAGGCCCAGGCTGGTCGAGGCCAATGGGACAGGGCACAGCACAGGAGCCCAAGCATCTGGTAGAACAGAGCCACGCTCCGGAAAGACCACAGGGGTGCAATGGGAGGAGAGTGGGCTTGCCCAGAATGTAGGATGCACCATGAAACCCTGAGCTTCAAGAGTTGAGAAAACAGCCACGAAGAAGGAGCAGTGAGAAGAGTTAGCAGTGGAGGCACTTGTGTGCTCCATCAGGTTCCCACGCTGGGCTAGGCTTCTCCAAGCAGGAGCAGATTCGCTGCCCCTGGCCTCCTCCCAGATATCCTCATAGAAAGCGCTGGGAAGATGCAAGGACAGCTCAGCACGCTGACCCCATGGCCACCAGCTGGAGAAAGGGTTGTTTGGAGAGAGGAGTGCTTAACCCCACAGCAAACTAGGAATCACGGGGGTTCAGGCAGTGGCTGTAAGGAGTGGAAATATTTTCAGCCTGAGGATTTAGTTTTTTGACAAGTGCCCCCATGCTGCTACTGACCTAGAGACCATACTTGGAGATCCACTCACTGTCTTCCAGAATGAGGGAAAGTCAGAGATCGTGCAAAGGAAATTTCCACGGGTGTGGCAGTGCAGAACTGTAATTCCAGCACTAGGGAGGAAGAGGCAGGAGGATTAGGAGTTAGAGGCCAGCCTGTACTACTCGTGGAACCCTGTCTCAAAAACCTAAAAAACAGAACGAAACTAAACCACATTTCCAACCCAACTTCAAAGTAGAAATGGCTCCTCCTGAAAGAATGGCCAATCCTGCCGGCAGTTTGCCCTGGCCCTTGCACAACTCCAGCCCTCCCAGCTTCCCTGGCAGCCCTGCTGTGTGCCAGTGGGCCTTTCATGGGCCCCTAATGTCTTCAGCACACCTCAAGACAGAAACGGACTCTCCATTCTGTCCTCCACCCACACGGAGAAGGTTATCAAGATGAGAAACCTGCACAAAAATAGCTGAGAAGCAGACAGGCTGTCTATCCCCGGGAGAGAGATGAAAGATCAGAAGTCTCAATGAGAGCAGCTGAAACCCCAGTCTGGCCAGAGAGATGAAAACTGGGCAAGATTGCAGGATCCAGAGCTAGAACTCTGTCCCACACGCATCCCGTGTCCTGAGATGTGCGCCCTGAGATGCTGCTTTGCCTCCAGGACTGACAGGGGCACAGGGCACTCGCAGAGCACGGAGAGACTGAACCTTGCCACGGAGTCCAGACAGCTGGTGCGAACAGACCTCTAAGTCACCAGGCAACGGCCCGTCAATCTGCTCTGTAATTCCCTCAAGGGGAGAAAATGTTCCCCGGCTCCAGACCCAGAATGGGAGCCTGTAACATCATTAGGATGGAGAAATCCAAAGGCACTCGGAGATCTCTCTGACGTCTCTGACGCAGGAGTGCTGAGATTGTCGTATTCACCAGAATCATTTTGAGAAGAATGCAGCATCCCAGGCCTCCCTCAGAGGTTCTGAGTCAGCAGGTGGGTGGGGTCTTCTCTTCCCGGAGTGAGTGAAGTTTGGTGACCTCCGATTGTTAGTTTGAACTTGACCTTGGTGGGCGTATTTATTTACACCACAGAAACTGGGCAGACACTACTAATCAGGGTTTCTTTGGCTCTGCTCTATTCTGGTTTGGAAGGCCTATAGCTAACCATTCACTAGCATACTGGGACACATGTGGGTCTCTATTTTCAAGCATCCCATGCAATTCTGATGCAGGCCTACATCGAGAAACAGCAATCAAGCGATGAAGCTCCTTCTCAAGCCCTTCATTTTACAGCCAGGGAAACTGAGGTTCAGTAAGAAGAAAAATCTGGGTCAAGGTCACAGTCCCAGGCCCTTTGGGTGATCAAAGCTGCTCAGTTCAGAGCAGTGGGGGCTGAGAAAGCCCCATTGGCTTACCTGGCCTTCTCCTGCCTCTACTCCATCACATACGTATCTGTTGTGCTTCTCCACTGAGTAGGAAGGGGCAGGAGAGCCCTTCCCTGGGGGCCCATCACATTATCTCTTATCAGCATATTGAATTCCAGTCACCAGACTGGCATCCCCTAGACAGCAGGCACATGAATTCCAGCTGCTGTCTTACCCTCCTCAAGCCTTAGGAGAGAGAAATCTTGGGTTTGGTGGCTGCAGTTTGAAGGTGGGTTTGGTTGCAAGGGAAAAGAGCACCATTGTAATAAGTAAGACAGAATTTGTCAAGAGGATGCCAGGGAGTCTCTTTGAATTCAAGCAAAAGTTGAACACTTAAGGCTTGAGGAGGGTAAGACCGCAGCTTTTCTTCTAGAAGGAGGCCTGCCAAAGGCCTGGTTCTGTGAGCCACTTTTGTCCCTCCAATACAAAGTACAGTGTTTCCTGTGCTCCCAGGCCAGGGAGAAGAGATTTGACAGTGATTGAAGCAGTAAGGTCTTGAGAGGAGGGGCAATATAATAATAAAAATGACAATGACTTACACTACCATGTATCACCTTCTTTCTATGTGCCAGGTCCCCCTATAAGCACTGGGTGCGATTTTTCCCATATAAGCCTTCCCACAACCTAGTGATGGAGCTCTTACTTGACCATATTAGTGGGAAGGAAATCAGCTTAGAGGAGTTAAATCATCCTCCCAAGATCACACAGCCAGTATGTGGAAGACCAGAGATTCAAACCTAAATCCGCCGAGAAAACAGGATGGGCAGAATGGGAGTGAGTCCTTGTCTAATGTGGGAAACCAGGGAATAAAGGGGCAGAAGTGGGAGTCAAGGAAGGTTAAATCGGTTAGATCAACCCACACAGTGTGGGTGGGTGATGTAGGGAAAGGAAGGACAGAACAGGCCAGGCTGGGATTAAAAAACATACACTTAGGGCTGGGGATTTAGCTCAGTGGTTTCACCGCCTGCTTCGCAAGCGCAAGGACCCAAGTTCGATACCCGGTATCAAAAAAAAAAAAAAAAAACTATACACTTGAAGTGAAGCCAGGAATAGCAATGTACAACAGAACTCAGTGACCCCGGGTCTGACTTTGTGGACAAAAGCTGATCCCAGAAGGAGTGTGATGGTCACCGTAGGCAGATGGTCACTGTAGGGTCTAGGAGGTCATTATGGAAGCTGTGGAGTCTAGCAGGGGAAAACTCTCCACACTTGGAAAGTGGAGCAGCTCTGGAATTGCTTGCGAGTTTGAATAAAGAGAAGTTATTAAATGGCACCATCTCAGTCCAGCTGATTAAAACAAATGCCCCGAGTCATCTTTGATTCTTCTTTTCCCTGCCGTCCTTCTGCCTGTGCACCAACCAATCAACCAGTCCTGTCTGCCGTTAGCTATCCTACTGGGCACATGCATCAGCTGCAATGGAGCTTCCGGAAAGGTGAAGCTCAGATATGAAAAGTCTGAAATTCTGAATAATTAAAAAGTCTTAATGCCAACAACCCCATGATACATTATTGAGGATGGATGAGTAATTACCTAGAAAGGATCTTTCTAAGAGAAACCATGCCCAGTCCAGGACTTGCATGGTATATTGATTTTTCATTCTTTTACTCTTGCCCTTTCTGTTTTTTCTTATGTTTTAGATGACTCTTGTAAAACACTTGCAGTTAAACTTTTTTTTAAAAATCCAGTCAATGTAAATGGAGGTGAGACAGTCAGGTATTATGTAAATGGTATCTGCTAAGAGCTTTCACTCTCACACCCTCCCTCCAGAAAAAGAAAAGAAAAGATGCTAGGCAAAGACTCGAAGGTAAGTACGTGTCTAGGGTCTTTGGGCAAGAGTAGGAAGACCACCAAGGTGCAGAAAGGCAAACAAGGTGATGAGAGGAGCACATGAGGGTATAGACAGGCAATGCCCCTGAGTAGCGGAAGGGATGGAATCTGGTGCCCAAATGTACAAAATGACTCCAGCTAGGAGCATGAGAAGTTAAACTATGGAAACCAGTAGGAGAAGAGCTCTTGTGCAGATGCCAGGAAGTTTAGAGGTGATTTGGGGAAAGTCTGTGGAGGCCCTCTTCCGAGTGGGGTCATTCAGTAGAATAGGAAGCAGGAATAAGGATGGTAAAGAAGGTTCTAGGTGTTTGTAGAGTAAGTGTGAAATAGTGATCTGGAAGTAAATGGGAGAATGAATGGACTCGGGATACGTAATATGGCAATATTACTTCCTGGAAGCAATAAAAGCCTAAATAAAGCTCTTGATCATAGTTTCAGGGATTCTTAAATGAAGCAATCAATATGCTTAGAAGTCCTACGTTCACATGCCAAACTAGTGCTGAAACCTGCCCTACCACATCCTGCTGTGTAGTCATCTGGCCCCTCCGGGACACCTGCCTTTTCCTGAGAACCCCATACTGCCTTTAACCAGACATGACTGCAAAAAAGGGATTCCCCATATTGAGCTGCCATGCCTCTTCCTATCAGTCCCGCCTACTTTTGAACCTGAAGGTCTGTTTCTGTTATCCGTTGTGTGTGTTTCTCTATCTCCTCCTACATCTGGTCATTCAAAAATTTAACCAGAAATTTGACAAGATTGCTGAGGCTGGGAGAAACAAGAACTCCTACATAAGGCAGGTGGGGATGCAAAATGGTGCCTTGCCTACCTCGAGAAAGGTCAAAAAATGGTACGGCATTGGATTAAAATTAAATTAAATTTACCCCAGATTGTGTCCATTTGTAGTCCCCTTAAGGAAGTAATTATGGATATTTTGTGAAATTTAGCTCCAAATGTGATTATTGCAACATTTTTATGATAATAAAAATCTGGAAACCACTTACATATATATATATATATATATATATATATATATATATATGAGATTGATTAAATAAATCCTGGCACATTTATTCAGTAGAATGTGAAATACACCTTAAAACATGACAGTAGGAGAACACAGAATGAAAAAGAAAAATACACACTGAAAAAAGACAGATTTCAAAGGAGTCATTTTAGAGTGATACATTTTTTATAAATATGACATAACAAATAGACTAAACTATTTTTTCTCAAAAAGCTGCCTGTAAATCTCAACTTCTGACAGGATAATTTCTTCATTTTGTTTTACTTACTTTATTTTATTTTTAATTGCCATTTAAAAATTGTACAAATTTATAGGATACACTGTGATATTTCCATACATGTTAACTGTTTAATATATGTGCTGCCAAAGCGAACACCCTGTTAACTGTTTAAATCAGGGCAGTTTGGGCTGGGGATGTAGCTCAGTGGTTCCAGTGCCTGCCTCACAAGCGGAAGGACCCAAGTTTGATCCCCAGTACCCCCAAAACAATAAATCAATAAATAAATCAGGGCAGTTTATCCATCACCTCAAATATTTGTCATTTCTTTATTTCTTTATTCAAAATCCCCTCTCAGCTCTCTTGAAATATTCAGAATGTTGTTCACTGTAGTCACACTGCTGTGAAATAGAACACCATCACTTATTCCCCCTTTTCTCTGTAACTTTGTACCCACTGACCAAGCTCTCGCCAACCACCCTCTTCTTCCCAGTCCCCTGGAACTGCTCTCAACTTCTATGAGATCAACTTTTTTAGATTCCTCATCTGAGTGAGACCATGTGGTACTTGTTTTCCTGTGTTTGGCTTATTTCACCTAACATAACGTCCTCTAGCTTTATCCACTGTGTTACAAATGATGGGATTTTATCTTTTGATTGCCAAATGGTATTCCATTTTGTCTATGTAGCACATTTTTAAATCCCTTCATCTGCTGATGGACACTTACGTTGATGCCAAAGCTTGGCTGTTGGGAATATTGCTGCAGTAAACATGGGGGTGCAGATAGCTCTTCAACATACTAATTTCATTTCCTTTGGAAACATATCTTATAGCTGGATGGCTGGGTCATATGGTAGTTCCATTTTTTATTTTTTGAGGAGTATTCGCACCATAGTGGCTTTACCAATTTACATCCTCCTCAACAATTACACCAAAATATTAATAGTTTCTCTATGTACTTTTTTATTTTCCTGTATTTCCTAAATTTTGTATATTGAATATGTATTACTTTATAATTCACAATACAAATTCCTTTACTTAGAAAAAAAAAACAGATAAAGCCTACTGGTCCTTCAACATTCAGCTCAAGACTAACTCCTCCATAAAACCTTCCTATTTTTCATCATCTTCATTCATTCCCAAATCCAGCCCGGAGGTCTCAGTCTCCTTTGAGCGCTGACAGTATTTTGAAACACAGAAAGAAGAGTCCTGTGTCAAAGTGAGCAGACCGATCCCCTACCTCTGCCCTAGCCTTTGATCTTGGAGGGAAGTCAAGAATGCAACAAACTGGGCTTCACTGTGGTCCCTCTCACTCCTGGGGTGGCTCAGTCAAGTCCTCTAAGATGAAGTAACTTTAAACCTCCTCCTCCCTAAGGATTATCATCTGCCCCCAGAATCCTCAGTGCTCTTGTGCCTCAATTCTGTGAGTAGGTATCATTATCTCCAATTTGTAGGACAAAAAACCTAGGCTCCAAGAGAAGGAAGAATTAGAAATGAATCTGGGAAACCTGCCTGGGACCCCAAGGGGGAGGTCGGCAAAGCAAGCTGAAGTACTGCTTGGTGCGCCCCCTGGTGGAGAAGGAGCTGCTTGGCGCCCAGCGGGTACAAGCAGGAGAGACAGGGTACGGCTATTTTAAGATACTGCCCGGCCCCTACACTTTCATTTTTTAAATCTTCACGCTACAACATATTAAAATGTACCCGTAGGTCGTGTTCACTAAAACTAGTGATACATGGGAAGGTGTGGTGCACCCCCGCGCTTGCTTCTGTGTCCCCACTGAACGCACCTGGCTGGCCAAGAGCAAGTGGACCATGGTTTCCCTTTTATACCCGTACGTCCCACAGAACACAGGACCCTCCCATCCACATCCAGAACTTTCACCAGCCGGAGAACAATTGGTAAATAAACTCCAAAGGAATAGGAAGTTGGCTTCCTATCCAAAATTTATCTCTATCACCAAGAGATCATTCTCAAAGTTCCCAGGCCTTTAACATTTCAACCTCCATGCTTGAAAGGTCACCATCAAAGAGCTTCAAAGAGCTGGTGTCCTTGGTAAGGTCCCTGCCATCTTAGTTCCCAGCTAAGTGACTCTTCCTGGGCATCTCAACAATGCTTTCCCTGAATCAAGAACACAGAAGTGACTGGTTGCCTTCTTTGTCTTGGACCTCTGCTCCCCAGTTCTAGTCTCTAATCTAAGAAGAGGCACATTCCCAGGGGCAAAGGAGGTAAGCAAAAAGCTTCACCTACAGGTGAGCCATTTTTCCTGGCTCTATTCATGACTGTCACATCCCTGTTAGTAGAGCTTAATTCACAGCATCCATTTATTGATTTCAATACTCATGCAAATAGTACACCGTTTCCCAACACAAGACATACTTAGCATTGGAAATCGGTATCTCGACTTCTATGTTTCTAGAGATTTAGATCTGAGACCTCCTGGAGAGTCATCAAATAGATGCTGTAATGAAAAGGGGGTTCTTTTCCCTAAAGCAATTCTGAAAGACGTTTGCTGCAGCTGTCTGCTATCATCCATACAGGATGGACTCTTCTCTGGAGCTTTTGCGGGACAGAGCAACTAACCAAAGCTGAAGACGGCACTGAGTTATGGGGAGAGAGAGGTAGAGGTGAGTGAAGCACAGCCTCTCTCCGCCTGATACAAGCTGCAGCCCACTGGGGAAGACTGCACTTTCAGCCAAAAGAAAACTAAGAGGCACAGTAGCATAAAAGACCTGCTAGTGACCCAGTGCCCAGGTGCTAGTTGAACAGTGAGAAATCAGAAATGAATGAGCCAGAAGCTATGAGCTGCTATTTCTTAACCTCTTTATTAGCCTATTGTATATATAAAAACTATGAGAAAGGATTTTAAATGTCTTTACTATAAACAAATAATCAGTGTTTGAGGAGATAGATATGTATAACTTGATTTAAATGTTACACACTATATAGCTGTACTGAATAGTACCTCTTTAATGTGTACAATATTTATGTTTTTATGTACACATTAAAATTAATTTTAAAACTAAAAGTAAAATAAATTAATTTAATTTAAATAAATATTTTAAGTGTTCATCCTTTCTTTTGTCTCTAGAACCTCCATCTCCTTTTGTGTATTATCTGATCTCAACCCCTATTCAAATTCTGGTGAGTGCCATATTCACCATAGATCTCTTAGAGTTATCAACTGTTTAAGCCCTCAGAAGGCGCCCACATGATTCTAGTGGATATTGTCCTTTTTTGAAAGAGGTGAGTATATCTTCTATTAAACTCATTTTTCCCTTCAGCATCCTCCCATCTGGAGAATGCCCTGTTATGCATAGCCCTGGTGGAAGGTAGTGCTTGCTTTGCACCATGGAAGTGAATGGCACAGATATTCTCTCTCCCTGGCCCAGAGCAGAGGGGACAGAGGCACAGGAAATGGGCTCAGTGCTCTCCCAAAGGTCTACATTTTCAGCAAATGATCCAACCATGTACAATGACTGGATATTCATTACAATGCCAACAGGATACAGATCTCTTCTAAATAATTTTAGAGCCAACTTGCCAAATTCTAACAAAAATCCTACTGATAGTCATTCAAGTTGCACTAAATTTAAAAACAGGGTATTTGATACTTTTAAAATACTGAATCTTTCCAACCATGTGTACAGTGTCTCTCCTATTATTTAGCTAGTTTTGCTCTCTCAATAAAGTTTAATAATTTTTTCAACACATGTTTTTCACGTTGTTTGTTTGATTTATTCCTTGGTTCTTTATATTTTTTGTTGCTAATGTCATTATAGATAACTCTTGTTTACTATATTTTCAAATACTAATTTCCAACAAATCAGTCAATTTGAAGAATATTTATCTTATAACTAGTCATTTAAAAAATATTTTTATTAATTCTAATTTATTTGTATATTGTTTGGAGTCCATATATATAATTATAAAAAATTTTTCTGCCTTTAAGCCTTTTTTGTCTTGTTGTACTGATTTGGTTAGGACTTCTTGTAAGATGCTGAGTACTAGTATTGACAAAGTTCTTCCTTATCTTGTACTTGAAATAGAGGAATATTTCTAATGTTTCTTCACTAATATTGATATTTATAGCAGATTCTTGATAGATACTAATATCAGGTTAGAATATTCATTTCTATTTCTTGATTCACTAATGTTTTCTTAGATTATCTTATCTCCTAAAAATAACATCTTTCCTTTAATTTATTAATATTCCTGCAGTTATGGATATTTCATGGATTTATGGATTTTCAAAAGCTAAGTCACTCCTAAGTTTTAGGAGCAAATAAAAAGTGGTGACAATAGATTGGCTTATATATGCTGTTATATGTTGTTTGTTATCATTTTATGTAGACTATTTGCTCTTGGGTTCATGGATCAGAGTTATCTATTATTTTTCTCTCTCATAAATTTGTCTGCTCTTATTATCTGTCTCACACTAGCCTAAAATAAATTGGATAGCATTTCCTCTTTTTCCTTTTGGGAAAATTTTACATATGAGTAAAATCTGTCTCTTGAATGCTTGAGAGAATTTATGTGTAAATCCAACAGGTATAGTATTATCATAATAAGAGTTTACACAACAAATTTGATATAGTTATACAATTATCTTGTATTTCTACTATTTCTTGAGTTTTTCTACTATTTCTTAACAGGTTTTATATTTTCTAGGAATTTGTCTATTTTATTTATATTGTAAAATTTGTTGACATAAAGACATGCATAGTATTCTCTCACTGCCACTGAACCTCTGTTGCATATGCAATCGTGTTCTCTTTTTATCTTCATATTATTTGTGCCTCCTTTACTTTTTATAGTTCAACCTTACTAAGGTTTCTCTGATTTATTTTGTCTTTTCGAAGAACCAACTTTTAGCTTTGTCGATCCTCTCTATTATATTTTCATCTCCATATCTTCACGGGTGCTTAATGATTATTACCTGAGATAATCGACTTATAAACAGAAAAGGTTTATGTTGGCTCATGGCTTTGGAGTTTCAATCCATGATCAGTTGGCCCCTTTGCTTTTGTGTCAAGGTTGCACATTATGGCAGGAGTATGTGGGAGACAAACCCACTCTCTCCATGTTGCAAGAGAGAGCAAAAGAGGATGGAGAGGGCTTTAAAACCCCACAGTGCCCTTTAAGGGTATCCCCAGTGACTGAAAGCTCTCTTGCTAGACCCCACCTGTTGAATATTTCTCCACCTCCTAATAGTATCTCTCCAGGGACCAAGCCCTTAACACATAGGCCTACGTGGGAAACATTTAAGATCCAAACTATAGCATCTTATATTTCATTAATTTCTCTTGGTATCTTATCTCCTTTTCATAGTCATTGCGGTTTTCTAATTTCTGAAATTTTTCTCACATAAACTACATAATTACATAGAGCCATTAAATTTCTCATTATAATTTTCCCTATATTCCCAAATTCTTATAGAGGTATTTTCATTATAATTAAATTCTAGATGCTCTTAATTTTGCATTATGATTTCTTCTCTGAATCATAACTTGTTTAGAAATGCCTTCTATAATTTCCAAGTATCTTCCAAATAGTATTGTTGCTGTTATTATTGTTTACTTCTATCTTAATTGAATGATAGTCAATAATGGAAGAGGCCAAGATGGAGTAAACCCACTAAAACCTGACTCTCACACTGATTATAATTAAAGCTTCCAGAAAGAGTGCAGAAAGGATCTTCCTGAAGACTCTTAAAAATAAACAATAGCAAATGAATTAGAGAAAGAAAAAGAATGATAAAAATGCTTATGAGTTTTCTGGGGTTTCTCTTTGTTTCTCTTCTATATTCTAAATTCAATCCACAGGTGGTCTGAATCACAGAGCTGTGCAGTGGGTACTGACAACAAAAAGCTTACAAGAACATCCTCTCTTTCCAGCCAGAAGAGCAAGAGGATCTCCTTTAGGCTCAAATTTCCATGGTTGTTTCTTCTCTTTTCTCTCCTGGCCTTATTCCAAGGCCACCTCAAATGTCAAAGCTGCACATCTCAAATGCAAGATGATCTAAATATGAAAATAATCTGATAAAGACGTTAAAGCAACTAGTATGACACACTCTACAAAGTAATAGTGAACACTCTTGAAATCAATAGAAAACTGTGAAGGAGAAAAACAGAAATATTTGAATTTAATTTGAAATGATAAATATCACTAAGCTCAGCAGAAGATTCAGAACAGAGGAAATAATCCATCAACTTAAAAATAAATCAGTACAGGGGCCAGGGATTTAGCTCAGTGGTACTGCTGCCTGTCTCACAAGCTCAAGGTCCTGAGTTCAATCCCCAGTACCACCAAAAAAAAAAAAAAATCAGTAGAAACCATCTAAAATGAAGAACACAGAGAAATAAGATTTTTTAAATGAATAGGACCACAGTAAAATAGGAGACAATATCAAAAGGCATTGCTTTTTCATCACTGAAGATCTAGAAAGGAAAGATAAATTTGACATAGAAAAATTAATGGTTAAAAATTTACAGATCAAATAAGCTCACAGATACTTAACCTGGAAAAACTTAAAGAAACTCATATGCAGACATACTTTAATTAAATAATAAACACTAAAACTTAAAGAAAATAACTTTTGTAAGCACCCAGAGAAAAACAATGCATTACATAAAGAGAAGCAAAAATTTAAATGAATGCAAATTTCTACTAAAAAATCATGGAGGCTAGAAGAAACTGGAACGATACCTTCAAAATGCTAAAAAAAAAAAAATCAGCCATAATCTTATGAAGTCCAATGAAAATACCCTTTATGAATAAAAGAAAAGAGAATTACATCAGTAAAAATAGTGGAATACAAAGCTCCAACAATTTTCTTCCCCATAACATCAATGAGAAGACTAGCAAAATTATCAAAATTAACTTTTTCAAAAACACCAGCAGTAGAGGGCCGGGGATTTAGCTCAGTGGTTCTGGCACCTGCCTTGCAAGCCCAAGATCCGGAGTTTAATCCTTGGTACCAAAAAAACCAAAAACACCAACAGTCAACAAAAGGCTTGTGGCAAACCATGAATCATTAATTTTTAAAAGACAATTATAAAGTGTGATCAAAAATATTGTGAATATTTAAATTTTTTTTAATGTTTTACAGTAAAAGATACTTTCACATTAATCTCCCTCAAAATACTCCTCCTTGCTTCAAACACATCCCATAATTCTTGCCACTTTTGGCATCCATTCTGCAAGTTCTTCTGTGAGTGTCTAGTTGTGCTGTCAAGACTACCTCCATGCCCTGAATCAATCCAACTGTTTACTTTTCATAATCATTGTGACTTTCAGAAAGAGCCAGAAGTCATGTGGTGCCAAATCACAATGATGATGGTGAGAAAGGTACCTGAATTATAGAATTTTCAATGACAACAAAATTGTTAGACATCCAAATAAACAAGAAATAATGACCTATATACAAATAAAAAAGCAATTAATATAAACTTTCCCATAGGAATCCCAAACATTGAATTTACTATAGTTTAAATATATTCAAAAAACTAAAGGAAACCATGTCTTAAAAAAAGAAAGTATGAGAATGCTGTACCATCAAATGTGAAATATCAGTAATGAAATATAATTATTTTAAAAATTCCAAATGGATATTCCAGAGCTAAAAAGTATAATGCAAAACTGAAAATTTTAGTAGAGGAGCTTAACAGCAAAGTTGAACAGGCAGAAAAAAAAATCATCAAACTCAAAGATAAGTCCATTGTGATTATCAAGCCTGAGATATAGGGGGAAAAAAGAATGAAGAAACATGACCAGAGCCCCAGTGATTTTTAGGACATTATCAAATATAGCAAGTTATGCATAATGGGAGTTCCAGACTAGAGGGGGAAATATTTGAAAAAAAAATGACAAAAAACTTCCCAAAGTTGATGTAAAACACTACACATCCATGAAGCTCAACAAACTCCAAGTGATATAAAAATCCAAAACATTCACACTTGTACATATCAAAATCAAATATATAAAGAAAAAAAGAGAAAATCTTGAAAATTGAAGAAGAGAAAAATTCGTCTTGTATATGCAATCCTCCATTGCAATCCTCATTGGGTGAAGTGTTATCAGGAGCTATAGAAGCCAGAAGGCAATGAGATGATATATGAATGTGCCGGGGAAGAGGGATCTGCCATCCAAGAATAATGTGCCTAACAAAAATATCCTTCAAAAATAAGGAGAAATTAAGACAATTCCAAATAAATAAGAACTAAGATAATATATCACTAGCAGACTTTGCATATAAAAAAATCCTAAAGGAAGTACTTCAGGCTAAAATGAAAGCAACTCAAATTATAAAGGAAAAAAAAAGAGTACTAGTAAAAGCAGTTACATATATAAATATAAAAGATGACATAAGTGTATTTGTTTGTATTTTTATCCTATTTGATATGAATAAAGTTATATTTATAAATTTGTGTTGATAGGCACAGTGTATAAAATGTAATTTGCATAAATATAACAGCACAAAGGAGGGGATAAATGGAGATGGGGCAATTTTTTGTGCACTATTGATATTAAATTGATATTCAACATACCACCACTCCCAGCACAGAAAAGGCTTCCAGGTCAATGTGTCACAGCTTCCAGTGCAAAATAGGAGGCTTCCAGGCCAATGTACCATCATTCCCAGCACAGAGGAGAGGAAACTCGCAGGCGCCAACAGCACCCACCCTGCCCCCTGTCGAAATGAGAAGACATGTAAACAAGCCTCAGAACAAGACTTCCAGATCACCTACAGCAAATCCAAAGGGAAACAAGATGGAACACTCAGATACTCAACCACTGGGACTCCCTGAACTGCAACAAAAGAGGATCTGGAAAAAACAAAATCAGAAATAATTTCTCAGACAACAGCAGAGATTGTACCCATAGCACAAGACATGATTAATAAATCTAGAGCTGACACAGATGAAAAAATAGAAAAGCTGAGGAACTGATGGAATTCCAACATAGGAAACAAATGGAAGCCATAAAGCAGATGTAAACAGATTTTCAGGAGATGAAAAACTGCATTGAAAATCTATGCAACAGAATGAGCCAATGTGAGGACAGAATTTCAGATATAGAAGATAAGATTGCAATTAGTGACCAGGAAAAGAAAAATTGCTTTAAAATTTAAGAGATGACAAGAAATCAATCCAGCAGCTGCTAGACAATGCAAAGAAGAATAACATAAGACTGACTAGAGTCAATGAAGAAACAGGAGAGGGTGCAGATGACATAAAAAAAAAACTGATCACAGAGGTACTGGCAGAAAATTTCCCAAGCAGGGGAAAAGAACTTGACATACAGATAAGTAAGGCATATAGGTCTCCAACTAGCCTTGATAAAAAAAAAAAAACACTACACACAGGCATATAATTCTTAAGATTCCAGAAACCCAACAGAAGAACAAAGTTCCACAAGCAGTTAGAGAAGAAACAAATCACATACAAAGGAAAGCCTATCAGAATCACAGCAGACTTCTCAACGCAAACTCTCAAGGCAAGAAGAGCTTGGAGTGAAGTATTGCAAGCCCTAAAGGAAAACAGCCTCCAACCCAGATTGATGTACCCTACAAAACTATCTTTCTAAATTGATGGTAAAATAAGATATTTTCATGACAAAGAGCACCTTAGGAAGTTCATCAATACCAAACCAGCACTTCAAAAATATTTACACAATATCCTAGGAAAAGACAATGAGGATCACAACCACAGGAAGCAAAGCAGAATGAACCCATCTGGCATGACAAGAAATTAAATGCAAAGGGGGAGATTCAAACAAAAAGAAAAAGTCATGACAATGATACGTCAATACATATCAGTTGTAACTATCAATTTTAGTGGACTCAACTCACCAATCAAAAGAAAGACTTGCACAATGGATCAAGAAGCAAGATCCAACAATATGCTGCATACAAGAAACACACTTAATTCAAAAAGGAACTCACAGACTGAAAGTTAAAGGGTAGAAAACAATACTCCATGTGACAGGAACCTGAAAAAAAGCAGGAGTAGCTATCCTCTTTGCAGACCAAGTGGATTTCAAACCAACACTGATTAACAGAGACAAAGAAGGACACTACATCCTTGTAAAGGGAACAATCCAAGAGGAAGAGATGACAATCATAAATATCTATGCACCAAACACTAGTACACCAAACTATATAAAACAAATACTAAGAGACATGAAAAATCATAAAAGCACTAATACAATAGTAGTGGGGGACCTCAATACCCCACTGGCACAAATAGATAGATCAACTAGACAAAAAACAAGCAATGAAATACTAGAACTCGATCAAACTCTTGAACAAATGAACTTAACAGATGTTTGCAGATTGTTCCACCCCCAAAAATCAGAATACACATTCTTTTCAGCTCCACATGGGTCACTTTCCAAAATAGATCACATACTCACTCATAGAATATATTTAGTTAAGTGCAAAGGAATTGAAGTTATCCCCTGTATATTATCAGACCATAGTGTAATGAAATTGGAGATCAATAGCAAAATAAACTGCAAGAATTTCCTAAACAAGTGGAAATTGAACAACACATTTCTGAATAACCAATGGGTCACAAAGGAAATTAAAGAAGAAATCAGACAGTTTCTACAACTAAACAACAATGACAATACAACATATCGGAATCTATGGGACACAATGAGAGCAGTCTTAAGAGGGAAATTCATAGCAGTGAATATTCATATTAGGAAAATAGAGTGAGCCCAATTAAACAACCTGATGCTGAACCTCAAGCTTCTAGAAAAAGAAGAGCAGGACAAACCCAAAGCTCATACAAGGGAGGAAATTATAAAGATCAGAGTAGAAATCAATGCAATGGAGACTAAGAGAGTGATCCAAAAAAATCAATGAAGCAAAGACTTGGTTCTTCGAAAGAATAAACAAAATTGACAAACCCTTAGCCAACCTTATCAGAAAAAGGAAAGCAAAGGCCCAAATCCATGCAATTAGGAATGAAAAGGGTGAAATTACAATGGACTCAGCAGAAATCCAGAGGATCATCAATACCTACTTCGAGAACGTATGCACCAATAAGATGGAAAACACAGAAGAAATGGACAGATTCTTAGATACATATGCATGACCGAAGATGAACAAAAAAGACCTAAAAATTCTAAACAACCCAATATCAATCAATGAAATTTAAAACGTAATTAAAAACTTACCAACTAAGAAAAGCCTGGTTCCTGATGGCTTCACTGCTGAATTCTACAAGACATTTAGAGTGGAACTACTACCACTACTGTTTAAACTCTTCAATGAAATTGAAAGGGAAGCAATACTCCTGAATTCATTCCTGGAAACAAGCATCACCTTGAGCCCCAAAGCAGAGAAAGACCCAACTGAAAAAGAGAACTATAGGCCAATCTCACTAATGAACATAGGTGCAAAAGTCCTTAATAAGACACTGGCAAATAGAATGCAGAAGATCATCAAGAAGATCATATACTCTGACCAAATGGGATGTATCCCAAGGAGGCAGTGATGGTTCAACATATGCAAATCAATTAATGTAATACACTATATCAATAGAGCCAAGGACAAAAAACATATGATCATCTCAATAGATGCAGAAATAGCATTCAACAAAATCCAACATGCATTTATGATAAAAATCCTACAAAAAATTGGAATAGATGGTCTCTACCTCAATCTGATAAAAGCCATCTATGAAAAACCAACAGCCAATATCATACTAAATGGTCAAAAACTGAAATCCTTCACAGTAAAATAAAAAACAAGACAAAGATGTCCACTATCACCAGTCCTGTTCCATATACTTTTGGAAACATTAGCCATGGCAATTAGACAAAGGAAAGAAATAAAAGGAATAAAGATAGGAAATGAAGAAGTCAAATTGTCATTACTTGCAGATGACATGATACTCTATATAGAAGACTCCAAGAACTCCACCAAAAGTCTGCTAGACTTAATAACCGAATTCACTAAAGTAGCTGGATACAAGGTCAACACACAAAAATCAATAGCTTTCCTCTACATGAACAACAGACTCACTGAGACAGAAATAAGGCAAACAATTCCTTTCACAATAGCACCCCAAAAACTGAGATACCTAGGAATCAACCTAAGAAAAGAAATCAAAGACCTCTTCTCTGAAAGTTATAGCACTCTGAAAAGAGAGATTGAAGATGATATCAGAAAATGGAAAGATGTGCCCTGCTCCTGGGTAGGAAGGATCAACATAGTGAAAATGGCCATACTTCCAAAACTGCTATATATCCAATGCAATCCCAATCGAAATCCCAGCAGCATAGTTCACTGACCTTGAGAAAACAATCCAAAAATTCATTTGGAACAAGAAGAGACCCAGAATAGCAAAAGCAATTCTAGGTAACAGAGACATGGCAGGGGGTATCACAATCCCCAACTTGAAACTATACTACAAAGCTACTGTGATAAAAACAACATGGTACTGACAAAGAAACAGGCCTGAGAACCAGTGGAAGAGATTAGAAGATGCATAAACAACTCCAGACACACTCAGCCACCTCATGTTCAACAAAGGAGCCAAACGCCCTCACTGGAGGAAAGATAGCCTCTTTAATAAATGGCGCTGGAAAAATTGGGTTTCAACTTCCCAAAGACTAAAACTAGACCTATATCTCCCACCATGCACTAAACTAAAATCTAAATGGATTAAAGACCTAAATATTAAAATAGAAATACTAAACCGGCTAGAAGAGAGTTTAGGAAGAACTCCTGAAGACATTGGTGTAGGAAAAGATTTTATGAGCAAAACCTCAGTTGCCTGTGAACTAGCACAAACAATCAACAAGTGGGATCTCTTCTTACTAAAAAGCTTCTGCACAGCAAGAGAAGCCACCAGCAGTGTGAAGAAACAACCCACAATGTGGGAAAAATGTTCACCAGCTGTCCCTCAGACAAAGGTCTACTATCTCAAATCTATAAAGAACTTTAAAATATCAGACCTCCCAAATTTAAAGACCCAGTCCAAAAATGGGCATCTGAAATGAACAGACATTTCTCACACAAAGAAGTAGAAATAGAAGATAAACATAGGAAAAAATACTCAACATCACTGGTCATTCGAGAGATGCAAATGAAAACAATGTTGAAATTCCACCTCACTCCAGAAAGAATGGCTGCTATCATGAAATCAACCAATAACAAATGCTGGCAGGGCTGTGGGGAAAGAGAAACACTGCTCCACTGCTGGTGGGAGTGTAGACTGGTGCAACCACTGTGGAAATCAGTACGGAGATACCTCAAAGAACTAGGACTGGAAGCCCCATTTGGCTATTCCCCTGCTGGGGATCTTCCCCAAAGAATTAACAGAATCATACCACAGTGAAATATGTGCACCCTTGTTCATAGCAGCACAGTTTGTAATAGCTAAAACTTGGAAGCAGCCCAAATGCCCATCAACTGAAGACTGGATCAAGAAAATGTGGGGTTTTTTTATAAAATGAGTACTACTCAGCCATAAAAAATGAGAAATTAGAGAATTTTATAGCTAAATGGATGCACATTGAGGTGATACTCTTCAGTGAAATAAATAGGACATACATGTGTAAATACCGAATAGTTTCTTTGGTGTGGAAAATCTAAAAGTGTAAATAAGAATCAAAATGTATAATTGATATTGTGAAATAGGAAGAAAAGGGGCAAAGGGGAAGGGAAAGTGGGAGGGGTAGGGGAAAGGAAAATAAAATAGTGTACCTTGAAATTAAATTGATATTAATTTGAACTAGAGTGTTATAAATCAAGATGCTAATAATGAGCCTTAAACATCCCCTAAGAAAGCAATTTAAATATATTTAGTAAAAAAATTTTAAAACAAAGGAATTAAAATAGTACATTAGAGCCCTTCCACCGGGCCCGGGCGGTATCCGGGTGGCTCACCGGCGCCAGCGACAGGTCGGAGTACGGACAGTAAGTCTCCCGGGCTATGAGGTGAGGACACCCGGGGAAGAAAGAGGCACCGCGCTGGCGAGAGGAAGCGGGACGTGGCCCCTGAGGGAGGCAGATGCTTTTCAGACCGCGCGGCTGCGCACAAGGTGGAGCAAAGAACATTGAAATTATTTTCTAAGCTATTTGAAGAAAGTGACTAAATGCTCCTGGGTCAGGCTGTCTTTGGGTATGAAGTGGTTGGGAGAATCCAAGAACATGGTGGTGAATGGCAGAAGAAACGGAGGCAAGTTGTCTAATGATCATCAGCAGAACCGATCAAAATTACAGCACACAGGCAAGGACACCTTGAAGACTGGCAGAAACACAGTCACAGTCGAGAGGAGGTCAAGCAGATGTAATGGTAATTCAGGATTTGAAGGATAGAGTCGTTATGTGCCATCTTCTGGAATGTCCGCCAAGGAACTCTGTGAAAATGATGATCTAGCAACCAGTTTGGTTCTTGATCCCTATTTAGGTTTTCAGACACACAAAATGAATACTAGTTCCTTTCCTTCAAGGGGCTCGAGGCATTTTTCAAAATTTGACAGTTTTCCTCACAACAACCCTGTGAGATTTCGGCCTATTAAAGGAAGGCAAGAAGAACTAAAGGAAGTAATTGAACATTTTAAAAAAGATGAACACTTGGAGAAAGCCTTCAAATGTTTGACTTCAGGTGAATGGGCACAGCACTATTTTCTCCACAAGAACAAAGTGCAGGAGAAATTATTCAAGGAACATGTATTTATTTACTTGCGAATGTTTGCAACTGACAGTGGATTTGCAATATTGCCTTGTAATAGATACTCATCAGAACAAAATGGAGCCAAGATAATTGCAACAAAAGAGTGGAAATGAATGACAAAATAGAATTACTGGTGGGTTGAATTGCTGAGCTTTCAGAAATTGAGGAGAACGTGCTGCTTAGACATGGAGAAAACGACTTCAGTGTCATGTATTCCACAAGGAAAAACTGTGCACAACTCTGGCTCAGTCCTGCTGCATTCATAAATCATGATTGCAGACCCAACTGTAAGTTTGTGTCAACTGGTCAAGATACAGCATGTGTGAAGGCTCTAAGAGATATTGAACCTGGAGAAGAAACTTCTTGTTATTATGGAGATGAATTTGGGGGGGGAAATAATGAGTTCTGCTAGTGTTATGCTTGTGGAAGACGGGGAACTGGTGCTTTTAAATCCAGAGTAGGACTGCCTGCACCTGCTCCTGTTATCAATAGCAAATGTGGACTCAGAGAAACAGATAAATGCTTAAATAGGCTTAAAAAGTTAGATGACAGCAGCAAAAATTCAGACAGTCAGTCTGTCAGCTCTAACATTGATGCAGATACCACTCAGGAAAAAGACAATGCAAGTAAGTAAGGGAGATCTGATAAGATACTTTTTAAAAAGTATTTTCACAAAATTTGCTTTCTAAAGCATGCTTCAGTACTTGTGAACTTCTAAATATTGAGAGAAACTAGGACTTATGAGCTTCAGCAGCCCTACAAGGTTCTAGAAATGCTTTGAGTACAGAGCACAGTGTGTATTCCACCTTCACATTCAATGCCATACTTTAGACTTCTTTTTTGAATACTTGGTAACTGGAATTGAATTCTTCATCATATATTCCACAATCACATGTTAGAGAAAAGCATTTTTAAGGTGTTAGTGACACTTGTAATGGTGTCAGCAGGCCCTGCCAGAAGACAGAGAACTAGGTAGAATTACACAGGCTCATATATGTCCAGTGCCTAGACAGTCTGTTAGAAATAGATGATGGATTTAGGAGTTCATAGCTTCTGGCTTCAAGTCTTCTACCTTTTTATTGCTTGCTTACATTTTTGAAAATGAACTGACCCAATTCACTAAACCACCAGTTCATAGACTCATAATTCTGCTAGAGAAGCATTTAGACATGTGGCTGTGTCATGGCATATTGTGTTAACCACTACAGAAAGTAGCAAGAAAGATGAGAAAGAAGCAAGCTTTGAGATACCAATGTGGAGGGGCTAGTGGGGGAGGGCAAGATCTAATGGAAACTGAAGAAAAGAAAATGAAGAATAAAGAGAAAAGGAAGAGAAGAAAACCTAAGTGGGTAAAGAACAGCACATCATGTTTATGGAGTTTTGAAGTACTGAGACTTCTGATGCTACAGTCATTCATCTGGGTAACACCAGAGCTGTCTAGGTGCCACTACAGTAGCAGGCTGTCCCATCTGACTTGTCTCTGACAGAGACAGTTGTTAGAAAGGTTTAAATTGGTGGTCCCCAAAGTCTGCCTAGGCTGGCACTCTAACGTTGGTGAGACTTCTGAGGTGCTGGTTATTTCAGGCTCTTCTTCCTGCTTTCATATGTTTTCAGCCCAGTATTGGGGGTTCCCTTCCCCTATAGAAAATCCTGAAGAAGGATATCTCACATGATGGTGAATGTTACTGCTGTGGATTCCTGAATTTACCTGCCACTGGGAGTCAGAGGCCAGATGTAACCTCTGTAGTATAAAAGTAATAATATAGTTCTAGCCCAAACTTTTTAGTTAATGTCCAAAGTTAACAACAAAAAAGTTAGTCCATCCTTCAGTTTACTGTTGATTCCGATAATAAATGCAGCATAATGAACAAAAAAAAGTACATTAGAAAAGTATCTATTTAACATAAAGAAAGAATAATAGGAACAGAATAGAGGGAAAGAAAATATATAATATACATGGAAAAGAATAACAAAATAGCAGGTATAGATTCTATCTTACTACTAATTGCATTAAATGCAACTAGACTAAACACTGAACCAAAAGGCAGATCATAACAGAATGGAAAAAACACATTATCCAATTGCATGCTATCTGTAAGAGATACATATTAAATTCAAAGACTATGTTGAAAGTTAAAGGATGAATATCTATATATATATATAGATATATATATCATACAGAAGACAGCTATAATGACTATATTAATATCAAACAAAACAGACTTTAAAAAAAGAATTATTAAAAACAAAGGGCAGGGCCAGGGATTTAGCTCAGTGGTTCCAGCGCCTGCCTCACAAGCACAAGGTCCCGAGTTCAATCCCCAGTACCAAAAAAAAATAAAAAATAATTAAAAAAAGGGCTGATCTATCAGATGTATATAACAATTATACCTATGCACACTTCATAAAATAGCCCCAAAGTACAGATAAAATTTAAGGAAAGTGTAGACAATTCAACAATAATAGTTAGCCTTCAATACCAATTAGCAATAGTGGGTAGAAAAATCTAAACAAAAGGTCAAGGAAATAGAATATATGAACAATACTATAAGTCAAACATATTTAACAAACATTTATAGAATGCTCCACCCAACAATAGCAGAGTACATACTTTCCTAGGTGCACATAATGCATCCTTCAGGATAGATGATATATTATACCAAAAAGTAAGAATCAATAAATTTTAAAGGATGGAAATCATACAGTGTATGTTCTCTGACCACAATGGAATGGAATTGAAAATCAAAGAAATTTGGGAAATCAAACATGTAGAAATTAAACACACAGCCCTACATAATCAATAGGTAAAAGATGAAATCACAGGAATATTCTAAACATACTTTTAAAGCCATAAAAATAATAATGAACTGATATAGTTTACATCTAGAGGGCCCCCCAAAACTTCATGAACTCATAGGCGGTGCTTTAGGGAGGTGCTTGGATCACAGGGTTATTGTAATTATCAGTGGATAATGAGTAAATAGCTAAATGTGATGTTGGGAAGAAGAACCTAATAGAATGAGATAGGTCTCTGGAAGCATGACCTGGAAGGTGTATGTCCCTTCCCTGTTCCTCCCTTCCCTCTCTCCAGCTGCCATATCATGAAGGAGCTTCTCCACCATGCACTTTTGCCATAATGTCCTTCTTTAGAGACAGCTGCTATAGATTGCAACCTCGATAAATGGTGAGCCAAAATAAACCCTTCTGAGGACAAGCACCTTAAGGATTTCCCACTAGGCTTCAACTCTTACAAGTTCCACCAATACCATCACATTGGGGACCAAGTTTCCAACACATGCACCCTTGAGAGACAAATCTCATGTAAACCACAGTATTAACTAAATAAAAAGACATCATGGGCCCATAAATTGGAGCATTGTTAAGATGGCAATACCACTTACACCGATCTATAGATTCAATATAATCCCTTTCAAAATTCTGGCTTCTTCAGCAAAATAGACAAGCTCATTATAAAATTAATATGGGAATAAAAGAGAGTCAGAGTAGCCAAGACAATCTTGAAAAGAAAATAACAAAGCTGGAGGACTCATCTCTCTCAATTTTAAAGCTTACTACAAAGCTATATTAATTTAAAATGTTCATTAATAGTTGGGGATAAACATAAATATCAATGGAATAAAATAGAGTCCAGAACTCTATTTAAACATCTCTGGCCTATTGATTTTTTTTAAAGTTTCCATAACAAGCCATTGCAGAAAACAATAAACATTTTGATAAATTGTGCTGAGACAAACAGGCATCCACATGCAAAAAAAAAAAATGAATTTGCACCTCAACTTCATATCATAGACAAAAATCAGTTGGAAACAAATCAGAGACCTAAATTTAAGAGTTAAAAACTGTAAAACTTTTAGAAGAAATTGCAGGTAAATCTTTGTGACTTTGGATTAAGTAATGGATTCTTAGATACACCACCTGAAGTACAAGTGTCCCTTCCCAAAACAAACTACATAAACTTGACTTCATCAAAATTTAGAACTTTTTTGTTTCAATGGGCCCTATCAAGAAAGTGAAAGGATAACTCATAGAATGAGGAGAAAACTGCAATCCATTTATTTATATATAATTCATTTAATAGTTTAAAAATTTTCAACAAAGAAAATTCCAGGCCCAGGAAAATGCAATGGTAAATTATTCCAAACTTTTAGGTAAGAATAATACCAATTTTAACTGGTCACTTACAAATACAAAAGAAGAAGAAACAACGAATTGTATGAGAACCTGACACCAAAGCAAAAACTTTAAAAGCACAAACTAAAGTTCTCCTCAAACATAAACAAAAATCCACCAATAAATTTATTACCAAGCATCTTCTTGATATATGACATTGATTTGTTTGATATAGTGTGTATATATTATATATGTTATATAGTGTATATATATATATAAAATACACTTTTATAGAGATAGAGAAAAAGAAAAAACACATGACAATGAAAGGAAGTTTATCCTGGAAATGCAAAGTTGTTCCAACAATTTAAAAATCAATTAAAGTAGTTCACCACATTAACAAGCTGAAGAAAAATACATGATCATATCAATAAATGCAGAAAAATTTTTTTAAAATTCAATACTTATCCATGATAAACACAAAACAAAACCAAAACACTCAGCAAATTGGGAATAGAAAGTAATGCTCTTTGCCTGACAAAGTAAGGCTGTTAAAGAAATGTATAGCTGGGGCCGGGGATTTAGCTCAGTGGTTCTGCCATCTACCTTGCGAGTGCAAGGACCCAAGTTCGATCCCCAGTACCAAAAAAAAAAAAGAAAAGAAATTAGACTTTAAAAAATGTATAGCTAAAATCATGTTGAAAGGCTATATCATTTATTGATACATAATAAATCACCCTGAAACCTAGTGGCTTAAAACAACAAATTTTTTGACAATTTCTGTGTTTCAGGAATTTAGAAGTGGCCTAGCTGGTGGTCCTTGCTCAGGGTCTGTCAAAAGGCTGCAGTCAATTGTCCACTTGGGCTGCAATCACCTCAAAGTTTTAACTGGGTAGAAGACCCAATTATAACCTCACATACATGGCTGTTGTCATGATGCCAGTTCCTTGCTATGTAGACCTCTCATGTGGCTGTTTGAGGGTCCTTGCAAGTCAACCAGCTGCCGCTAGAGCAAGTGACCCAAGAGAATTAAAGGAAGATGTCACAATCCCTTATATATTCTAACTGGGTGTCAGCTACCATCTCCTCTGCCACATTCTATTTGTTAGAAGCAAATCACCACACAGAGTCTACACATAAGGTAAGGGGGTTTCGACTTAAATGAGAAGGTACAGAATAAGTCATTGTGACCTTGAGACCTTGGGTTAGGCAAAAAGTTCTTAGATATGAACCAAAGACACAAGCCATAAAATTTTTTAAAATGATGAATTGGGTTTCAAAAAAAGTTAAAACTCTTATTGTATCAAAGCTAGTGCTGTGGAAATGAAAAATAATCCACAAATTAGGGCACATTTTGAAAATTTTTATCTAATAATAATCTTGCATCCACAACATATAAAGAACTCTAAAAACTCAACAATGATAAAGCAACCAACACACTAAACATTTAGCAAGCTTTGAACAGGTGCTTTAACAAAAGTGATAAACAGATGGAAAATAAGATCAGGAAAAGATGCTCACTATTAGTCACTAAAAAATGCAATATTTTTAGTGAGTCTGCATTTTGACTAATACCAATCACGTGAGTTCAGGTGTGGAATTTTCCACTGTTGCAATGTCATATTGACACTCAAAACATTTCAAATCTTGGACCATTGCAGATTTTGGATTTTCAAATTATGGATTCTCAACGTCCACTACTCAGCAATAAAAAGAAACAAACTATTGATATATGGAAGAATATAGATAAATCTCAAGTGCATTATGCTAAAGAGAAGAAGCCAGATTCAAAACTACATACCGATTCCATTTGAAGAGCATTCTGGAGAGGATAAAGCATAGGAACAGAGAACATAACAGTTGTTAGTGGAGACTGGGGGTCGAGAGAGCAACTGACAGCAAGAGAGAAGCTGTCTTGGGGAGACGTGGGGAAGTATGGACCTGTTGTAAGTCTTTATTTTGATGGCAAGCACACGACAGGTTTGTCCAAACTCATACATCTGTACACTAAAAAGAATGAGATTCTCTGTTAGCAGATCTATAATAACACATTTAATAAAATCCTGGTGTTGCAACTCTGCAAACCACATTTTCCTTTGCCAGCTGAACTTCCTATAAACTGCAAATTGAAAACCCTAAAAGAAGACCAGAAGGCATAAAGAAGAAAAGGAACTGGCTTTCCAATTTTGATTTCTGTTTCTGTCAGCATCCTCCAGAGTTGCTTTTCTCTCTCACTGAAGGCTTTTCCAGTTTCCATACTCTGTCCTCAAACAGCCTTGTTGCACTCCCCTCCCACCACCAGGGACACCAGCAGCTGTCAACTTTCCTTCTCAGTGGCCTGAGAATCCTCCACATTTCTGGATTCTTATCAGCCACCTCTTCTCTTTGGTCCATTACACTTTCTATCACTGCACCACTTCTATTCTCTTCTGTCTTTTCAGTTCTCTGATACATATTCAGCCATTCCCTTGTATTAAATACTTTTCTGTTAAAATTATTGATATAGCTTTTTATCCTGCCTAGAACTTGACTGGGAGAGCCAAAGTCTTTCTTGTGCCTTGCAAAGTCCTAGATGATCTGTCCTCCCTATTTCCTCTCCAGCTTCATCTCCTGTTTCTCTTCCCCATTACTCACCCGAGGTCTGTCAACTCTCAGGAAATACATGTTAAACCCCACCACGGCAACGCAGTTATCAGAATCCAAAATGTGGGAAATTATTGGGCATATAACCTAGTCTTTCCAACAAACAAATTGCAAGGGAAAAAGTCCCTGGAAGGGAAATCTCTGGGTTAGATGAGCCTTAGACATCAACCAGCAGCTACATGAAGACCCAAAATGAGCCCAGGTTTTATACAAATTTGACTATACACACATAAATATATATGATAATTGGGGAATTTGAACCAAGACTGGATGTGTGATATTAAAGAATTAAGAAATTATTGTTGGCTTATGTATTTTGGATTTTAAATGGGATTTTGGTAATGTTTAAAAGAGTCATTCCCATCAGAAATACGTGATAAAGTGTTTATTGATGTAGTGATAAAGATCACACTAGTAGTAGGAAAGGAGATGGTACATAGATATACCAATCTTGACCACTGATCATTCTTGAGGTCAAATAACAGCTACAAATAATTCATTAAATTAGAAGAAGACTAGGTTGTTTGTATGTTTAAAATTTTCCATGTCTACAAAATCTGAGGGTCTACCACGGCAGACAGATAGGCAAAAAAAAAAAAAAAAAATGGTCTCTGAAAAACATCAAGAGCCATTTTAAAAAGCAACAATGTAACAGTTTCAGCTCCAAGCTCTGACAACAACCCCTGGACCAGTTACTGTCTACTTGTGTGACCCTGGACTTTACTTCTCCCTTTCCTGGGAAATGAAATATAATATATCTTCCCTGGCTTTGTCATGAAGATTAAATGAATTCACAGGTATAAAGCACCAACTTAAAACATCATCTGGCCCACAGTAAGTACTCAAAACTATTAAGTAGTAGTACTACTACTATATTACATAGAAAAACAAGCTGAAACAAATGTATCGAAAATATGTTTTTAATCTTGATGAAGTTCACAAATGGCACAATAATGACATTTCCTTAAACAAATTGTACAGTCATGTTCTTAGACAAGGCACAGCAATACCATTACCATGTGTTCCCAGAGGCTGCAAGAGGCAGTGATTTCATGTCTGCTTAAGGTTTGGCAGAGCTGCCATGATTAACAGGATGGCTCTCAGTGAACCAGTTTACTACCAGATAAGCCAATGGGAGATGCCATCACATTTACTGGACGTAGAATAAAAATGATGCACAATAAATATGGAATTAGCTTATTTTGCATTCAGCTTCATTTCTTTCAAGTGACAAAGGTGCTTTTTTCAGTATCTATTAGGATGCAAACATGGTTATCTTCCATGGGGCCTTCTCACCAAGTTGCTGTCAACGGGAATTAATAGAAGTGGTGAGTTCAGCTTCATGGTAACCTGGGATGAGGAAAAAAGAAGAGAAAGATAGAGAGGAAAAAGAAAGAAGAGGAAGATGAGAAAGTGATGAAAAGAAGAGGACAAAAAGAATAGGAGGACAAGAGGTGAATAATCATAAGTTTCACTGAAGAGAACACTCACAGAAGTACTTTTTCACTAAGTAGCATTTATGAATTATGGATAAGCAATGTAAACAGGCTTGTAGGCCAAATGAAGAGAAAACAATTCAACTGTGACTGTAAATATTGCTGGTAATATGATGACCACTCTCTGGTCTGCATCTGTGGACAGTAAGCAGGGTGGATTTCTTTGTGATAGGCTCACTGGGGAGGAGTGGCCCGGGTTAAGTTTTGTAGGCCTCTGTCTTCTGAATCCAGCCAGCATTCTCTTCATTTCTCTTCTCAGAAAAAATGACACTGTGTCCCTGAAGCCTATCCTAGCATTGATGTTCTAGATGGAACTCACTACTTCACAAGGAAGAATGGAATCAGAGAGGAGACCTCAAGAATCTACCAGGGTCAGCAGGTTTCAAAATGTGGATCTTAACTTCTAAAACCCTCCCGTCCCATCCCATAGTAGCAGGCAGTCACCTGTTTCCTGGGACCATTTAGCTGCTCAGGCCTGAAGGTCCCTGCGGCGCCGGCCAAAGGCTTTGGAGCCTACATTGGTGGGCACGAAGTTGTCCTTCACCACACCCCCTGATCTGCTCAGCAAGCCTGCCAGCCGTTGGGTCACACAGGTGGCGGTGTTGCAGGCTCTCTTCTGGGCAGTGACACTGATATGCAGGATGGAGAAAGGAGAGAA
Source organism: Heterocephalus glaber (assembly GCF_053883595.1). Lineage (NCBI taxonomy): Eukaryota > Metazoa > Chordata > Mammalia > Rodentia > Bathyergidae > Heterocephalus > Heterocephalus glaber. The sequence goes on from NW_028258293.1 coordinate 15,359,128, forward strand.
GGCCTGTCTATCAGAAGTTGGAAGAGGAACCTTCCCCCTGGGGCCATCATAAACAGAGCTGCAGCTCTTTCAACACACCACTTAACAATAAGTGTTTCTTCTAAGTACAATTATCAAATCTGTTAGGGGAAATGCCTGGCAGCCTTTGCTAGGAGCTCTGCCCAAAACCCATCACCAAACAACAGTCCTGAACCATGGAGCACATGCTGAAACCCTGCATCTATCATTCAAGAAGGAATAGGTGGCAAGGCCCAGTCCCACACCAGAACACACAAGGCATATAATGAAATCATACTCCTACCATAATCAGCAACAAAAATAATTTTCCATATGAAAATGAAATCCCACCTAAAGTCTTACCTGGAAGAAGCTCAGAGAATGGGGCTTGCAGCTTCTCCCAGAAGTACTTACCTGCTCTTACTTAGCACACTGTTCTTGGTGCCTGAGCTAGGTCACAGAGAACACCATCCACCAGCCCTATATCCAGCTGCCTACTTCTGAGCATAGGCACTAGATATTCACAACTCTTGGGTGTGGCCCAGAGCAAGGGCCACCACAACTCATGTCCTTTTAGAAAAATAGATTCATTCATCAAATGGTGAAGCATGATGGATGTACTTATTTTAGTGCATCCAGAAGCAGGAATTGGAAACCTTTGCCATGAAATCCTCTGAGGGCTTTGTCTCTTATCCTGGTCTCATCTGAGTTCTGCTATCTCCTTTTCCATCCTTGGGTCCTCAACAGTCTCAGTCATAAGCAAAGCTACCAATACCACATGCATCAAGTTCATAAGGGAAGCAAGAAAGGAAATCAGAAAGCATCCTGAGGCACCCCAAAGTGAAGTAGTGGTCCCTCTGCAAGATGTTGGCTATATCTCTCTTCCTGGAAGGTGTTTCAGGCCTGAAGCTGATGCCAGAAAAATGTGAATCATGCCAGTATGAACCCAGCACACAGGTACTCGGGTTGCCACACCACTTAGATCTGGGGCTGTCCAGGCTGCAGGGAAAAGACATGCCAGACAGTGCCATCCACAGGCAGTGCCATGCACTGCCCCCATGGGCGGTCAGCAGGTTAGACCAGGCAGGAACCCTTTAGGTAAGGGAGGAGGCACAGGCAGGAGGGCAGCTCACACATCCTCCGTCAGGAGGGCTCAGAGGTGCCTGGGCCAGGGCAGTGGTAAGGGTGATCTTCTCTGACATTCCACACGTGGTTCAGTCCTTCATGCTTGACAGGGGGCTCTCAGGGTGGATCCAGGTCAACTTGTGCCTCTATCTGGGCAGAGCTGGGGCCAGCCCAGGGCTGGTCTCTCTCCCAGGCTCAGGGTACACACTCTCCCTGGGCCTGTGACAACATGCACACCTCCCTGTCTCAGGCACTTCCCTACCTATCCCCAATCCCCTGCAAGGGCTTTCTCTTAGTCTTGCAAGTGTGAAATGAAAACTCTGTGCAAGTGAAAAATAACAGATGAAATTCCTAAAACTTCCTGAGATACAGAGTCCATCCTCTGGCTTCACATTTACCACTAATTCATCCAATGCTGTGATGTCTCCCCAGTACTGCAAGACCAACTCCCAGAGCGCTCCCACACCTCCTCATTTCCTTCCCCAATAACTTTCAGAAAGCTGTCTTTTTAATGTGTCTAACCACAGCCCCTCCAGCTTCACCAGGACCTCTGTCTTGCACAAAAGCTGAGAATAGCTAGGCCCCAGGTCATGGTGAATAAGGATGGCCTGCTGGCCTCTCGGAAAGGTTTTTCCTGACTCTCTGAGCTTGATCCTCCTGGGTAAGTCAGGGCCAGGTGGGAGCCTTACCTGGAGCCCTCTGTCTCCTGCTCCTGCTCCAGCTCACTGGCCTTCATCTGCAGGTAGTCCTGCACCAGTGCTGCCAGCAGGAGGCGCGCTTCCTCTTCACCTAGCGCGACCAGGACTGGGCTGCTCTCCAAGTCCTGCCTGGTAGGGGAAAGCAAACTGGGTGTGGGCTCTGAGACCCTGGCTCCTTCTCCCTAGAAGCAGCCAGGCTTTCTGGTTCCTGCTTCTTCCCTTGAGGATGTGGCTGCCCCAACTCCCTCGGGAGAGGGCATGAGGCCAGTGTCCCAAGGACGTGGATTCACCAAGAGCTACACGTGACTCCAGAGGCACAGAGCTGTCTGACCCGGGAAGCCAGTGGCTTCTGGCTGCCTCACCTGGAAGATGCTGCCCGGAGGCTGCCGGCCTGGCACAGGACCAAGATGCTGAAAGCCAGGATGCGGGAGAATTTCCGGAAGCCCATGACGCCTCTCTGTAAAGGGAGAATGAAGAATCACCGCATCAGGACCACAGACCTAGCTTCTAGTCCTGCCTGCACCTCCACTGCCTTGTGATTCGGGCAAGTTGCTTGACCTTCTGGTCGCTCTGTACCTTCATTTGCCAGAAGGGCTACGGCGAATCTCAAGGTACACTGCAGTGCATGTCTCGGTGGAGGAGAAACAGGTGTGGGGAAGCAGGAGGGGCAGAGTCTGCGGTGGGACAGGGAGAAGCACTCGCCCCCAGGCACACACCCACACCTTTTGCCCTGACCTGTGCAGAAACTTAGAGCTGACCCACCCTCCTGTACACTTGCTCCCTCGTTCTGTCCGCCTGCTCACTGAGAAATTTACCACCACCTTTTCCTCTGCTAGCGGTGGCGCCAATGCAGGGAAGGGAGGGTGCTGGAACGGTATGTTGGAAAGGAGCGCTAAGGTCTCAAATCCACGACTCAGATTTGGAGACTTTTTTTTTTTGTACCGGGGATCGAACTCGGGACCTTGAGCTTGGGAGGCAGGCGGCTTAACCACTGAGCTAAATCCCCGGCCCTTGGAAACATTTTTAAATTGCCAGTTACAGATGTTCGGGAGCACAGGTGCACATTTTGGCAGCAGGTGCTGGGAGCCCGCACTTCTAGGTGAGCCCGCTGCGGTAGGCCACTCGCAGGCTGGCGGGCGGAAGACGCCTCAGAGGAAACCCCAGGGCTCCACAGTCCCGGGAACCAAATACTGGGCACCGACCCGCCCCAAGGCAGGTGCCACGGACACGCCCACCTGGACTCGCCCAGCTCCCAGCGCCCCCGAGCCCTTCGGTCCCCGGATTCCACTCGCTTCGGTGAGGAGAAAATACCAGGAGAGCCCCGACCGCCCTCGCCCCAGCTAGAAAGAGAGCTGGGACCCCTGGGGTCCCGTAGGGAGGCGGAAATGACCGCTGAGGGATGGAAGAGAAGAAGGTCATCCGCGGGAACAGAGTGGGAATTCCTCACCTGGTGACACGAGTTTCAGAGCAGCGCGAGCTGCGAGTCCACCCGCCAAGAGCGCGACTCCTGCTGCGGGCTCCTCCCCAAGACTCGGGCTCTTATTCCAGATACCCCCGGGGGGAGGGGGGCGCGGCCGGCTCCGCCAATCCAAAGTGCCCAAGACCAGCCAATCAGAGAACCGACGGAGCTCTCATTATGTCATAGCTCTAGCTACCCACCAAGTTCTCCGGAGATGGGACCTTCCGCTCCCGCTTGTCATTTGCATTGAGGTCATGGCCGGGAACTGAAGGGCCTGAAAGAGCGGGTACTTCCACAGTGTGGGGGCAAATTGGGGAGTGTGACGTCATGTACTGTGAGCTGCCAGAGCTCCTCACTTCCTGGATGCATCTCCTACTGCCACGCCCACAGGGGACCCCACCTGGACCCCCGGGAAGACAGAACAGTAGTCCTGGGTTCTAAAAGGATCTCCGCTGAAACAGGCAGGCGGTAGGGAAAGGAGCCTTGAACATTCTCTTAGCGCCTCCTGGGATACCCCCCCCCCCGCCCCAAGCTGTGCGTTCAGAATCCTCCGCCCACCCCGGACCTCACACGGCAGCAAGGAAGGCGGCCTGTACAGCCTCCCCGCGCCTGTTGGGCAAGGTCGCTGGGCTCGGACGATCTGGGTCCAGGCCGCTCTCTCTCTCTCCTTCCCAGCCCCACTTTGCTGAAACTCCCAAGAGCTACCAAGCAAGGGGCCGGCACCTCCTGGCTGAGGGGAAAGCGCTCTACCGCCCAGGGTGCAGCCTGCGGGACTAGACCTCGTCTTGGCCAGCGCTGGCTCACCGCGGGGCGCGCAGCACGCTCTCGCGTACCTGGACCGGAATACACGCTCTGCGAGTGCGGCTCACACCGAGTCTCCTGAAGCCCCCTGCGCGCGCCGCACCTTCGCCGGCACCGGCTTCCCACGAAAGACCCGGGCGCACTAATCCAGTGCAACCTGGCCAAGACCAGAAAGCAGCCCGGTGTTTCTGCTTTCAGAAACAGGCACGTTTTACACAGACGGGTACACATTGTTCCCCAAATACGCACAACTGCAAACGTCCATCCATCCATCCACACATGCGGATTCGGCATCTCCCCTTTTTCTTGGAGTAGATGCTGGCCCTTCTCCACACGCGGGGTGAGGGGGAAAGATTTCCATTCTGGCTAAAGGGGTATGGAGGAGGAGAAAGAGGGGACCCTCCCCCAATTCCCCGGGCTTCACACTTTCTCTGCGCCTTTGGCAACAGCACCCCAAATGTACCCGCGGGCGCTCCTGTGCCCCATCCTGGCGATCCGAAAGCGCAGCGGTTGGGGTCCGGGACCGCAGGCGAAGCTCAGGGATGCCCGAGGCTCGTGCTGTTTCTGCCAGTCAGAAAAGAGCTCAGGGGATGTCTGTCTAGGTCCTCTGGGTCATTTTTCCGTGACAAGTTGGCCTCTAGTACCCTAGTAATCGAAATTCCAGTGAACACCCAAAAATTCCTGACCGCCACCCCGGGTAACTCTCCCTCCCGGCTGCAATCGGGGGCACTGAGTGCACGCAGGGAGGCTGAGCCACGGCGGCCTGTACTTGAGGACCATCCATCCCACTAAAGCCCTGCAAATAGCAGAGGGACGTCTGTGACCCTCTTCCCGATTCTGGCCCAGGAGAGGGGCTGCTGACTGGAAAGGCAAAGTTGGGAGGCGCTACCTGCCTGAGGCCTCCGCCCTCAGCGCGTGCGCGCGCGCACACGCACACGCACACACGCCTCTTCCTGACCACTGCCCAGTCTTAGAGATCCAGCAGAGCTGGTAGCCCAGTAGCTCCTGACGGGCCACTTATCCACAGAGCTCTAGGCCACCGTGGCTGGGAGAGAGGAGCGCGCGTAGAAGCCAAGATCCACCCTGACTTCTAGACGCCTCCGCTTAAGAGCCCCAGGCAGCTTGGGAGCGAAGGAGGGGTCCTCATTGGTGTTTGGCCCCAAAATTTTAACTTGAGAGAACTTTGAGCTGTCGGGCCTGGATACTGGAAAGCCAAGCTGGACCGAGTTTCAAGACTGGTCTGCGACGCTAGGACTTTGCTGGTGTTGGGATAAACGCTGTCCTGGCACCAGGAGGCAGGGTCCCAGGCTGCTCTGGTGCTCTACGGAAGCCTCCGTGGCCCACGACACCGCACAGAACTATCTGGGATGGAGAGGTAGTAGTTTCTACAAGGGCCAGCAAGACAACAGCAAGTATACTCGGCTATCTTCTTGGGTGCTCCATAGAACCGGCTGTTTTAGCTCTAAACATTCATGATTTTTCGATCTAATCTTCCCCTGCTGGGGTCTGCGTGGTGCATGGTAGGTACACAACAAATGTTCATTCGGTGAAGGCAGAAGGATCAAGGAGCTGAATAAACAGTTCAGATAGATTCATCGTCCTGAGAATCAGACAGTAAATTGCAGCCAGTTGAATTGGGGTAGACCCAGTTTAGATCTGGTGAGTTGGAAGACATATCTTTGGTCCGAATGAGCACCTCTGTTTATTCAATAAAAGGAATCCGTGTCCTGGGATAGACTTTGTGGAATCCAGTGTAAGAAATGCTGAAGGGTTCTCCTCTGGAGTCCACCCGCTGGGGGAAGCCGCCTCAGCCTATCCTTGTATTCTATTAATGGGCGAAGACGAAGAAAATTCAATAAGACAAATTTTCTTCCTAAATTGAGAAAATTGTACCTTGATTTCCCTGCAACTGCTCTGAGCTTCAAGGCATCTCTAATCAACCTTACTAGCACACAGATTCAGAGAGAATAGTTTCCTAGGAATATTCGCGGCATTTAAATCATCTCTTAAACATTCTGATGTTCAGCTTAAACAGTTTATATCGTTACTTTTAGATTCTGAAGACAGTATTTAAGTTTTAGAGAGAAACTGGCTCCATGTATCACAGCTTTTGAAGTTTATTTTTATTGATTTTAATGCTCTCTTAACAAATTTCCCAGAAGAAATGTTCCACAGGAGAAAGTTTCATTCATTCAATTATGTATTTACTGAAGACCTACTATGTACATACCAGGCATTGTTCTAGAGCACTAAGAGTTCACAGAAAATAAAACAAAACTCTTCTCTCCTGTGGCTTATATTTCAGTGAGAGACTTAACATGGGTCCTAATTATCACCTCTTCTCCCAAAATATCTTAATATCCAATGTTTTCCTACCCTAATCATGTCCTGGCATCTATTTCTTTGTCAAATGGATAGGGTTTACACCATGAAGACCATATAAATTTTATCCTTAGCTGAGCTATATACTTTGATTATATTTCCTTGCATGTGTGTTTTCTTTTGCGCTAGTATTCCCTCTTTTCATTTATCTGGTTTTCTTTCTGCCTATCACCTATTTATTCATTTTCTTGGATCTTCCCTGTTCCTCACTGATTATTTACTTCCTAACTTTGGTGAAACATATTCACCGTTACATCATGAACAGCTTTTCTTGGAAGAATTTTAGATCAGAAATCATCTTCACTCTGAATTTTGAAAGTATTTCCCACTTCTCTTATTCATTCATTCATTCTTCCTGTTTGTCTTTCCTTGCTTTTGTTAGAGACTCTCTAGTTCTCTTTTCTCACCAAATTTCATGAAGATATGCCTTGATAGGGACTGTTTCTATTTATTGTTTTTGATTCCTTAGGAAGTATTTAAAATCTGAAATTTCATGTCCTTTCAGTGCAGGGAAATTTTCTTGCTCTCTTTCTTCAATAATTTTATGTTCTCATTTTGTTGATATTCAACTTTCTGGGAGTTTTTTTTTCAAAGTTAGGTTTTTTAAGTTATTTTGTCATATATTCAGTTATCAAGAGCTTTTATTTCATTCTCTGAATGCTACTTTTTGTGTTTTATGTTTTTATTTAGTGAGTACAGCATCTTCTAGCTCTAAGGCTATTTGATACAGGTTATTTCTTCTGTTCTTTTCACACTAGAAGCAATCTTCACATTTCTAGTTCTTGTTGGCTGCTGATTTGTATTCAAGAAGGCAGAAATAAAGTGCTAATCGGAAGGAGACAGAGTGTACACATAAAGGCCTGAATATAGAGTGATCAGAAAGGAAGAAACTTTGTCATTTGTGGGGGAGAACCCTACTAAACTAACAGTAGCTGTAAGTCTTTTCTTTAGGCTTCTTGTTTGCCCTGAGTCCTCCAGTTGCCTGCCTGGGGCAGCAGGATAGAGGTTGAAATGGAATATAAACTGATGAGTGTCAACTGCCTAGTTTTCTATCTGTGGTAATCCACCAGGTTTTGGAGGGGAACCCAGTTTTGGAGGGACACAGCTTGGGGGAACCCTGTAGAAATTAGAAGAAAACACTGAGTCTAATTAGCCACCTCTTAAAGGCTTACAATCACTCTTCATTTCAGCCCATCCTATAACTCTACCAACAGAGGAACCAATCAAAACCCTGAACTTTTCTAGGGTCCTTGATTCTTGATGTCTTTCCTTCTAAACTAGAGTTTCTACTAGAAATATGCATCTTTACACTGCCTTCCCTTCTGTCAAACCAGAAAAGAAGACTGTCCTGCGGGTGGAGAATACAGACAGTCTTCACAGAGCCCTCAAATTAGACTCAATCCCTAGGAACTCTTTCTCAACTGATTGCCACTGTCCATTGCAAGCAGGCTGCTCTCCCCAAGCGAAGAGAAACAAAGATGCCAACATCAAAACTGCAGAAGTTCCTTCTAGAGAATATTTTTAGAATTGTCTGTGCCTGCCAAAGAATGAGAAAACCATGGTGGCCCAGACCCAAGCTCGTCACTCTGAGAGGTGGACAGTATCAGTGAAGTGACGTCAGGAATTACTCAGTTTAGATTCCTCTGAAATGATTAAAATTCTCTCTGGCTCATACTCACAAGAACCAGATTTACTCTCCCTGTCTGACAGCATTGTTCCACGCTGCAAAGGAGGAAGAAATGCACATCCTTAAAACTTCCTTGTAAGGGTAGAGGAAAATCACCTTTCTGTGCTCCCAGACAATGAGAGTTTCTGCTAAGGTAAATTCTGAGATAACTGAAACACACTTTAAATGGAAAACACACCTTTTTAAAGGACTCTATGGATGAAAAGTCTCTTAAAATGCATTACACTCTCCTCTTAAACTTCTCAGGATGACTCAGAGCCATCTACCATAGAACGTAGAATGTCAGTCACAATACTGTGTCCTCAGTAAGGACCTGAGTTGGCCAGGCTGTTTGGATCCACATCTGCAGGCCCCCAGCTGTTGTGCTTTTGAGCTTTGGCCCATCGTTTTTGTTCCTTCCTCATAGGATCTCAAGATCCTGTTTTTGACCTTGAATAGTCTCTTCTTGTCACTGTTAATGTATTTGCCACTAACTCTAGACCCAACCTACCTGAATTTTCACTTCCTAATGCATGCCATTGAGAAAACAACAGAAGCAAACCCAGTAGAACTGGCTGGAGCCAAACAGGAGCAAGAAGGCATAAGGGAGTGGTTTGAATGTCTCTCCTGTAAGTAATATGAAAGAGCCGTAATGTGTTGACTTATAGTGGCCACAAAGAAGATTTTCCTTTCTTCTCTAGCTCTCAACTATGACCTTTATGAAGGAGATTTCTAGATAGGTGAGTGTTTCTATGGCTTCTTTCTGCCTTTCTATGGATTTTATAGAACTTTGTTGTAGACAGTAGGTTTAAAAGAGGAACTTGCATAAAAGTGCTGCCCAGTAGAACTGTGTTCAATCATGGAAATGTTCTCTATCAGCATGGTCCAATATAAAAGTCACTAGCCACGTGTTACTCTTGACAATGTGAGATATAGCTAGGCAACTACAGAACCAGATTTTTCATTTTATTTAGTTTTGATTAATCTAAAAGTAGCTACATGTGGTTAGTGGCTACTCTACTGGGCAACACAGAGCTATCATATAGGGTAGTTGTTAAATGCACAGATAATAGAGTCAGACTGCCTGTTGGTCAAGTTCTGGTTCCCACATTTATTAGCTGCATGACCATAAGCAAATTATTTAAAGTTTTTGTGCTTCCAGATCCTCCTTTGTGAAATAGGGAAAATAATTTTACTTGTTTCATAGGGTTATTATGAGAATTAAATAAGGTAATAAAGGTGCTTAGAACAGCAAATGGCAAATAGTAAGTGCTATATGAATTCTAATCATTATCTTACTTTGCATTTCTCCAGAAACAGACCTTCAGACTAGAAATTGGATATGAACCATTGCCATTTATTTGGAAGTTGCACCAGTAACAGGGCCATGAGACACGAAAGGGAAGATAAATACCCTTATGCACAATAATGACCTGATCACTGCTATAGGCAGTCTTCTGGACACCCAAGACTATTGTAGATACAACCATTCAGAAGTGTCCCACCCAAGGGATGATAAGTTATTCACCCACCAACTCTAGCACATCACTAGCTGAGGAGTGTCCCCTAGGGGTGCTAATGCACATCTAACCATCTACCATGGCTGATGTTTGGTGGCCAAAATCTCCCCAGGCAGATAGTTATTGGTGCTTCCAGTAAGAACTGTGGGTATATATGGAGAGTTGTTTGGTTTTTTTTTTTTTTTTTTGGTACCAGGGAACGAACTCGGGTCCTTGTGCTTGGGAGGCAGGCAGCGGAACCACTGAGCTACACCCTCAGTCCTATATGGGAATGGTAAACACTGGCAGAGCACCAAGGGAGTCTGCTGTACCCCATAATACTATTGCAAAACACTTGCCACTGCTGACCCTCCTTAGAAATAGGCAGGAATAAGTTTCCCATCCATAAATGTTGTAAGAAATGAGCCAACAGGCTGTGACAAGCTGGCATTGCCTCACTGACTATTCTGGCCCGGCTTATTCTTCAGATCTTTTCCCAGAGTATCTGGAAGGTCCTTTAATGACCCCTTACGCCTAGAGTCAGTTGTGCTCAGTACCACTTTGATCAATAAAAAAATACATAAAAATATCAACGCCCTCTGTTCTCTCACAGAAATAAATCACAGAAGCCCTGGTTCCCAGGAAAATGGGACACACTCCAAAGATTCATTAGGGCTAGGTGAAGGTTGGGGATCCCAATTCTAAATTATTAGTTTTAATGAATCAATCCATTATTTCCTGTTGGGTAGATGCTATTTTATCCAACCTAGCATTTTAAAAGGTTTCCTGGGCCAAGAAAGTAATGGAAAAACATTTGTGTTTATTGATGAGGATGAAGACTTATTTATGTGTACAGATACTTTTAGCTCTTTATCTTAGGTAGAAATTAAATTTTAATATGAACTCCTAAAAATATGGAGGGGTGTGAAACATGACAGTATGATTATTCACAATAATGTTAATTGTTAACTTTAAACATTATATTATTCCGAATACTTAGTTGCATATAAGAGAATTACATCCATTAATTTAATTAGGAGACAATTGATTACAAGGTATTGGGAAGTGTCTTAGTCGTATTTATGCTGCTATAATGTAATACCTGAGATGGGGTAATTTATAAAGAACAGAAACTCATTGCATTACAGTTCTGGAGCTTAGGAAGTCAAAGATTAAGCCCTGGCACCCAGTCTGGTGAGGACCTTCTTACTAGATTTTCACATGGCAGAAGGTAGAAAACAAACTAACTGAGCACTTCATAAGACTCTTCTATGAAAGCCTTAATCACATTAATAAGGAAGGAGGCCTCATGGACTCATCACTCTTTAAGATCCAACTTCTCAACAGCATCACAATGGCAACACCTGCATTTTTGAAGGGACACATTTCAACCACAGCAGGTGGCTTACAGAATCCTTAAAAGACCTGGGACTCAGGTCTGGATGCCACACAATCAGGAATAATACATCCAGGAGAAACCCACTCCACCATGGAAATGTCTTAGTAGAAAGTCTATTGCTGTTCAACTATAGCAACTGTTACCATAGATGACTCTATAGGTACCCCCAGAATATCTGGTCTCCTCCCATGTAGCTACCATCACAAAGTGCTCACTTTCACTTGCTAAATGTTCATGAATGCCTGTGATTACAATGACCTCATCTGTGGAACACTAGCTGCAAGAAAACCTGGTAAATAGTGTTTTTAATTTTCCAGCCTTTTTAAAAGGCTTAAAGATCCCTTTGGATGCATATTGAACAAGCCATGTATTGTACCGATTCACTTTGATGTTTTACAATTCTCTTTCACCATAGCCAAAAAGAAATCTTTTTCTATCCAAAACCATTTCTCCCCTATCTTAGCACAAGTAATTCCCTTTTTCTTCATCTATATCCAGACCATCGGGAAGTCCTCTTAACTGTGCTCTCCTTTCTCCCAAACACACCCCTTTCACTCCAGCTCCACTTGGGACCTTAAACCAGACCACCATCATTTTCTACTCCAGTAGTCTCCCACCTAGATTTCTGACTTTGTCACTTCTGTAATTCCTTCTCCACACAACTCTCAGAGTGATCTCATAAAAGTGTTGATCATATCAACTTGCTCTCTGACAATTCTCCGCATAGGGTAAAATGCAAAGACTTTTCCACAGCTTTTAAAACTTGCATGGCCTAGCTCCTCTCTGTCTCTCCAATCCTCTTAGGGCAGTTTTCTCTCAATCATCACCTACTCTGGTTGATGAAAAGTACTAGAACTGATATACTAAGACCTTTCCCACCCCCAGAGCCTTTGCATTTGCTCATTTGTCTGCCTAAAATTTTTTCTCATATGTCAGTTTTCCCTTCCTATGCCATACACGGCACAACCACCACTCTTTTGGTGCCTGAGTCCAAAATCAGAGTCACTGATCAGTGAAGCTAAGTCTCTCTTAGTTCTCTGCTTCTAAAGGAAGTTTTCTGACTTCTAAAAGATGTTTGTTGGCTATTCTATCTAATGACATCCCTTAGTATCTTGGTGGCTTTAACCTATTATACCTCCTTTAGAGAACTTACCAGTCTTTGAAATTATCCCTGAAATGTACTTACTTGTATATTATCTTCCTTCAATAGAACATAAGCTCTTTGAGAGCAGAGTATTTGAATACCTTGTTCCTCACTATATCTCTAGCCCCTGGAAGAGTGCCCAGCACAAAGGTTGGGTTAATAAACATCTGAAGTCTGATAGAAGCAAAAGAATTAGTTTTATCTCAGCTTACATGCAAATCAGGACCACAGACAGCACACTCCAAAACCAGAACCTAGAGACCATAGAGCATGATGTAGGGTTTGAGATGACTTTAGCCAAATGGAACTGGTATAGAGTCCAGCTCCCATATTGACTTCACCAGTATCAATGCTGCCATTCAGTGAAGAGTTTTCTCAAGATTGTCTTCCCTTCAGTAGAAATAGTAGTCATTCCTACCCTCTGTCCTGTGAAATCCCATTGGAGGTTGTTCACTCAAATATCTTCATGTCATTGTATCAACTGCCTTGAACTCACTGTGCCTGCTCCAGCTCAGCCTGTGACTCACAAGTACATTGAAGCAGAAGAAATCTAGTAGAGGGCAAAGCCCTCACCTTACTTTCTTTTCAAGACCTTTGATGTTCTCGCGTATCATTTTATAATTGAGATTGCCAATTAGTCTCCTTTTCTCTGCTCCTTGCTTTTTTCTCCGAGCTAAACTCAACTTTCAGCCCACACAATGGAATTGGACAAAATGAGGTAACACTTTCCTGTGTGAGTCACTCTGGGTGACTCTGTTCAGAGAGCACTGTGGAGTGAGCAGTCAGCGCCCAGGCAAGTGTTTCAGCCATCCAAGAACTGGCAGGCAGCCCAAGAGACACTCTCACCTGATGACAGGCTAGCAGAATGAGTCCCGGAGGAAATGGTTTCCAACAGCTGCAGAAATAAGTCTCTTGGCTCGTGCACAGCAATGCTCTTCTCAATTAAAAACATTGTCATTATCCACACTGCAATCTTTTTACACTGTGCTAACATCTCTACAGGGTTCCATTTGTCCTGCATCTTAAAGACAGGATGCTTCCATGAAATGATGACATCTCTAAGCCACTGTTCCACCCAGACCTCCATGTATAATGGGTAGAAAATGGTTTTCTGGCCCTAAAAGGGTGAGAGAGAGAGAGAGAGAGAGAGAGAGAGAGAGAGAGAGAGAGAGAGAGAGAGAGATTTCCATGAGCTATTTCTCTTGGGTGAGCACTCCAAAGAAAATTGTAAGTGGTTGGAAGGAGGTTTTGTTTTCTGAAAGACTTTTGGTTGTTCCCAGAGGAGGTCATCGGTTAGGTGCTGTCAGTCACATAGGGATTGGCAGCCAAGGAGAGGCGCTCAGAGAGGTTTCCAACTAATGCAGCCAAAGGAAAACTGCCAAAGAAGCAGGGCTCCTTAGGATAAGTAAATTGAAGGATATTTTGGGGATAAAAATAAATCCTTTTTGAAAATGAAAGATGGAAGGATGCTTTATATACAAATTGCCCTGATGTTGCCAGGGCTGACCTTGTAGACCAATGACGTAAATAAAGATGTTCTCAGACATGCTTGATGGTCCTTTCTCCAAAGGTATCTGTTCTGATGCCATGTCATGCTCACAGGAGTTTCTTTGGGGGTGCTCATGAATATTTCATTTTGGTCATAATCCTGATGGGCCAAGGCTTGAACCACTGGGACAGAGGATGTTTGCATAGGGATTGGAAAAACCAATCTATACGCAAAGATTGACAAAAGAGAGGTGGGATATCCAGGCTACTGTCTGAGAAAACATCACTTTGGGTTTTTTATTCCAGACACACGAGTCCTGAGCATCAGATATCATTTGTGGAAACAGTGATCACATATCCATGAGGCTCTGAAATATTTCAAGCCACAGAGTATGGAGCTCACTCCAATACCCAACCAGAAAACAGAAGGAACTGGAAACTGAAAGTCATACCTCTTAATGAGAAAAGGTGACAAACTAGAATATCAAAGTTTTGTCCTGATGATGGAGTAGAGAACAAGGCAGCTAATCAGCTGTGACCAACACAGGAATTCAGGACAAAGTATTGTGTTATAAGAAAAGAAAAAAGTGCTAATCTGGAGCTGTATGAAGATCCTACAGTTTTAACTGATAGCAAAACAATCACTGATGCAGGAATAAAGTCTAAAAGAGCCCTTGATGTAGCTGAGCAGCAGGCTCTTAGTCAGAGGATGGCAACTCCAGGTCCCCGAAGATGCTAGAATAGACACCATCAAGGTACATTCTGCCTTAGTGAAACTATTCTACCACAGAGGATTCAGGATTTAAATAAGAAAACAGGAAAACCAAGTCAGAGGCAGACCACAGTTTCTTGTTTATTTGTTTGGTTGGGGGCTTTTTTTTGCAATTCTTAAAAGTCAAAAAGTAAACCCCAAGTGACCCTCCATACTGAATGGCTCATAGTTGAATTTTAATAGCTAAACAGGCAGGCAGGCAGGCAGGAATTTTTGTAAGTTTTATGAAATCTTGGCCACCTTTCCCTCTTCCACCCCCAATCTCAACTATTCTGTCAGTAAAGCACCTAAGACCCTGGGCTTAGCGATGGAATATGGATATGTCAGTGTGAAACAGGTAGTTCAACAGCAAAGCTTTAGACAGCCTGGCTTGATTCCTTCCAGGACGCACAGTTCCTCTGAGATAGAGCCATTCTGATGCCAGTGATAATAGAGGATAATAATTATTTCACAATTTTCATATATCTGAGCTAAGTTTCATATGTATATGATTGATATGTATATAGAGATTTTATATAGATTTGATATATTTTGCTTTGTTTTATTTTGTTCTGTTTTGCAGTTCTGGGCATTGAACCCAGGACCTTGTGCATGTGAAGTAGTTCTACCATTGAGCTACATCCTCAGGCCCTATAGATTCTTATATATAAATATATATATAAATATATATATATGCTAAGTGCTATACATATATGTGATAAAGTATCATATCATATATTATATCATATATATTTTATGCTTCAATAAATATGTTAGTAATTTCTAAATGTTTTCCATTTTAATACAGTACATCTTCACTAAATAAAAAATTTTCAAATATTATTATGGAATAATATTTGGATGAGGATGAATTAATTGATTATTTTTACTTGTGTTAATATATGAATCCTTGAAGGATACAACTTACTGATATGGGGTGAATTTCACAAAATATAGCCCAATCACTTGAAACACTGAGAAAACTAGTTTACCAGTGCTGGTAATTCATCTTGATATTTTAATTGGATATAATATAGAATTTCCTGGTTTTTTAAAAAAAAAACATTTTTCTTTTATTTCTAAATACCAATTAACAGATTTCTTTCCCTCCTGGGGTTTTCTCTTACCTCCTACCATTCCTAACCTGCATTTTCCCTCACAATGTCCCTACTAAATCTGGAACCTGAGCTAGAGGATATTTCTGTTTAAGTATAAAATTAAACAACTTTCAAGGGCCAGGGATTTAGCTTAGTGGCATTGCTGCCTGCTTTGCAAATGCAAGGTTCGGAGTTTGATCCCTGGTACTGCAAAAAAAAATAAACGAAAAAGAAATGAAACTAAAATTAAACAACTTTTGAATTACAAAAGGCATACAATTTCAAATGTCCTGCTTTAACTAGGAAAATCATCTAAATTCCTGTATAACCAAAGGGAAAAATTACTGAAGTTATTCAAGAGGGAATAAAAATTATTTCCAGTTATGAGATTCAAGTTACAGAAATGAACCAGGTAATTAAATTAAATGCCAAATAATTAGACTAACTGTGGGGTTTCTTTCTCTTTCTTGCCTAACATATACATACACTTTGTGGGAAGATAAATCTATAGCCTAGTTCAGTAATTTGTCCACTGGGTCCATCAGACACTGGAGACAATTTCACAAGAACTACAAAGCTTCTAAAGCCAAATTACCCAGAACCTTTTATGTGAAAGGCACTTTGCTAGGTGCCCAGGAACAGCAAGAGATATAAATGTTTTATGAGAATTTGTGCTGGAAATGTATTCTTGATTGTTTCTGCAGAATTTTCTAAGTAGGGAGAGTCCAGTGGTGTGTAAGTCTAGGACAAATCCCTATTTCACCTTTCCCAGACTCTGTGCTATGGTAATGTGTTCCCCAAAAAACATGTGTTGAAAACTTAATCCCCAATAGAAGTGTTGGAGATGGCCCTAATGGAAGATGTCCGGGCCAGGAGGGCTCTGTCCTCATAAATGGATTAATGCTATTATCAAAGAAGTAGGTTCATTATTTCAAGAGTGGTTTACACACACACACACACACACACACACACACCCTTTCTTCTGCCATGGGGTAATAATGTTTCTTCTCCCTTCAGCCATAGGAGGATGCAGAAAATACCAGCTCCTCAATCTTGAGTTTCCCAGCCTCCATAATTATGAACTAATAAATCTCGATTCATTATAATCACCAGTCTGAATATTCAATTATAGCAGCAAAAAAATGGACTATAGACAGTTTATATATTACCCTCAGATTCTTAGAGCTATATACATCATAATATTTGAAGACAGAGCACTCCAATTTTTGTCCATTTGGAGGACATAATCTTGAATTCTTTTTTTTTTTTGTACCAGGGATCAAACTCAGTACCTTTCACTATCCCATCATTTCAGAAATTATTATTATTGAAAAGATAAGCATCTATGTAATACATAAGCAGTACATCATTGACATCTTAGAGAAAATCACTGCGTATTACACCCATAGTTTCTTGGAAAAGATGGTCTTTGATAATAGTTTTAAGGAAAAATACATAAAACTAGTTAAAAAAAGAATAAGAATCAATGAAGTTGTTTAAAATAAAGGAGAATATGAAGTGTTACAAGTAAACATTCACTAATGAAATATTCATCGAGACAGCTGTTCTAAGGACAAAGGTCTGTTGAAAGTTAAAGAATCATGTTAATGCATGCAGTTCAATGGAACTTTTACCCTTAAAAATTACAGAAACTATATCTACAGAAAGATTCTGTTTGCAGAATACAAAAATACAAAGACAACTAGCAAAAATAATGAACCAAGAATATTTGTATTAAAATGGATTTGTGGCCAGAAAACTACCAGGATGTCTAATCTGTTAAGATGAAAGAATGGAAACATTTTCCATCTAACTTGCCTCAAGGTTTTCAGCATGCATCTTCTCCCAAAACAGTCTTAACTTCAGATATTATCGTGTTCAGAGATACTGATCTGACTAGGCTTGGTGTTAGATCCATGTGTAACCTGCAACTTGAAGGAAGAATGCACATTCAAACTTGTTTAGATTTTGTAAAAGCCTTCACTGATTCTTGGCATAAAATGTGTTTCCTTACAACTAAGCTTTTGGGCAGACTCTGGAGAGGTGAGATGTTATGTTATGAAGAATTCTCAGAGACCCTAAAGATACAATTCTAGCTTATGACCAGTAAGCATTCTGGCACAGTTGCAGATAATGCTGCCACATGTTCTACTCATGGCACAGGGCTGCTCTGTGAGGCTAGCATGGTGGGGAAGGTGTTGGGGAGAAGCTTGTGTGTGTATGAAGATGACACAATGGGTAGCAAGTGGCAAGTGGCATGACTACTCTGCTTGCTGCATCAGACTTGATCGAGTGCGAAGGCTAAAGGCTGGCAATTTGAGAAGAATTTCACTGTGGTCAGTATATTGATGTGGTCACTGTACTAGGGTCTTGTTTTAGGCTGTGAGGTCTAGGAACTTAACATTTTCTTTCACTCCACCCAGAGTTGCCCAGACTTAGGGAACTGACTCCCATAAAATTGAACTCACCAAAGGCCGATGTGTATAATTTACAATGAAGGATATGGCTTTCCCTTTTCAAGGACCAGAATTTTATAGCTTTTGCTTGAACTCACTCTTCTTCTCATTAAGATACCTGAAAAGCTAAAGTAGTCACAAGGATCTTCCTTAGCGAGCAGAAAAAATAAAGTGCAAGGAATGTGATAAACAATGGGGATTTTCATCCCATCCTTGGCCAAACCTGTCACGATCCCTGCCCACAGCAGAGGTTACTTCATTGATCAGAATCCTCTGCTGCATGTGGTCTTTATGCCCCTGGGATAATGCTGAACTGGCACTACAAACTCCTATTTTCTAGCTTTCCTCGTTACTGATTTAATGCGGGATCCTATAAAATACAACTTCAAACAGATTAGAAAATTATGGTCATCTGGGCATTTTTTTATTGCAAGAATTTATACAAATGTTAATTTGTTTTGAGTATTAGATTCTCTTCCTCCAAAAGTGAGTAATACTTTTGATCAAAGCTGTAATATTTGACGATGATAGATAATAGTTGTATGATGTAAATTTTAAGACAGATCTCTGAATGCAGTATTAGAGCTGGTCATTAAATTTCTTAGGTGAGTTAGAGGAAAGGGAATGATGTGTTAAAGAGTCATTCTGTACTGGAGGGATGAACAGTCATACTGAGGAGGTTATGTGTCTTTTGGCTTTGTGGCTGTATTTTCCAAAATATTTTGACCCTTAGGAATGCTGCTACAGACTAAATGTCTGTGTCCCTCCAAGATTGCCATGTCAAAGCCCTAACCCGAAATGTGGCCCTGTTTGATGCTGGAGCCTTTGGAGGTAATTAGGACTAGATGAGGTGGTGAGGATGGAACCTCCATAGCGATAGACCCCTTATGTGTCCTTACAAGAAGAAAAAAAGACAGCAGAGCACTCTCCCCCTACCCAAGAAAACAAAGAAGAGGACCTGTGAGCACACAGTAAGATGGTGGCCACCTACAAGCCAAGAGCGCTCAGAATAAAACCTACCTTGCTGGTGATTTGATCTTGGACTTCCCAATCTCCAGAACCATAAAAAATAAACATTTATTATTTAAGCCACCCAGTCTGGGATGTTTTGTTTTTTACCCTGAAAACATTAAGATAAATGTCATGTGCGATAAGATCACGTACATTGTTACCTCTCCCTTCCCTGAATGATTTCTGCAGTATTTTTCCTGGCCCATCTGGAACAAGCAGATCAATGCTTAACAACTATTCTTTGGCATAGTGAGTGGGGGGTGTTTAAATTCATCAATAAGTAACTGTAAGACTCTTTAATGGCATCTTGGAAATCTTCCAAGAGGAAGCATAAATGCCCTAGGTTCCTTTATAGGTCATAATTTGTAATTTGTCTCCAGGGTTTTTAAAAAGAAGTATGTATTTATATTCAAATTGATGGTCCAGCATCTTTAACCCTGACTAAATAGGTTTGGGACAATGTAGAGACTACTAAAATTCCTGTGGTGATTATATTTCCTGAAAGCCTCTTTGGGTTCCCTACTCTCATGGGCTTCACAGAGTAAATCACCAGCTCTACAGAAATCCATCAAAAAGACCCGGTTAGGGCTGGGGATTTAGCTCAGTGGTTCCATCACCTGCCTTGCAAGCGCAAGGTCCCAAGTTCAATCCCGGTACCAAAAAAAAAACAAAAAGACCCGGCTATGTATAAATCTGTAGGAAGCTGTGCTGCAGCTGAAATGTGAGGTTATTTCTATAATCCAATTACAAGTTTTATCCATTCCACAAATATTTATTTACATTCTACAGTGTGTCAGGCATTTTGGAATGTTCTTTACTTAATTTATCATTCAAAGCAAGCCTCTGCCCTATATCCAGGCTAAGAAAGGTTAGTTAACTTTTCAAAGATTATACATCTAATACATGGCAAAGTTAAAAGACAAGACTTATCCTTGCACTCCATTTAAATTCTCTTTTCACCAGTACCAGCTGCTTCTTTTTTTCTCCTTCCTTCCAGTACTTGAGATTGAACCCCAGAGCTTTCCATCTGTGAGGCCTGCACTCTATCCCTGCATTACATCCTCAGCCCCAGCTGATTTTTGTTCATTTGTTCGTTTGTTCATTTGTTCATTCATTTGTTTGCTGTTTGTTTGTTCATTTCTTACAGTACTGGGGATTAAATCCAGGGCCTTTGCACTGAGCTACATCCTTGGCCCTTTTTTATTTTTTTATTTTGAGACAGGGACTTGCTAAGTCACTAAGTTACCCAGGCTGGGCTCACACGGGAGATTCTTCTCTGCCTCTGCCTTCCAGAGTGCTGGAATGACAGTTGTGCACCACCATGCCTGGCTCCAGCTGTTTTGTCAGCCAAAAGAGTTCAAAACATTGTGAGAGCAGCCAGGTGGATATGTACTAAAAAGTATCTTTTAAGCTCATGAGTTGTCCCAACACTATCAATTAGCAGAAAAAGCTACCCAGAAAACAGGCTTCTTCTTCCACCTTCTCACTTGAATCAGTTGAAGAAACCCCTGTGAAAGGGCTAAAGGACTTTAGGCCAGGGACGTGGGTCTATTTCAGTGGTCAAGAAAAACCCAGAAAATAATGTAAGAAAGAGTTGCTTGCTTCTTCTCTAATTAAATCTGTAAATGAGTCTAGAAAGGGATTACAGTGGGTCTCTACCTCTATCTTAAAAGATGTTGCAAGACAGCCACTTCTAGTTTCCTGTGGTGTCCATTTCAGCTGGCCAGCAGCTCTTTGGAGAACCACTCTTGTGCCATTGTTAGTCCACATGAGGAGAGAATTGACCTCACCTCTAGGTTCTGGAGGAGGATACCATCTACACTTGATTCAGGACTTCTATTTAAATCCCATTTAAAACTGATAGCTCCAGTCATGGGCATGTGATTTAAGCCAATCCAACTAAGTGATGCTGGAACTCTGCCTGGAGCTACTGACAAACATCTTTGGCACCATATTAGGAAAAAATCTGCTGAGAAAGGATTTAACGTAGAGGAAAACAAGGGTCAAGATGTAGAGAAATAGAGATGGTCCGTGGCATTACTTCAATCTAATCATGACCAAAGCCAGAATTATTTCTTCAATCTCTCAGTTGCATAAGTCAATAAATCTTTTTTCACTTAAAATACTCTGAGAATGGGTTTCTTGTCACTTACAACCAAAAGACTTCTTTCTAACTTATGTTCTTAAGTAACTGTATCTACTTTGGACTTGTGGAGTCTAATATCTAATACAAAGCCCGTACCTTTCTAATACAACACTGTTAACAGTAGAAGTTATTTTTTCCAAGTTAAAATAATGCCCTCCCATGTCTTTTTCACCTAGAAAGTTCCCTTCTATTTGAGAATCTGTTCCCCATCAATAATGATCTTTCTGCATCCGCTAATATCAGGTTGCCTATAGCAGTCTGGAAATAAAATAAATATCGGCTCTTTAACTTAAGCCGTAGAGTAAACTGAGATCAAAATTGTGATTATGTCTCAGAGGTGAGATTTTATGTGATTTCTATTTTCATATTGATGCTTCTCAGTGCGTTTATAATTTTGAACACTAAAGACATTTTATAATGAGAAAAAGAAATTAAAATTTTTTCACAGTGGAAAACAAAAATCCTCTTTTATCTAGGTGTTCACAATGCATTTCCAGCCAAATCCATGATTGTTCTGTTTCTGGAAAACAAGTTAATTATTTACAAGAATCATTTTGTCAAAGGAAATGCTCATTAAGATAAGAGTGGAGAGTTATATGGGATTAAGCTAAATGTTTTCCTCTGACTGTCTCCTCTGATTGCAATCAGTATCTTCAGTCAAAGGGGACTCCACATATTGAACATGGAGGGCCAAACAGACTCTGACTAGGTGATGCAGGACTCTGGCCTCACCAAAAATATCTGTGGCATTATTTGCTTATTAGTTTATTTCAGGGTTTGGCAGAATTTTCCTGCAAAAGGCAAGATAGCAAATATTCTAAGCTTTGCAAGCTCTATGAGCTCTCTCACAACTACTCCAATCTGTCACAATAGTGTGAAGGTGGCCATCAACTGTTGGAAATGAATGTGTGGCTGTGTTCCAATAAAATTATTTATGGTGTATTAGTCAGATTTCCATCTCTGTAATAAAATAGCTGAGAAAATCAACCTAAAAGGAGGAATGTTTTATTTTGGCTCACAGTTTCAGAGGCTCCAGTTCATGGTCAGTTGGCTCTATTATTATTATTATTATTATTATTATTATTATTATTATTTCGGGTTGTACAGGGAGAAAGAAACATCATGGTAGGGAGCATGTGGTAATGGAGCTGCTTGCCTCATGGTGGCCAGGAAGCACAGAGAGAGGAGGGAAGAGGACAGATCCCAAGAACCCCTTCAAGGATGTACCCCCAGTGACCTAATTTCCTTCCTTCAGGCAACACTTCCTAAAGGTTCTGAAACCTCCCAGTAGCACCACAGGCTGGCAAGTCACACAGACCCTTTGGAAAACATTTAAAATCCAAACCATAACATACAGACATCGGAGTTTGGACTGCATATAGTTTCCAGGTATCATAAAAGTATCATTGATCTTTTGATCTTTTTCAGTCTTTAAAAATCTCAAAAGAATATTTTCTTAGCTCATAGGCTAAGAAAGAGAAAGAGGCAACAGTTGGATATGGTCCCTGGGCCACAATTTGCCAGCCATTGGTTTGTATTGTTTCAGGGGAGGTTTTTGGGGGGGGGGGGTTTGGTACCAAGGATCAAACTCAGGATCTTGCACTGGTGAGACAGGAACGGTGCAACTGAGCTAAATCCCTGGCCGTGGGTTTTTTTTTTAACAAAGTTTTTAAAGGGTAGATTTTTACTCTCAGTTAATTTTGTAACAAGGAGTCTTCCTTATAAAAATACTGTTGTGTTGTTTTCAGAAATGCAGGCCAAAGCCATTGCTATAATTTGGCATTGTACATACACTGTGGTTTTGCCTAGATATTCAAGATTTTTACACGATTAAAAGGTCCTGGCTGCCAAAACATTCTCTTAATTTTTCAAATATTGTATGTAATAAGATACTAATAAAATATCTGTCAGAAATAATATAAGCTATATATGATGTGGTGTGGAAAAATAAACCCAAGTGTTTATGAGTTGCCACCTACCTACACAACTACTATCCACAGAAGGATGAATACGAAATGGCAAAACAAGAATGTTCCCAAGTGGCAGCAGCCATGGGAGACAGAATCTCAACCAGCAAGCTCTTTGCAGTGCAGTGAGCAGAGCTGAGTCCTAGTATTGCTGCTACAAAGGCAGAATGCTGATCGCTCAGACACAGAAGACAGAGTGCACACATTAAAGACAGGAAGCCACAAGCCCTGGGAATGAAGAAATAGGTCATTCCTAGGGCAACTTGAAATTATACTTTGCAAATGTATGGGAGGTAGCAATACTCCTTAGAAGTACAATTGAAAAATGCCGGACTCTTAGTGAACTTTGAGCAGGTTCATAAACAGATTAAGAAGTGATGCCCTAATAAAAGAAAAGAACAACTCAGGGAATAATGCCAATAGCTAACATGTTTTGATAGTATAATGCGATAGTTTAAGTTTATGAACTTCGGAGCCAGACTGCCTGGGCTTGTACCCCAGCTCTGCCACCTGCTAGCAGGGTACCTTAACCTCCACACCATCTGCATGCTGTTACAAGGTAATAGTATCTGCCTCCCAGAGTTTTCTGACTGACCAAAGAGTTAACATATAAGATTCCTCAAATGGTGCTCTGTACAAAGAGAGGGTTATATTAGTGTTAACTACTGGTATTATAAAGCTTTGTTATTTTTTTACTTTGAATACTTACTTCATACCAGACACAGTGCTAAGATCAGAAGAGAGATTAAATCATTTAATGTTGCACAATCATTTCCTATTTTATGAATGACAAACTTGAAGCAGAATGAAGTTAAATAATTGCTCAAGAACATAAAGCTGGCACTCCTTGGAGCCACATTTGAGCCCAGATAGTTAAACTAGATCCAGTGCTCCTCAGTGCTTCCAGGTGAGAAAGAATGGCTCAAGATAAGCATGACCTAAAAAGGAAAACTCCATGCCATCTCTTCTGTCTCAACCCAGTCTTCCTCCTAGAAATCAATACTTTGTTTTCAGGTAGGCCTTGCAAACTTAATAGGTTCAAAATATGCTCCTAGTTTCCCCCAAACCTGCCTCTCTCATCATCTTTCCATCTTATCTGGAGAGTGCCTCCTTCCATTTTCTCAGCCCTGAAACTTTTGGCATCATCCTTGAGCTCTCTTTCCTTTGTGCTGTACCCCCAATCTAACAATTCCAGCTCGTTCTGTCTTCTAATTGTGTCCTAAATCCACCAAGTACTGTCACCTCCACTGCTACGACCTCGCACTTAGTCACTGTTTCCTGCCTTCGATGCTGCAGTAGCCTTTCACTTGGTCACCTGCACCCACTCTCACGCCTTCGGCAAAGCCCCACAAAACCCTGTGCTTTGAAAAGTGCCGACAATGCCCTCTTTCCCAACTTTTCCTCTCTTGTTCTTCCTCTCCCATTCTGTAAATGATACTTATTTATTTTGTTTATTGTCTTCCTCCTCACTAAAATGTGAGTTTCATGAGAGGAGAAATTGTGTCCATTCTGTATATTAGTAAGATATAGAGTATATCGTGTCTCCCCTGTGTTCAAACCCCGCAAAGTCTCCCCTTATTCTCAGGGTCAGCATGCTGGGCATTACTGCACACTCCTCTGGCCTGTGTAGTCCACCTGGGACACTTTCTCAAACCTTGCTCCTTCTTTTTCTTCGCTCCTTCCCCATTTTCAGAATCCCTTCCCTGGGCCCAGGATTTGGCTCAGTAGTTTCCATGCCTGCTGCTCAAGGGCAAGGACCCGAGTTCCATCCCCGGTACCAAAAAAAAAAGAATCCCTTCCCTGGTCACCTAATCCAAAATTCTACCCCATCCTACTCACATTTCCTGGCCTCAACTTCATTTTTTTTCTTAGCATTCATCACTGCATATTTCATATGCTTTATATTTTATTTATTTATATTGTTAATGGTCTGACTTCTCTGCTATAAGATGGCTCGTGGGAGTGGGCATGTCTTCTGTTTTGTACACAGAGAGCTGCTGTCCCTGAGAGAGTCCCTGGCATGCAGTAGGCACTCAGTAAAGAGTAGTAAATATCCAGAGTGAATTTATGAATGGATCTGGATAAATAAATTAATGAATTGTCAGACAATGGTTAAAGAAATGGAAATCATATCAGAATCTCATTTTATAGTTACCATGGTTACAGATTAACATTGGCAATAAAGCAAAATGGAGATCATTTTTGTTAAAAGATTGGAGAAATGGTCCAGACCAAAAGCCAAAATGGACTTCCCTTCTGAATTGAAGATGAGATTGACCTGACTCAGATCTACAGCCTAAATAAAAACCAAGGAATCTGGCCAGTCTCCCTCAGACAGTGCTCAGCATCATTTCTGTAGGAGGGTTCCCTAGTAGCAAGAAGCTTAAAAAGGAAGAGAGACAACCCCCCTTTTTTTATTAAAAGTCCTACAGGTTTATTGACTAAGGCTAGACAGCAGTTCCTATGATCCTATTTGGTGCATTTTCTACCATGGTCCAGGATAATTACATGGATACAGCCAAGGACTGGGTCCCAACTTTCAGGAGAAAAAGAACACAAAGAAGAAAATCAAGGTGACTATTTGGTCCCCCCTCCCCCCAGTTGATATTTGTGCCCCAGACCTGGAAAAACAAAAGGTGGAAAATACAGACTGCAACAAGTTAAAGGACTCGGAAGAAGTTGGCGGATGGTGGCACAGTACTGAGTAAGGTCGCTGGGCATGGAACAGTGAGGGCGCTGCATTAATAGAGCATCCACGGGACCAAGTATTGTGATGTCTCATGGTGTCATTCCCTCAAAGACTTTAGAATATCTGTATGCAATAATAATAAATAGGTCAGTTATGTAATAAGGCAGTGTGTTGAATATGCATTCATCCTGTGGAATGAACTACCACAGAGAGAAACACATGATACAATACACATTTTCTACATGTTCTTCCTGTGTTTTATTTGCTGTGCTTGTCTTTAAGGCTATCCAAGCTAACTCTTCTAGGGATTTCCTTGGAGAGAAGAGTGGTCCACTGCGGCTGGTTTGCTTACCATATCCTTTATCAAGAGATGATGACTGGCTTTGAAGAAAAATAAAGCTGAAAGTTGTTTGATGTTTACTTTTTCCCGTTTGGTTGCACAATTCTTTTTTTTTTTTCCATTTAGTTTATTGGTACATTTTAGGTATACAATACAGTTACATTCATCTTTGGGATCTTGCACCTTTACATGAGTATCTTGGTTCTTATTTTTTCCCCATTCCCCTGCCCTCCCTTCACCCCCTCCACCCTTCCTTATTTACAAAGACTTTGTTTCCATGTTTTTCCTTTTCTCATATTTTTTTCTTTTCCCTCTTTCCTTTCCCCTTCCCCTCCCACTTCCCCTATTCCTTTAGACATTTTCTGCTTATTTCACAATATCAATTATACATTTTGATCCTTATTTAATTTTAGTTTTTCACACCAGAGAAACTATTCAATATTTACACATGTGTGTCCTATTTATTTCACTTAGGAGTATGGCCTCAGTGTGCATCCACTTAGCTATAAATGTCTCTAGTTTCTCATTCTTTATGGCTGAGTAGTACTCCATTTTATATTTTTTAAAAAAACACATCTTCTTTATCTAGTCTCTAGTTGATGGGCAATTGGGTTGTTTCCAAGTTTTAGCTATTACAAACTGTGCCGCTATAAACATGGGTGTGCATATATCACTGTGGTTGGTTGCATAATTCTAAGTGTTATCACATAAACAACAAAAAACTCACAACCATCATGCATCCAGTTGTTGTATCTTGAGAATACAACTGATGTTTCCAGGTAACTGCAGTTCACAGACTGTGGCTTTGTCCAGTGGGCAAAGATCAAAATCAAATGTTGTGGTTTTGCTATGAAAGTGTCCAGTTTCTTCTATAAGGCTCACAATGTGCTGCAGGATGTTCCCTTAGTGTCACTAACCTTCTGTGAAGCTCGTCTAGGTAGGCCTTGTCACCTTCATCATTCTTTATTTGCTTATCTGATTTGCTTTGCTTTAGTGGACTTTTCATTTCAAGAATCTGACTGTTGTTGGTTTTTAATAATGGTGGTGGAGGTTTATGATGTAGGGGTGAAGAAGCAAAACTGCTTTCACTATCACTCCCATCACTCAACGTTGGCTGCCTCCTCTATTTACAGGTCTTTTCCTTTCAGAGTCGTTGTCATTATCCTCTGCCTCATCCGGTTCCTCCTCATTGTCATCAGAATGCACATCTTTCATTATAGACCCTAAGGGACCTTGTTGCCTGGCCTGGGAGGGCGCGAAGCTGGAACTGGAGTGGGAGCTGGAGCTGGCAGGACTGGACAGCTCGGAATCGGATTTAGAGGACATGTTCTCCTCCACATCTGAATCATTGGGATTCATGATATCATCAAATGGTGGTAAAGTTAATTTCTTCTTCTCTGATACCTCACTTTCGATTTTGACCCTTCCCATCTTGACATGAGATTTATCTTTTATCTGTTTTTTATCACAGAACAAGTGAGTATAAGTGATGGCATGCTAGAAAACTTTTAAATAAAGCTTCTGAGTTATTCTTTTTCCCTTTTTTGGCTGAGAGTTCATCAGAATCTGAAATAGGGAGCCTTTTACTAGGAGCCTTCTTCTCTTGCTGTCCACTAATGATGATGAGTAAGTTACTATCCAGTTTTGGTTCTTTTGACCTGGGTTTAGGTTCCTTGAAGAACAACTGTCTCTTCTTTCAGTGGTTTATTTTCTTTGGGTTTCTTTCGAAGATTTGTTATTAGCCCTGGAAGGTTCTTTGAAGGCATTGTTATGTTCTTTGGAGTCTTTAGAAGTTTTTCCTTGTGCTCCTTCATTAATTTGTGAGGCTTTGAAAAAGTGCTGTTGCTGCTGCTGCTGCTGATATGAATACTCCTATTAGGGTCCCCTCCTGCCTTTAGCAACTTTCTTCTAAAGTCCTCTGTGGGGTTATTGAAAGCAAGCTTTTCACAGCGGAGATGATTCACTGGTGGATGGCCTTCAAGATGCAGGAATAAGTCATAATCAAAGAGGACTTTCTTAGGTTCTTCCTTGTTTTAAAAATAAACCTCAATTGGCAAAATGAAACCAGCATACCCAGATTCTTCTACTTTGTAAGGTGGATCTTTGCACATTCCATCCAGTAATCTCAGTGGAAGACCTCCAAAATGATATAGGGGGAGCAGGTGTAACTCCCAAGCCTTCTAAATATCTGAAATGCTTGTTCATGTTCTCCAAAATCAAAGAATAAATTCTAGGAACAACGGAGGTTAAGAGCAGGAAACATTTAGAGAGAGGGATAGCTTCTGTCTAAGAAAAACAGAAGGGGGGCCGGAAAGTGAGTTGCCCCAGTCTCATTATTTAATTCCAATAATCCTGCCCTCCCTAAGGGATCTACCTGTTGTTATGTTCCTCCAAGTTCCATCCATCAAATAATTCCTCTTTCTGCTGTGGGAAAGAGCAAGTAAAAAAGCAAGAGAGAAAAAAATTTGAAGATCTGACCCCAGAACTTCCCTAAGAAGATACATAGGTAAATATAAATTATGTTTAAAATAATAATAAATAATAAAAATAAGCCTAAAATCACCCATATAATTAAATTCACTGTTTTCCCTTTCCATCATGTGATCTTAGACATTTTTAGGTTAGCCTTTTTTATTGTTGCATAATATTGAGTTAACTAATGCTCCCAAACATCATTATAAATAGATTTCTGGACTGGCTGGACCCAAATTACAATTGCAGTCAAGATGTTGATCCCTAAAGTGAATCATACTAATAATACTAATAAGAACATCAAGAAAAATTAATTAAGCATATGCTATATGCCAGACACCATTCTAAGATCTTCATAAATTGAATCACTTAAACCCTACTAGAACTTAGACTAGGCAACTTATCCAAAGATGCACAGGTGGTCAATAGGATAACATAACTCAAGCCAATTCTGTCTGATGCTAAAGTTTGTCTTTTTAACCATTAATTCCTTTAAACTGCCTCCTAACCTCAAAACGAGGTCAGCTATCTCTTACAGAAGTTTCTGGTAGCCAAGATTCTTTTCTAGCCTATTCTTTTCTACAAACTTCATGTTATATTCACACTCTCACCAAATGCTCCTACCTAAACCAGTATCCCGCCAGATCCTATTGTTTTAAATTAGACTAATCTACAAATTAAGAAGTTCGACAAAGTAGAATACATTCAAAGAAAGGAAATATAGGCAGCAAGAGATATTAAAGGGCCTGCAGCACAAGAGGATGTTGAATCATGGACATGAGTCTCAAGTAAAGAAGATTGGAGGGCTGAGAGGCAAACATTACATGGCCTCAAGTATTGGACAGGCATTGATTTCAAAGAGAACGAGTTTATGCTATGTTGCTTCCAAAGAGTAATCCAAGAAACTGCAAATTGAAGTTATAAGGAAGATAATTTCAAAGAACGTTTTTAATCAGATTTCTCAGAAATGAAATACTCTCGTTTTGGCAGCATTCCATCCCAGGCTGATAGGCATGCTGCAGGAAGACGAGTCTTAGAGTAGGTGAGAGATGGGCCTGGATCTTTCCCATCCACTTCACTCTCACTTCTCAGTGGTGAAGAGGAAAAATAAAAGAAACGCAGTGAATCCTTGAAATAGTATGTGTACTCATTTAGAGCATTCTATTTTATTTTGAGATTGCACCCTTCCTCGTTTATTCACATTTAACGTGGCTGTAATTATTTTAGTTGCTTGTTTTATTTCTTTTTAAAGTAATCTTGCAATTTAAATGACCTTAAATGAAAAGGTGGTAATGCTTTCTGGGTGACAAATTTAAAAGTAATTTTTGTTACAACGTGTGCAATCCAAAAGTCTGAGAATCAGTGCACCAGCTAAAGTAACAAAATTCCATGCAGCTCTTTAGCATGAATAATAAGGAAAGAATTAAGGCAGGCCAGTAGCCAGATCGCACATATACTGCGCACTTAACATGTGCCACAAGCTTTGTATCTATTGTTTTATTTAAGTTTCACAACTTAGCTAATGTTCACATCTCCCAGAGTGACAGAGCAGGCAAATTTCCACCCCAAAGATATGCCAATGGCATATGGTAAAGCATGGAATGAAATCTAGGCTGTTGCTCTCTAGAACTCAGCCTCTGAGTTATTTTACAAAATTTTTCTTATAAATAAATTAACACTTGTTCCCCAAACAAGCAAGAAAACAAAAGAAAAAATAAAAATTAAATTCTTATCCAGTTAAAAATAAAAAATCTTCTTTAATTTGACAAAGGACTTCTACACATAAAATGTCATATTGAATGATTAAACATTTTATAGAGGCATTCTCATTGAGGCCAGGAACAAGACAAGAAAAACTTCAATTACTGCAACTACTCAACATAATAAATAATATATGAAGGAAAGAAAACTAAAAGGAAAAATATTGGAAAGTGAGAAACAAAACATCATTTGTAGAATGCTCAGCTGTCTAGAAGAGAATCAAATGTCAAACTGCTAAAATGAATTAAAAGCTAAAAGATGTCCAGATAAAAAATTAATAGTTTTCCTACTTACCCAAACTTTTTAGAAGTCCTAGTTCCAGCTCTGACACTGACTCACTCTTTTCTTTTCTCTTTCTAAGACTTAGTTTCTCCACCTTTAGGGAATCTCTGCAGCTGTGCCTTTTATGTGTGCTGGCATTAGCCATATCTAGTCAGGTCCCTTTATGATTCAAGAAGTAGTATATAAGAACAGAAGACCTGGGAACGTTTTCCTGTGCTCAAAGTCACCAGGACACAGATATTACTTTCGTGGAGGTTCTGTACTTTTCCATAGGCCAATGTGTTTCTTAGAGAAAGGATCAGCCCCATAGGGGTCCGTAATCATGCTGAGAGTTTTAGACAGGTGGAACAGTGTAAAAAAAAAGAGACAATCCAGAGGACTGAGTAGAATTCTCTTTCTTTCTTTCTTTCTTTCTTTCTTTCTTTCTTTCTTTCTTTCTTCTCTCTTTCTCTCTTTCATAGCAGAGCTTGTTTCCTCCTTTCTGGGGACTTCCACTTTTCCACAGAACAGACACCAGTGATAACTTTCTCTCTGTGCTGTGAAGTAGTGCCAAACTAGGACTAGAATTATGAAATGGCATGAAACTTCTAGTTTTATTTTTAAGATGAAAGAATAGATTTGACAGTTGTCATAATCTGTTTGTGTTGCTATAACAAAATACCATGGGTTTGGTAATGTATAGCAAACAGATATCTATGTTCTTGCAGTTCTGGAGACTGGGCAGTCCAAGATTAAGGTGCTGCAAGATTCCGTTGTCTGATGAGAACTCCTTCCATCTCCAAGACAGCACCCTACACCTGGATCTTCCTGAGAGGAGAAATGCAGCATCTCCACATGGCCAAGGCTGAAAGGGAAGCTAGCCCAAGACCATGTTAAGCCTCTTTATGAGACCCCACCCCCACTCACAAAGGAGGATCCTTTATGGCCTCTAAAGGACCTCATCTGTTAAAACCGTCACACTGGGGACACTTGAACTTTGGAGGAAACATGTTCAAACCATAATAGTCATCTTGGTTAATCAAGAATTCTCAGTGTAAAAAACTGATCTAAATATTTAATGTTGGCTGTGTGTGTGTGCATGTGTTCACATGCATTTCAGTCCACCAACACAGATGTTTAGAAATACGCATGTTTAAAGTCTATAAATCATCTTCTTAATATTCAAATGTCATCCTGTCAGTCTGGTGAAATTCTACCTCAATCACTTATGGTCCCGAAACTTCCATCAGCTATACTGTCAGCTTCTGAAATCAGCTTCCACCGAATTAGAAGCTTTTAAAGTGATTTACTGAGAAATTTTACCAAGAATAACTGGTAAGAAAGAAGATACGAGATGGAAAAACAACCTAGTAAGGGCACACAGTTAAGAAAAGTCCCCCAGAGGATGGCTAACTCAACTTCATAGAGGAGATTTGGAGACCATAAAGATCATAATACTTGATCTGCTCAGAAGCCAAGGAGCTAGAATATTTATATTCTTCACATCTGTCAGTGTTTGGTTTGATAGCCAAACCTGGAGCTTATGAATTCTCAAAAACAACTGGCTCTCTGTATGAAAGCAGGCTTCCGAGACCTGAGGGCAGCCACCTGACAAAAAGATACAGAAGCTAATGTACAAGATACAGTACTTGTAAGAGAAATCTAACAAGATGCAGGAGAGAATGAACAGTGTCTGTTATAGTCCAGCCCTTGTGCTGTTCGGATCCACTCATGCCTCACACCAAGTTTATTCCACTGATTCATCAGTATGGTGGCTGATCACACTTCTTGGGAAAAATAAGACTATGAGAGAAAAGTTAATAAAATAAGCCACTATCCTTTGTCTTAATATGTTTGTGTGAAGACATCTGAGACTGGATAATTTATGAAGAACAGAAATTTATTTTCTTACATGATGGAGGCTGGAAAATCTCAGATCAAGATGCCATAAGACCCAGTGATTGGTCAAGGGTGCTGGCTGCTTCCAAAGTAATACTTTATTGCTGTATCTTGGCATGGCAGAATGGCAAAAAAAAAAATCCCAAAGAAACAAACAAAAAACTAATGCTGTGTCTTCACATGGCAAGAGAAATGAAAGGGTCAAGCAATTCTCTAAAGCCTCTTTTATAAAGGCATTGACTCTATTCATAAGAGTGGAGCCCTCATGACTTCCATATTCCAAAAGCCCTACATCTTAGTTCTATCCCTTGGGATATAAGTTCAAACACAAGAATGTTGGAGAGACACATATGTTCAAACTATAGCTCTTCAACTGCTGCAGTGGGTCTCAAGATTGTCACTGATACTCATTTTCTCTCTACTTTACGAGCCATTTCAGATGCCCCTCACCCTTGTCCAGGCCTCTGCTGGCTTGAATTGCTTTCCTGGTGTGGTGACCCTAGTTTTCATATCTGAGGATTCTGAGCACTAGTCTTCATATCCTTGTTGGGCCATCTTTGTTGTAATTGCATATTCACATTTCAAACTATATTAGGAAAACCATGCAAATCCCCAGTGGGTTCCTTGGCTTTAAATATACTAACCCCCATGGGCCAGGGATTTAGCTCAGTGGTTTCGCTGTCTGCTGCTCAAGCACAAGGTCCAGAGATCAATCCCCGGTACAAAAAAAAAAAAAATATATATATATATATATATATATATATATATATATATATATACACACTAACCCCCTGCTTCCATTAGGTAGCATGAGTCCTACCTCATTAGAGTGTTCAAGACTACTCCATAGAGAGTCACTTTTTTCATTATCTATCATTCTTTTAGCAGAAGGAAACAAAAATTGCCAGTCAGCAGCTATAGCTCTAGGCTTGGTAGAACCCTGACTGTGCCTCAAGTGGAAGCATACTTCCCCTCCCAGGGGTCAAGACTTAAAGAGAATGGGATAAGACACCCAGATCCTCCAGGAGAGTTGCTGGGTGTGATAAGGAAAGGCACCACTCTCGTTTGTGCCAGTGTATACCTTGGTACCAGTGTCCCTGCCTTCTACTTATCAGGAACTCAGCATCATATAATGGTGACATTCTTGAATACCAAACTAGATATGGTTCGGAGCAGTAGTCCAAGCAGTACATAATGCAAGATACAATAATTTGTTTTTGATCTTGAGGAAAGGCTCCAGAATGCTCCAGATCATTAGATCTTTAAAACTTCATCTTAATGTGGCAGACCTGAATATTTTTAGAATTTTACTTCCCACTCTTTAGAGCATATATGTTTTACATTTAAGACTTTTACTACATTCTACTCATCAGGGCCAAACAACTTGATGTCATAAATGTAACAAGTAAGTATGACGTTCTGCAGAATGTCCAGATGGTCAAAGTCCCTCTTGACCACTATATTGTGGTAAAGGTAGGAACAGAAATAGGTTCATAAATGTGAACTGTTGTTCATTCCAAGTGAATGAAAAGTGCTTCTGAGGCTCATTATTTAAAGGTATTGAAAAAATGTATCTGCTAAATCAATAGGCACGTAACAAGTATTATAATCAAGTAGAGCTTGATCCTTCAGAATACATGTAAGACTTACTTTGAAGAAACAATTCCATAGCTTTGAAACTGTTTTAAAATCACTTTTAGAGATGGACTAAATGTATTTTACATAATGAGATGGACATGAGCCTTATAAGCCTTATGGGGCAAGGGGAAGAATGTTATGATTTAGATCTAGAATGTCTACAAAAGTTTCATGTGTTCAGAGGTGGGACTTTTGAAAGATGAATGGATTATGAGGATGTTATGTGCATCAGTGGACTAATCCATTGATGACTTCAAAGCTAAATGTGGAAGTCCAGTTGGAAGAGGTGTGTCTTTGGAGGGTATATCTCCCTCTCAGAGCCTCCCTTCTCTCTCTCTGCTTCCTGATGTCATGGGGTGAGCAGCTTTCCTCTCCGGTGCCCTTCTACCATGATACTCCTGCTCTGAAGCCAGCTGACTATGAAATGAATATCCAAAAACTATGAACCAAATTAAACCTGTCTTCCTTTAAATTGTGAGCGTCAGGTGTTGTGTCTCAGCGACAAGGAATCTGACTAATAGACAACATTAGATTAAGTTTGTCACTTATATGATCAAGAAGGCTTTCTATGAGCTTATAGCATTTATGTAATCCATCAAGGACTAATGTGTGTTGAAGTCTCCCACTACTGTTGTGTTCATATTAATTTCTATTATCTTCTTAGAGATTCTAATTGAGTAGACATGGAGTGGAACTGAGACTTTTACATTTTAAAATAGCTCCTAAATAATCCTAATGATCACTATTTAACACTATGCCATGTCACTATGAGTAAATTTGGTTCATTTCTTTATTAAATATTTATTGAGTACCTGATATAGCCTAGTGTTCAAGACATACCATTCATCAGTGGTGATATGTATACATAATGTATGTATATATCATTGATGATATATATATCACTGATTATATATGTATCACTGATGATGTATATATATTTCACTCATTATATATTTATATATATATATATATATATATAGTATAGAGAGATGGAGAGGGAGAGAGGGGAAACTGTTGGTATATGTATAAAGTGTATTATGTAAACCTGGTACAATTTTAAAAGAAATTAACATGGTGCCAGGGATTTAGCTCAGTGGCCCCTCTGCCTGCCTCACAAGTGCAAGGTCCCGAGTTCGACCCCTGGTACAAAAACAGAAATTAAAATTATTTT
The DNA here is from genome assembly GCF_053883595.1 of Heterocephalus glaber. Lineage (NCBI taxonomy): Eukaryota > Metazoa > Chordata > Mammalia > Rodentia > Bathyergidae > Heterocephalus > Heterocephalus glaber. The sequence goes on from NW_028258293.1 coordinate 15,394,445, forward strand.
CTTCTTCCCTTAGTTTTTCCAGTAGCTTTACTCATTTTACTTATTAGGAAATCTGCTACTTGAATCCCTGCTTTCTTTAATTTTCTTGAAAGCATAATATGGTTATGGTTGAAAATTTTCTTGTTTCTTAGAATAAATGTTCTGAAATGTAATTTTTCTCCATCTTTGGCTATAAAATGTTATGTGATTTTCATCCTGAATATTTCCCTGAATATCAATCTCTTAAAGTAAGTCTGATATTTGTCTCAGATTAGAAGGGGTAGAATCTCCTGGAATCTCCCATCAACTCAAGTATTACTTTGTAAGACCGAGGGCCTTACCAAACGCTCCGAGGAGCTGACTAGTGAAGCACACCCAGGAATCCCAGCGGTGCCTTCAGAATGTAAGACCAAGAGCCTTACCAAACGCTCCAAGGAGCTGACTACAGTGAAGAACACCCGAGAAGGAACACATCGGACAAGTTGGAAAACAGACCTTTATTAGTCTGGCCAGATGGCACTCCCAAAGCAAAATAGCTTAGAGAGGCAACTGGCTCAGAATCCGAGGCTGTTTTTAAAGGGGGTTGAGGGGGAAGTTAACATATAGAATTAAAGAAAAGGGGACAAAGGTTAGTGGTCGACTGTCACGTATTGATGGTCAGCAGACATCTGCAGCTTGTTCTAACAATTGTGGTGCCTGGAATATCAGTTCCGGGTAAACAAAGAGTTGAGTAGTTTACTCTGGGACTCTAGGTCTGTTACAGATCCCTATCTAGCTTCCCTAGACTATCTGGGACTCTAGGTCTGTTATAGATCCCTATCTAGCGTCCCTAAACTAACAAGCATCTCCATCCATTAACTCACATTTTAATCACAATGGGGCTGGAGAAAAAGGAACAAAGGTTATGCAGTCCCACAACTTTACCTTGTCATTAGCGCTAGGCCTGAAGGACAAATTTTCACAATAAATATTCTCTCTCCTATTTAGCTGTGGATCACTGGATCTGTGTGTATATAGCTGGATTGATATACAGACTAGGAAATTTGACTCTGCGTTTCTTTCTGAATTTATTGAAAATCTTTCATTATCATCTATTTCATGTTGTCTCCTATACCTTGAAGGGACATTGCTGAAATTTGGACTATTTTTCTACTTTTGATATAAAATCTATTTTCAATATTGAGACATCTCTTTAAAGAGTTAGTACACATTTAATTTTTTGAGTAAATACTATTATTTCTGGTACACAGCTATAATAAAAGTTCTCATAGATCTCTTCTACTTAGGAAGTTAGGTCCCAGAAAGGACACTATCTAGTCACATAATTTTTCTTCTACTCCTTTCCACTGCATGTGAGGAGTTTGCCATCCTTTCTGGAGCTCACTCACAGCACCAGCATTTGTTCCTCCGGGGCTCTTTGGAATCATCACATTTCCCACAGCCCAGCCTAATTGCCACAAGCAGGAGAACCATATGCCTGCCCTTGGCATCCTTCATTCAGACATTACAGCTATGAAGCCACTCTAGTTGCATCATTAATGATGCTTTCTTTTTCTTAGTTTGTTCTTTTGTTTCATTTCAGTAAATGCTGTTTTAGGCATAAATAAATGTGCACTTATGCCACCATCCTTCCCATTAATCCCATTACTTTTACAAACAGAAACAAACATAAAGGTCATTTTCACTTTTGAAAATAAAATCCTTTTTGAAAGATGTGATGGTGATTCCAATTCCAGAAAATGAGAACATCTGGCTTTCTTCTGAATACATAGTCAGGGTTTTATTATCATTTTTATCCCTTCTACATATAGTGAGGTACCTGAAGCTTTTTATTGATAGAAATTTTTTCTGTGTTTAACTTTCCCTCATGGCAAGTGTTGAATATAGAGAACACTCCTAAGCTTCCTGACACAGTAACTACTCTTTCTGTATCCCTCATTCTGTTTATTAACAATTTTTTAAATTAAAGACATTTATAGGTGAGTTATTAGATCCAGCATACTTTGTCATGGTCAGAGTTTAGCTTATAGTTAATCTGTGTTGATCACTACAATGTAAACCAAATTTGTAATTGAGTTAATCCTAAGAAAGATCCTCAAAATATTTCTTCTAATTATTCTTTATTCCCTTATTCAAATCATTTAGAGTATTAACTACAACAAGAAGTTCCTAAATCTCATTAAATGTAAGTGTTTGAAATCTGGGAAATTTTAATTAGCCTCTGTAATGCAGCAATCCAATTCTCCTTAATGAGGTATGTACTATGCTGAAACATCTATGCTAATATCAGTTTGGGAGTTTGATGCTCAGAAGTGGGACAAAAATAAAACCACATATCTGAATGGCAGGATCCTTTTCAGCTTTTGTTTTCATTCTTGGCAAGCAACTACCAGAGACTACTCTTCCACATTCTTAAATATCTGACCTATTTCCAGGTGAGACACTTTGAGAGTAGGTGGAAGAGAATTCACCAAGGGTGAAAAACTAGTTGCTCAGGCAGAGACTCATGGTACAGCATCACTGTCCAGGGTAGAGGGCTGTTTCCTGGTCTTAATTTTATTCATAAATCCAAACTGGTAGACCTCAAATTCTCAACAAATGAAACATAAGCCAGAAAGTCAAATTTATTAATTTGGAGTAAAAATCATAACTATCAAGCACACTGTAGGCCCAAATCACTGCTCATATCTCCCATGAAAATATACTAACTTACAATGGAGGGGATACTTCTTCCATGGGTAGTACACCTGTGTCTGCTTTTTGGCAACTGGTTAATCAAGAGGCAATTTTAGAAATTAAAAAATAATATTTGGCAAGTACAGAAAATGTATATTAATACTATCAAATCCTCCTTATCTGCTTATAGCTTAGGAGGCTTTCTTTCTTTCAAAGTGATCTGCAGAGATATCAGCTATTATGTGTTTATTTTATCAATATAACTCAGATCACTGCAAAGGCACTGCCCATGTGACTGCTGCAGAATTCCAGGATGGTGCACCGTTCACTGGTTATAACTACTTCTCCTTAAGACACATCTTGGCTAATGAGTCTCTGTGGCCATGCCCTCACCCTTTCCTCACTGTGTAACAAAGGAGGCAAAGAATGCAGCTCCAAGGCCTCTCTTTTCTCGCTGCCCTAGAATTCTGGAGCCTCCCTAAATTATTAACAATCACAGAATTCTGAGGACAGGCTATTGGAGCTTTTGAAATCTTTCTCTTTGTGGGCTGTTCTTTTATTGCTACCATGGAAACAGACATCTCATTATCCTTTAACAGGCCTATTTCGCTTTCAGTTAACTGACATAAAAGAGGAGAAATTCTTTTTTGTGTTAATATGGCACAATACTGTGGCTTTCGATCAATTTAAACTTTATTCACAAACACAGGTCAGGATAAAGTTCTTCAAATTTTTTATTGTCCTGGATTTCATGGCTTACAGACATCCCTCCACATCCTCTAAAAAGCTAATAGAATCATCAGTCTGCCATCTGACATTCTGGTAAAATCATAGGTAAATATGATTAGTATTTCAAGTAGCACAAAGCAGTGATTCCCAGTCTACCCAAATTTTTTTGTTCAGTTTTTTTCCCCTCCTAGGTTGTGCCTGGGAGCTATTGGATCAACAGTAAATACTGAATGGATGAATGCATAAAAAAAAATTAATGACTACTTACATGTTACTAGAGGCACTATTACTGATTCAGTCTAAAACAATTACTGAAGTACATGTAGATTTCTACACCTCTGAATTAAAGCCTTGGGTCTCTTGTGGTCCACAACCCCTAAATTAGATAACAATGGTATAAAAGATGTCTTGATTTTTATATAATCTCAAGGCTGAAAATTATCTAAATGTATCTACATATCTATCCTCATTCAGATTTAGCCATTTTCAAGCAACTCAAATAAATCAAGTATTTCCATAATTTCTTTCCTCTGGTCCCAAGGAGAATTTTCCGAATTCTCTGAAAATGGGCTGTGTCAAGTAGTAGTAAATTCCTCCTCAAGGAGACCGCAGCTTCCACAGGACAGAAAAGACAGATGTCTTCATTGCTACAAGCTTGTGGTGCCTAGCAGAACATAGTGGGTACTTAATAGTGACCAATTGAATAATTGTTGAATCTTTCGTTGTGTCGAGGATGAGTCAGCTATCTACTAAGCAATTATTATATTGAGGGGACTTAAGCATTGGAAGCTTGTTGAACTTTACATATTTTTAAGGACCTTGGAAGCAATAATTTTGTGTGTGTGTGTGTGTGTGTGCGCGCGCGCACGTGCGCGGAGGATTGAACTCAGGACCTTGCACTTGCAAGGCAGGCGGCAGAACCACTGAGCTAAATCCCCAGCCCAGAAGCAATATTTTTTTTTAAAAGGCTAACAGTTACATATCAGTCAGCGTCTCACTGTTGCAATGGATCACTTCTTAAGTTAAACTTCCAGTTCCTTCAACTTCCCCTTATGTACGATGAAATCTCTTCCCCCTCAGGTTTGACATCCAGAATCCACATAATGCAGCAATTTAGAATAAAATCCAAGTCTTGCCCTAAATACTTACAATATTGTACACTAAGGTTGTATTAGCTCCTTTGACAATAACATTTAGCCTAGGTTTGGATTACAAGTGATAGGAAACCAACTCAAATGAGCTTAAGCAAAAAGAAAAAATTATTGCAAAGACAAAGTATTTAGAGGGATAAAAGATTTAAAAAAGGATTTTGATCGAGGTTTGCATGGAGAACCATAACAAGGGTTAAAATTCTTACTTAACCACACAGAAAAAGCAAAACAGCCTGAGTGACAACAACAATAAAGGCTTGAATCCTTCCAGGGCTCCTGTGCTGGGAAATACAGGGGCTTACAGGTACCATACTAATATCAATACCATGGCAATAACAGAAACCATTAACTATCTTCCCTTAGATGTGAGTGAAAAATACTGGGAACAGACTTTTTCACACCACCTGGGTCAGCTGACTACGCATAACTTTAGTTGCCTCATCCTGTATATTTTCATAGTTCTCAGAAAGAAGAGGGAATTGTCCAACACTTGCCCTAACCGGTATCCATCCACTACACTATTGTATTGTGAACGTATCTTGAAGTCAAGAGTAACCAATATCATTAAATATTTTTTATTGCAACTACCAAGCCTTGTACTTCTGAACCTTTCTATACAAAATATATAGATAGTTTGGGGGGTCCTAATTGCAAGGTAGTACATTTATTTGCCTTACAGTTAATTCATTAGAAACAACTTATCTCTTAAGCCTCTACTCATATACACTTTCCCCAAGACCTGATCAAAACATATGTGGTCTTAAGGTGCTGAGGAAACACATTACATTAAAACAGAAGAAAACTGTTAGGCTAATGAATGGAAAAGGGCATTTTATAAAAGATTCTGTAGGTAAAATATGTAATTATCCAGTTAGACAATGTTAAAAATGCTTCATGTGCTGTGTTTTATGGTAGAAAAATAATTAATTGACAGTATAAAGAGGTAATTGGACTTAATAAGCATGAAAAATATACCTCCACCAGCAAGGCACTTGATGACAAAAGCATGAGGAAAATAAGGAGATTACATTCAAATACTTTTTCTGGCACTAAAAAGAGTATATTTGAGGTGGATGTCTGCAGAAGACAATGGTGCTTTTTTTTTTTTTTTTAAGAGTGGTTAAGCATTAGATAAAGAGGATTTTAACTGAGGAAAGTTTCTTGGACTTGACTCCTACCAGATTTTATCAGTTAGTAGGATCGTGATCAACAAGAGTAAAGCAAATAGTTGTGAATCTTTGTTGATTTGCTCATCTTATCAACAAAGCCTCGGGCAAGGGCCTCAGGGTACATTCCTCACAGGAAGCAGTGCTTGTGGAAGACTCAAGAGGCCTCAGGAAGCCAGAGACCAGGGAGGGGTCAGTCTTGCTCTTTTTTAAAACAACTCATTCTTGTGAAAACTAAGGCACTCTGAGAGATCATCATTACTCCTTTCAGAAGGCAAGGGCTCAAAATCGCCTAAGTACCTCCCACTAAGCCCCACCTCTTAAAGGTTCCACTACTTCCGGACATCTTATAACTAAGGACCAAGGTTCCAGCTCATGAATCCTTGGGCGGGAAGACCGAAACCACATCCAAACCCTAGAAAAAGTGAATCACTTATTCCTGGTAAAAATTAGAATGCCATGTGTTTTAGTAGCTAATTCTAATTTTTGTCAAGTCTGACAACAGACTTAAGGCCTCTGAGCTAATTGAATGGCTCAGGATCGGTGTATACGGCTTATTACACAAGCTGTCCAATGGTGGAAATATTCTATAATTGTACTACTCATTAAAGAAGCCACTAGCCATAGTTGGCTATTGAACACTTGAAATGTGGCTAGTGAGTCTGAGAAACAAAATTTTCAATTTTATTTAATATCTAGGAAATTAAATTATTGCAAGTATTTAGTGGAGAACGCAGCTATCCTGTAGTAAATTGGCACTAGCAAAGAAGATATTTTTGTTTTAATTTCCACTAGAGGGCACTCTCTACTTCAAAAGAAATGACAGCAATGTGCATTTCACCATTTTCCATCTGTTAGTGGAAATAAGAATGAGAATAGCCACATAATTCGAATTGCCTAGGGATGTGTGTTCCAGGCAGCCATCCATCTAGTCTAACTTTTCTGTTATGACTCTTTCTGCAGCTTCATTTCATATACTAAAAGTAGAGCACTTAGCAAAATATTGCAAAGGACACAGAACTGATACACCCCTGAGAACAGAAATTTGCGAGCTAAGATTATGTAAACACATTAAAGAGTAAAGGAAAACAGTATTCTGCACAAATATATTTGCTTTCTCATGCACAAATTTAAAATTATGCTTTCAATTAGAAATTTTTCTGTTTTAATATATAAAGGTTATTATGAATTTCCAAAAGAAGACTTAGTATTTGGACAAAGCAGTTATAAGGATTTTTCTGGGATAAACAATTGATTGATACCCTTCAGACGTGTTTTTAAACACTGTTATTTGTCCACATTTTCATTGTTGCATCCCATAAATCTCTACATGGCTCATAAAAATGATCCTCAAGTTATTTTTCCCTTAAATTATTTTTCTTATATTTATTGATATATTCAATTCCATTGGTACATTTATTGAGCATCTAATATGTGCCAGACACTATCCTGGGTGTTGGGTATATTATGATAAACAAAATATGCAACAATTTCTACTCTCTTAAATTCCAGAGGAAGCAGACAAATAAAAAATAAAATAGGGCCGGGGATTTAGCTCAGTGGTTTCGACACCTGCTGTGCAAGCCCAAGGACCGGAGTTCAATCCCCAGTACCAAAAATAAATAAAAAATAAAATAAAATATATGGTTATCAGATATTGATTAGTATTATGGGAAACTAAACTAGGGCGTAGAGATGTACCTTCAGTTGAATATAGTCAGTTAGGGAAGGTCTCTGCAGAAAGGCTTCGCTTCAGCCAAGACTGAAGAAGCTGAGGGAGGGAGTCTTGCATATAATTGAAGGAAAAACCTTTTAGACAAGGAGAAGTGCAAGTGCAAAGGCCCTGAAGTAGAAGCACTTTGTTCTTGTGTGCGTGGGAAATTTCAAGATGCTGAGCAGAGTAAATAAATGAGTGGGTTCTGCCAAAAGAGGTCAAGGAATTCTCAAGGACCAAAGCAGGCAGGATCTTCAAGACATCTTAAGGACTTCGGCTTTCATTTTAAGGAATATGGAAAGCTATTAAAAATTTTTAAGTGGAATAACAACAGTTTTTATAAGACCACTTCTGGGACTGAGCTCAAACAGACTATGTGGGGTCCAGTAGCAAGAACAGGGGCAGGAAACGAAGTTAGGGAGCTGTTATAATTACTCCCCCTAGGAGAGAGAGGTGGCTCGGACCAGGTGGTACCAGAGGACATAAAAAGAAGTGGCCTTATATTTATTTAAGAGTTTGAAGCCAGCAGGTCTGCTGATCAATTGCCTATAATATCAAGGATTAAATGAGGGGATCTTTCGGAAGCCTACCCATAAGGGTTGATTATACTAATAAGGGATCCAAATCACCCCTCCTTGGTCTTAGCCACTCCAAGGTGCCCCCTGCCTTCTTCAACAGGGCAACAGTAGCATCTCAAGTGGCAGGAGTGAGGAAGAGGCACCATATTGACTGGCTGCACTCAGGTTGGAGCGGAGTGGCAGTTTGATATCCAGGAAAGGCCACCACTGGCTAGCCAGAGAGGACACTGGAGCAAGTTGTCCCAGTTCACTGGGGAGAGCTGAAGGGGAGCAAAAGGAAGAGAAGGAGAGGGATGCAACAAGCACTGGCCCAGCCCCATGTCCCCACCAGCTGGCATGAGAAAAATGAAAGAGTTGGGTGCTTCTTGTCTGTCTCAAATTGCCTCCTATTTTGGGTTCTTCCCAGTCCTAGCTTGCTTGCCTCATCTTCTTAGAGGCTTGGCTTGAGAGCACTTTATCAATAAATCACATACCAAAGAATCCACATCTCTGGCTCCACTAAGAGGCCCTTACCTGAGGCGTGGTCCCCTGTCTACCTAGTTAGGTAGCGAGGATACCACTTTCCCTCAACCCCAGATTCCAGGGCTGAGCCCCGGCCCTTGTGCCCCCACCCCATGCACATTCAAATACAGCCTTGCAACTTCTTAACATTTTTCTAATCATGTCACTCCCCATCTTCAGTACACAAAAGAATTACCTGGAGTGCTCAATGAAAGGGTAGGTTCTCGGGCCTTACATGTAAATACTCTTCCCTCAGCTCGGACTAGAAATCTGCATTGCCTTCAGATGCACCTGCAGATTATTCTGAAGCAGAACAACAGTTAGGACAAACTCTGCCTTTCCAAACCCATTGCCGCTACTTAAATTGAAACCCTTATCATTTCTTGCCTGGATTGTATCAAAGTCTCTTAGTGAGCCTTGTTTCACCCCTTTCTAATCCATTTCTAGTCCCTGCTTACAGAGTCATGGGACATGTTCCCTCTGTGACTTAAAACACTCAATGGCTCCCCTCAGCATTGGGCAAAGCCTAAACTCTCGACTGTGGATGGCACTCAAGTTCCTCCACTGTTGAGCTCCGCTTTCCTCCTTATGAAGACTGTACAGGCACCCTCTTTGTGGGGTTTGGGGGTTTTGTTCCATCATTTTCCACTACTTTGTTTTTCATTAGCCTCTAAGTGTTTCTGATCCTTCCAGGATGGACCCCTTTGGGCTGAGTTGTGAGCCTCTCTCCACTATCACTTTCCTCCCTCTGTACTCACTCTTAACATGAGCCTCCTACACCATGTTGTGCTTTTCCTGTCAGTAGAGCCCTCCCACAAGAAGGGCACTTGAAGTCAGGAATCCTGTATTAAGAGAACTTTTTCTTTTCACAATAGGCTGTCTACATATCCCAGGTTGGATTTCCTCAGGTAAATAGAGCTGAAAAATCATCAGTAGTTACTTAAACCTTACCCAGGTAGATGGTGCCATTCCTTTCCAAATGCATTGCTCCAGATTCTGGCGCTGATTTTTGACCTGGAGATCACTCCAGGGGTGGCATGGTGTCTTTGTGAGTTGCACTGACCCCTAGCCAGGGAGCTTTTCAAGCTTCCAGCCCCACCCAAAGCCCAAACCCCAGAACCTAGATAACAAACTCAGTGATCTTTCCTGCTGCAGCACCTCTTAGAGGGGAACATGTAGAGTAGAAATTAAGCACGCAGTTTTAAATGTTGGCACAACTGGGTTTGAGGACAAACCAATCTGGATTTGATTCCCAACTCCGACATTTACTAGGTTGCCTCACCTAAAACAAATTATTTAACCCCCTATGGTTGCAATATAAAAAGAAATATTTTTAAAAAATAAAACTCATGTGGATTTGGTCATAGTATTAATCATATAGTGATTGAAATAGGGTTGACACACAGCAGAAGATACATAGAACAGAGTGTAGATAAGGAAAGGTGGGGATTTGTTTGTTCTCCTGTTCTGGTCCTGCACCCCAAGTAAATCCGTCATCTCTCTGGGAATCTTTAATCTTTGCTGTACCCGAGACCCCCTACCTAGAGCTGCTGACTCAAACTGTTGCTTCCATAGCCCCCCACCACCGCCCCCATTGGAGCTGGAGCTGCCGCTGGCCTTGTACCACCTTTCTCGGGCAGGTCAATTCAACTTGGTATACTCTCTTGACAAATGAGAAGTACCAGAGCTAAAGCTGATTAAGAGTTTTATTTCATTTAATTCTCACAGTACCTGGTAAATTTGGTATAATTTCAATTTTCTTATGGAAAATACATGAGATTATTACATTTCCATAGTTCAGCGCAGTGATTTTCACTTTTGTTTACTCACTCTTTGAGGTGATAGCCAAAATGTTTCTCATAAGTTTAAATACTTGTAAAATATAAAATTCCAGCATGTTATAAATATTGATATTTTAAGCTATTACATTGCTCTTTTACTTACAGCCTTTGGAATATAAATACTACAGCAATTTGATAATGATATTATCTCTTTTTTAAATGTCAAAATTTTTTCCTTGCTCTTTTTCTCTTGCATTTCATCATAATGTATTAAATGTTATGCTTCAAAATCTTTTATTCATTCTATTTTATTTTCTGAAAAAAGAGTACTTTTTATTTCTTATTATCTGTCATATTCTAAGTGTAAATTTTTCTTTTGAAGTGAATTATTCTTAAAAATATCATCAATAGTAGAAATGATTAAGACATCATAAAGTGGTTGCATACATATATTGTTAAGTAATTATTAAATATAAAAATTCAATTGTTACTGGAAATATGTCTTTTAACAAGATGGATAGAATATTTTTAATCAGTTCCAGTATTTGCGAACAATACTTACTTATTAATAAAATGAAAAAATGTTCAGTAGCAATTCTATCACTATATTTGTAGTTGTTGTAATGAAGATAAGAGCCAAGAAACATCATTCACATAAAAAATGAGAACGGGAATGGATGAAGTTTTGTCCCGGCAATATCACAATTCTTTGAACTATTTCTGAATTAATGCCAGAATGTACCTAGTGATTTAGCTCCAAAAATTATTTTTAATTTGTAAGATGACATCTGATTGTTTTTAATTTTATTGAAAACAAATAATCCAAAATCATCTGATATGTCAAAGATTTTAAACCTCATATTTAGGATTGACTCTCTCAATACCAGCACTGAAAATTCCAAATAGACTCTTTTGGCATCCCAGGCCTCCCAAGCCAAAGAGGAATGGATCATAGTAAATAAAAGATATTCTTTCTTTCAACAATAATTCCACTTGGAATAGAACATAATGAGCTCTTTTACAGTAAATTGATTTGGATGGGTGCTACTTTAAAACACTTTAGCCAGCCAGGTTAGATTTCCTGGGGCTTAAAAAGCAACACCCTAAAAACTGGTGCTTTAACATGCTGAAAAGCCTTAGACTCTGCTTCAGAATCAAGGTCCCTCTGAATTTCTTTATTTCTTCCCTATATTCAGGAAGAGGTGTTGTTTTGCAAACCCCGCCCCCACCTTCCTAATGTTTAAACCCACCAAAGAAGAAATAATTACCTCTGGTCCCTTTCCTAGTTTTCATTAACAAACTCATATGATAAGAAGGAATGAAGTATGTAAACACACCTGGCCAGAATTTTGTCACATATATGGTCCCCTATTTTGGTTCCATCAAAAATCATTTATAACCCATTGTCTATCCTGGATCAGGACTTTATCTAGGCCATTGTATGTTCTCCAAACCCACTCAGTCCCCCTAAAAATCATGTACTGTGCTCCTCAAAATAGTCTATGGTCTCCATTCTCCCCTTCACACTTTCCCCTTCACATTTTCCCCTTCACACTCCCAGGATTTCCAGCATGCTATGAATTTTTCCCTTCTGTACAGTAAGAAATTTGTATGCCTTTTTCCTACTTGATCTGCTTTGTCAGTTTTTTCCAGTGAATCTTGAAAGAATGGAAAGGAAGTTTCTCTTCTCCCCTACAGATTCACTAAATCATTTTTCTGCCTGATTAATTTGGCATTTGTCTTTTCAAATTCTTTTCTATTAGCTCTAGATATATTTCTAATGATATTTAAATGTTTGTCCTAAAGCATGTAAGTTCTTCTAATGACACTGAGCACAAAATAATAAATAGCTATATAGCTATATATAGGACTGTGTGTGTGTGTGTGTGTGTGTGCACATGCTCATGTGCATGTGTATGTGTGAAGAATCTGAAAGTAAGGAAGTCAGCAATTACATATCAGAATTTGTATTAAGTAGATTCACAGGATAGAGTGAAATCAGCATCAATTGATGGACAGGACCACAAAAGAGCTTCACATTTTTATTTTACCCATCAATTTTTGTCCTTTCGATCATCTTTTTTCGTGCTTCTCTGAAAACACTCCTTGAAATGATTATTTAGCATTTGGTAAAGCCTTTACATGAAAGGATTAAACAGACTTGCTGTAAGCAAGCTACATTGCCTGTGTGGTTTATAAAGCAGATACATTTTCTTTAGGTTATTTGAAAGTTTCACAGAAATTGGTTTATATTCACCAAATAATAAGTTAACAAGACCGAAATTCCTAAAGCTAAAATGAAAAAATTAAAACTCCTGTATGGAACCTTTTGGTGGAAGAGAAAAAAATAGATCAAAGCTAGAAAGAGTTTCCTTTCTCAGATTGTGATTAAATTCACAAAAGAAAAGACCATGGTACAGAGAAAGAATAACAATGGAATCCTAATTTAGATTGGGAAATAGGAGTAGTTTCTCCAAGTAACCAACATTTAAGTTCAAAACCCAAGCGATAAACAGGCTTTAAGAGAGTGGCTGGAGAGCCCGCTGCAGACAGGCAGGTCTGTGCATGCCCTACCGAGGTCACGAGTTGCACAGAACACGCCTCATCAGCCCGCTGCAGACAGGCAGGGCAGAGAAGCTCAGCCAGCCCCAGCACCCAGAAGGAAGCTCCCTAGGGAAGGTGAGCCATGTGGGTGCCAAAAGCAGCCACCACCACCAACCCCCCCCCCGTGGAAATGAGAAAACACATAAACAAGCCTCAAAAACAGACTTCTGGATCACCTACAGCAACCCCAAAGGGAAACGAGATGGAACAATCTGATACTCAACAACCTGGACTCTCTGAACTGGCAACAAAAGAGGATCTGGGAAAAATGAAATCAGAAATAATTACTCAGATAACAGCAAAGATTTTGCTCATGGTGCAAGACATGATTAATAAATCTAGAGAGGACACAGATAAAAAAATAGAGGATCTGAGGAACATGATGGAATCCCAACACAGGAAACAAATGGAATCCATAAAACAGATACAAACAGAATTGCAAGAGATTAAAAAATCCATCGAAAGTCTGCATAGCAGAATGAACCAATGTGAGGATAGAATTTCACATACAGAAGATAAGATTGCAATTAGTGAGGAGGAAAACAAAAAATGCTTTAAAATCATAAGGGAACACGAGAAATCGATCCAGCAGCTGCTAGACGATGCAAAGAAGAATAACGTAAGATTGATCGGAGTCAATGAAGAAAGAGGAGAGAGTGCAGATGACATAAAAAAACTGTTCACAGAAGTGATGGCAGAAAACTTCCCAAGGAGGGGGAAAGAACGTGACATACAGATAAGTGAGGCATGTAGGACTCCAGCTAGCCTTAATCAAAAAAAATCTACACATAGGCATATAATACTTAGGATTCCAGAAATCCAACAGAAGAACAAAATTCTACAAGCAATGAGAGAAAAGAAACAAATCACATACAAATGAAAACCCATCAGAATCACAGCAGACTTCTCAATGCAAACCCTCAAGGCAAAAAGAGCTTGGAATGGTGTATTTCAAGCCCTAAAGGAAAACAGCCTCCAACCCAGATTGATGTACCCTGCAAAACTATCTTTCAAAATTAATGGAGAAATAAGATACTTTGATGATAAAGAGCACCTCAGGAACTTCATGAATACCAAACTGGCACTCCAAAAAATTTTAGACAATACCCTAGGAAAAGACAATGAGGACCACAACCCCAGGAAACCCAGCAGAATGAATCCATTGGGTGTGACAAATTAAATGCAAAGCGGGAGAATCCAACAAAAAGAAAAAGTCATGACAAGGCTTTTAAAACTTCTAACTTCATCTCCCTAATGAGTGAATAATTCAATCTTATTATTGTACTAATTAGTATTTTTCTGATTCTAGAGTTGCACACCATTCCTTGTGCTATACTGGCTATTTATCATCTTCTTATGTCTACATTTTAATTGGGTTGTCTATTAATGAGCTCTAAGAATTCTTGATATATTATGGTCATAGGTTATATGCATTGTAAATATGGTCTGTTTAAGGACTACTTTTCATTTTAATGATGTCATTTAAAGTTCTAAATTTTGATGGAATCTCATTTATCAATTTTTTTCTTTTATACATCATGTTTTTTGTATCCTAGGTAGTTCTTGCCTTCCCTGAATTCATAAATATTTTCCCTTATGATTTCTTCTTAAAGTGTTATACTTGTAGGCTTTCTTATTTAGGTTCATAGATCCCTTCAAGTTATTTTCATGTATGGAAAAAAAGGGTTGAGGTTAATATTTTATATACGGATACCAGGTGTTCTAGTGCCGTTTGCTGAAGACACTATCTCTTCCTCGGCTCTTGAATCGAGTTTATATTCTATAAAATGCTAATGTTAAATAATCTTTCAAAACTCAGTGGACCATATATGTGTGGTTCTATTTCTAGATTCTCTGTTTCATTCCAATGATCTATATGTGTTTCCTCACACCAACACTGCCTTGATTACTGTAGCTTTAGAAGAAGTGACAGAGCCCGCCGTCACCTGTCGAACAGTACCTGAATGGGGGAGTGAGGATGAAGAAAAATAAAGACAAAGAGATAGAGTCGGGAGGGCTCCCAGAGACCGAGCGCCCAAGTTTATTCTTCACCTTTCTTTTATACACTAGGTGAGTTTGGTCATTAATCATGACCCTTATCCAGAGACATCTGCTTCCTTGTTCTCTAGCTCTTTGGAAATTCCCCACCTTCGTGGGCTTTCTTGTTTCTCAGGGTTACAGAACGTTCATCATGTTTCCAGGACAATTTCTAAAGGTAAACATCTAAGTTGGCAAGGACACGGTTCCTCACAATATAGTCTCCTAGCTCTATACAATGGAGGGTAAGATTTAACATGGAACCTCTATGGCTAACACCGCTCTCCACAGAGAAGTCTTAAAATTGAGTGCTGAACGTCTTCCAACACTGTTTTTGTTTTTGTTTTTGGCTTTTCTGGGTCCTTTGTACTCCTACGTAACTTTTAAATTTCAATATCCAATTCTTCATTTATAGCAAGTATACACAGACCTGAATTTTTATATATACCTTGTGTTTTCTAATCCTGCTAAATTCAAGTACAAGTTCTAGGGGCTCCTAGAGATTTCTTAGTATTTTCTCTGTAGATGATCATTTCATCTACATATAAAGATTTTGCTTCTGCTGTGCCAATCCTATCCTAGTTGTGTCATTTTATTGCCAGACTATTTTGCTGGGGACTAAGATTCAAAGTTTAATGGACAGATAAAGAGTAAGCATATCTGCCCTTGTTCCCCACCTGAAGGAGAAAGCATTGTATCTTCTCCATTTATATAAGGCGTTCTCGCTGGAAGTATGGAGTACATGTCTTTAATCTGTTGAGAAGGTTCTGTTCTACTTCTAGTCTCCTGATAGCTTTTACCATGAACAGCTGTAGAATTTAGTCCAATACTTTTTCTCCAACTAGTGACAGGATCATAGGGCTTTTTCCTTTCCTCTATTAAAATGATGACTTTTGAGGGTGGATCTTCCAATGCTGAACCAACACTGCCATCCCTATTACAAAACCACTTTCTACATCCTGCCAGATCTGACTTTCAATAGTTTGTTTTGTTAAACAAATTTCTATCTATGTTCATACTTTATTCTTCTATTATCTTTATCCAGTTTTAGGATTAGCACAATGTTGAGTTCCTAAAATGAGGGGAGAAGTGTTCCTTCTTTTTTCTGCTTTAATTGTTTGATATAATTTATCAGTTAAAATGTTTATGAGCCTGCTGTTGTCATATAGGTAGGTTTTCAAGCTAGGAATATACTTTCTTCAATAGGTGCTATTCAAATTTTATATTTCCTCCAGAGTTAGTTTCATTAATTTGTCTTCCAAGGTACTTCTTAGAAGTTGTCAAATTTATTTCAAAAAAGATTTTTGTAATATGCTTTCTATATCCTTTTAAATTCTGTAAAATCTGTGGTAATGTCACCTAGATCTTGATATTGTAATTTAAAAAATGTCTAACTGATATTGTGTAACAGGAAGAAAAGGTCTAAAAGAGCAGGGGAATTGGGAGGGGTAGGGGAAGGGAAAAAAGGGAAAGGAAAAAATATGAGAAGAGGAAAAAAATGGAAACAAGGTCTTTGCAAATAGGGAAGGGTGGAGGGGGTGAAGGGAGGGCAAGGGAAGGGGAAAAAAAATAAGAACCAAGAGACTCATGTAAAGGTACAAGATCCCAATGATGAGTGTAACTGTATTGTATACCAAAAATGTACCAATAAAGTTAATGGGGGGGGGGAGAAATAAATAGGACACACATGTGTAAATACCAAATAGTTTCTCTAGTGTGAGAAACTGAGAGTGTAAATAAGGATTAAAAGAATTAATAACTAATTATTGATACTTTGAAATAGGAAATGGTCCAAAGGTATGAGAAAAGAAAAAAAAAATGGAAACAAAGTCTATGTAAATAGGGAAGGGTGAGGGTAAAGGGCACACAGGTAATGGGGAAAAATAACCAAGTTACGTCATGTACAGGTACAAGCACCCAATGATAAATGTAAATGTATTGCATACCTAAAATGTACCAATGAAAGAATTTAAGTAAAAAAATTTTTTTTGTTTCTCATTATGCTTATATTTTTCTTTAAATTCTTAAGCATATATTGAACATATTTATAAAAGTGATTTTTGTCATTCATGTTACTAATTCCATCACTCATATTATTTCTGTGTTTCTTTCTATGAAATGACTTTTCCCCTTGGACACATTTTCTTCTGTTTTTACAAATATAGCAATTTGGATTGAATGTTAGACATTGTACACACATCATTTTAAAGTTCTGGGTTTTATTGTATTTTTTAAAGGGTGTTGTTAATTTTGTTCTGGCAAACAAATTACTATGATCCAATTTGATCTTTGCTAGGTTTGTTATAAAGCCTTTTTGAACCTTTTGGGAATGTGTTTGTAGTGCAGGTTCTTCAAGTGTCAGCTTAGCCCCAGATGTGATTCTGGGAATCTCTAGTAAATGCCATGTACATTTAATAATATCTTTCTGCTCTGACTGGGGGAAACTTGAATAATAATAAAGGCTACAGACATTGTTTGGCTTCCACTCCCGACCATTTTTCTTTCTCCACCTCTTGTCTGTTGTCCAGACTTGTTGAAATTTATGCTATGCCAGGACAAATTAGTATTCAGTCAAATACTCAAAGTGACCTTTATTCAAATATGTGGAGCTCCTTTTCTCACTATTTTCTATCACCGTAGCATTAGGACCTGTCAATTCTAGTTGCTGGGCCAGTCTAAACTCTGTTCTTTCTCTTCTTAACTCAGGAAAAGTCCTCAGAGTGTGATCAGGTTTCTCATACCCGGACTCATGGGCCACAAATTGTCTAGCAGTTGAAAGCTGTAAGTAGTACTCACTTCATTTATTTCCTTTTTCCAGTGATCACAACCCTTCACTGAATTTTCCTAAAGTCCTTAAACATTTATTTTATGTATATTTGACCAGACATTTAATTGTTCATGGTTAGAAAACAAGTTCAAATCCTTGACTCCATCATACCTCTAAGCAAAACTACAGTATTTTAATTGCATTCTGAAACAATTTTTCCTACTTATTTTATCTAGGAAGTATTTTACATCTCAAGTTTTTAACTTTTGAATAGGCTTTCGGTTAGCTAATTAACTTGAAGTGTTTTTGTTGTTGTATTGAGGCCTTTCACATTTGAAAATATCTTATAGCTTTTTCTCTTTAATGACAGGCTAGATGGGTTTAGTGTTTGTGAATCATTCCTGTTTTCCTCTTATGATTTATAAACATATTCTCCATTATATTTTAGCATTTAATGTTTTTGAGAATTTAGATAATATCCAATCCAGCTCCACTTGTACAGTGGTTTCATTTTATCACCCACAGAGCTGAAGATTTCTATTTTTATCCTTAAAGTTCAACAATAATAAAAATTTGTTATATATGTACTATAGTGTAATGAATATCTATATCTATTTGTCTATCTATGTACATGGTGGGTATGTGACATACCATTTCAATCCATGAATTTTGATTTGAAGATTTTTGAAGCAATGTTTCTTATGTTCTATCTCTAAATTTTTTTTTTCTATTTTTTAATTCACTATTTTTGAAACACTAAATACCTTCAATGAGATGATCTTTCTCTGACTTCTATGTCTGACGTTTACAGCATTTATTTTATTCTCTGTGTTTTTCCCCTATTAATCCAAGTTTATTATGTTGAGTTTACCATATACTTTTTTTTTTTTTTTTTTGGTACCGGAGATCGAACTCCGGTCCTTGCACTTGTGAGGCAAGCGGCGGAACCACTGAGCTAAATCCCTTGCCCCTCACCATGTGCTTTTATTTGAATTTTTATCTTTGCCTGTGCTATCTAGGCAATTTCTAAATAATATTGTTTTGATTGGTTTGTATTTCCTTAGTTTTAAAATTTGTATTTTCCCCATTCTCCTACTTTATTTTCTATTTTGATTTTTAGTTCTATTTTATTGATTTCATGTTTACTAAGTAGTTCTACAAAATTCAGCACTTGCAGGAAATTTGTTTTTGTATTTCATGTTATGCTATTTTCCAGACTCTGTTTTTTTATTTTTGGTACTGGGGATCGAACTTGGGTCCTTGAGATTGCGCAGCAGGCGGGGAAACCACTGAGCTAAATCCCCGGCCCCAGACTCTGTTTTTTGATAGCTCTTGCATTCTTTCTGGGTCATTTTTTTTTCCCCTGGAAGTGAATTCTCCTTGGTATCACCCTCATTTTGTCTGAAAATGTTTTTTCCTGCTTGAAGTCTCATAGTTCTTCCATCCACTTTTTTTGTTGTTGTTAAATTCTTTTATTGGTACATTTTAGGTATACAACACAATTACATTTCTCATCAGTAATTGTACCTTTACATAATGCATCTTGGTTCTTATTGTTTCCCCATTCCTAGCCCTCCCTTCACCCCCTCTACCCTTCCCTATTTACAAAGACTTTATTTCCATTTTTTCCATTTCTCATCATTTTTCCTTTCCCTTCTTTCCTTTCCCCTGCCCCTCCCACTACCCCTACCCCTTTGGACCTTTCCTTCTTATTTTGCATTATCGATTATTCATTCTAATCATTGGTACATTTTCTTTCCCCATTAAATTTATTGGTACATTTTCAGCATACAATACAGTTACAGTCATCATTGGGATCTTGTACCTTTACACGAGTCTCTTGGTTCTTTTTTTTTCCCCTTCCCTTGTCCTCCCTTCACCCCCTCCACCCTTCCCTATTTGCAAAGACCTTGTTTCCATTTTTTTCCTCTTCTCATATTTTTTCCTTTCCCTTTTTTCCCTTCCCCTACCCCTCCCAATTCCCCTGCTCTTTTAGACCTTTTCTTCCTGTTACACAATATCAGCTATACATTTTTTAAATTACAATATCAAGATCTAGGAGACATTACCACAGATTTTACAGAATTTAAAAGGATATAGAAAGCATATTACAAAAATCTTTTTGGAAATAAATTTGACAACTTCTAAGAAATACCTTGGAAGACAAATTAATGAAACTAACTCTGGAGGAAATATAAAATTTGAATAGCACCTATTGAAGAAAGTATATTCCTAGCTTGAAAACCTACCTATATGACAACAGCAGGCTCATAAACATTTTAACTGATAAATTATATCAAACAATTAAAGCAGAAAAAAGAAGGAACACTTCTCCCCTCATTTTAGGAACTCAACATTGTGCTAATCCTAAAACTAGATAAAGATAATAGAAGAAAAAAGTATGAACATAGATAGAAATTTGTTTAACAAAACAAACTGTTGAAAGTCAGATCTGGCAGGATGTAGAAAGTGGTTTTGTTATAGGGGTGGCAGTGTTGGTTCAGCATTGGAAGATCCACCCTCAAAAGTCATCATTTTAATAGAGGAAAGGAAAAAGCCCTATGATCCTGTCACTAGTTGGAGAAAAAGTATTGGACTAAATTCTACAGCTGTTCATGGTAAAAGCTATCAGGAGACTAGAAGTAGAACAGAACCTTCTCAACAGATTAAAGACATGTACTCCATACTTCCAGCGAGAACGCCTTATATAAATGGAGAAGATACAATGCTTTCTCCTTCAGGTGGGGAACAAGGGCAGATATGCTTACTCTTTATCTGTCCATTAAACTTTGAATCTTAGTCCCCAGCAAAATAGTCTGGCAATAAAATGACACAACTAGGATAGGATTGGCACAGCAGAAGCAAAATCTTTATATGTAGATGAAATGATCATCTACAGAGAAAATACTAAGAAATCTCTAGGAGCCCCTAGAACTTGTACTTGAATTTAGCAGGATTAGAAAACACAAGGTATATATAAAAATTCAGGTCTGTGTATACTTGCTATAAATGAAGAATTGGATATTGAAATTTAAAAGTTACGTAGGAGTACAAAGGACCCAGAAAAGCCAAAAACAAAAACAAAAACAGTGTTGGAAGACGTTCAGCACTCAATTTTAAGACTTCTTCTAAAGCTACAGTAATCAAGGCAGTGTTGGTGTGAGGAAACACATATAGATCATTGGAATGAAACAGAGAATCTAGAAATAGAACCACACATATATGGTCCACTGAGTTTTGAAAGATTATTTAACATTAACATTTTATAGAATATAAACTCAATTCAAGAGCCGAGGAAGAGATAGTGTCTTCTTCAACAAACGGCACTAGAACACCTGGTATCCATATATAAAATATTAACCTCAACCCTTTTTTTCCATACATGAAAATAACTTGAAGGGATCTATGAACCTAAATAAGAAAGCCTACAAGTGTAAAACTTTAAGAAGAAATTATAAGGGAAAATGATTATGAATTCAGGGAAGGCAAGAACTACCTAGGATACAAAAAACATGATGTATAAAAGAAAAAAATTGATAAATGAGATTCCATCAAAATTTAGAACTTTAAATGACATCATTAAAATGAAAAGTAGTCCTTAAACAGACCATATTTACAATGCATATAACCTATGACCATAATATATCAAGAATTCTTAGAGCTCATTAATAGACAACCCAATTAAAATGTAGACATAAGAAGATGATAAATAGCCAGTATAGCACAAGGAATGGTGTGCAACTCTAGAATCAGAAAAATACTAATCAATACAATAATAAGATTGAATTATTCACTCATTAGGGAGATGAAGTTAGAAGTTTTAAAAGCCTTGTCATGACTTTTTCTTTTTGTTGGATTCTCCTGCTTTGCATTTAATTTGTCACACCCAATGGATTCATTCTGCTGGGTTTCCTGGGGTTGTGGTCCTCATTGTCTTTTCCTAGGGTATTGTCTAAAATTTTTTGGAGTGCCAGTTTGGTATTCATGAAGTTCCTGAGGTGCTCTTTATCATCAAAGTATCTTATTTCTCCATTAATTTTGAAAGATAGTTTTGCAGGGTACATCAATCTGGGTTGGAGGCTGTTTTCCTTTAGGGCTTGAAATACACCATTCCAAGCTCTTTTTGCCTTGAGGGTTTGCATTGAGAAGTCTGCTGTGATTCTGATGGGTTTTCATTTGTATGTGATTTGTTTCTTTTCTCTCATTGCTTGTAGAATTTTGTTCTTCTGTTGGATTTCTGGAATCCTAAGTATTATATGCCTATGTGTAGATTTTTTTTGATTAAGGCTAGCTGGAGTCCTACATGCCTCACTTATCTGTATGTCACGTTCTTTCCCCCTCCTTGGGAAGTTTTCTGCCATCACTTCTGTGAACAGTTTTTTTATGTCATCTGCACTCTCTCCTCTTTCTTCATTGACTCCGATCAATCTTACGTTATTCTTCTTTGCATCGTCTAGCAGCTGCTGGATCGATTTCTCGTGTTCCCTTATGATTTTAAAGCATTTTTTGTTTTCCTCCTCACTAATTGCAATCTTATCTTCTGTATGTGAAATTCTATCCTCACATTGGTTCATTCTGCTATGCAGACTTTCGATGGATTTTTTAATCTCTTGCAATTCTGTTTGTATCTGTTTTATGGATTCCATTTGTTTCCTGTGTTGGGATTCCATCATGTTCCTCAGATCCTCTATTTTTTTATCTGTGTCCTCTCTAGATTTATTAATCATGTCTTGCACCATGAGCAAAATCTTTGCTGTTATCTGAGTAATTATTTCTGATTTCATTTTTCCCAGATCCTCTTTTGTTGCCAGTTCAGAGAGTCCAGGTTGTTGAGTATCAGATTGTTCCATCTCGTTTCCCTTTGGGGTTGCTGTAGGTGATCCAGAAGTCTGTTTTTGAGTCTTATTTATGTATCTTCTCATTTCCACGGGGTGGGGGGGTGCTTCTGTCACCCCTGTGGCTCACCTTCTCGGCCCTAGGAGCTTGGGATGGCAGCGTGGGAGCTTCCTTCCAGTTGCTGCAACCAGCTGAGCTTTACTGCCCTAGGAGCCTGGGATGGAGGTGGGGAGCTTCCTTCTGGGTGCTGGGACTGGCTGAGCTTCCTGTCCTATTTATTTCACTTAAGAGTATGGCCTCAATATGTATCTATTTAGCTATAAATGACTCTAGTTTCTCATTCTTTATGGCTTAGTACTCCATTTTATTAAAAAAACCACATCTTCTTTATCCAGTTTCCAGTTGATGGGAACTTGGGCTGGAGAAACAGAAAATTTTAAAAGTAAAACCAAATGGAACTGTTAGAAAATAAAAAATAAAATGCCAGATAAAATTAACAACAATTTAGATATAACAAATGTACAGGTTCAGTGAACTTGAATATAAAGCAGTAAAAAAAATCCAAAATTATGCACACAGAGAAAAAGATAAAAACAAATAAGTGAATCTTAATTTATGAAACTATGTTAAGCACTTTAGCCTATATATATAATTGAGGTCTCAGAAAAGGAGAAGGACAAGAGAAAAAAATACTTGAAGGACTAGTAGGAGAACAGAGAGTTTAAAAAGGAGAGAGTTAACAAATACTTCACAAATGAAGACACAAATGGCCTATAACCTCATCAAAAGGTGCTGATACCATTAGTAATCAGGAAAATGCAAAGCAAAGTCACAGTCACATACAAACACACAGCCAGCAAAATGGCTAAAAAATTTTAAAGTTGCTAAGGCTAAGTGTTTATGAAGATGTGGAATTCTCAAACATAGGTGATGAAAATGTAATTGATTACAATCATTTTTTAAATGTTGTGGCAGTTTCTTATAAAACTAAACATACATTTATAATATGACATAGAAACTACACTTCTAAGTATCACCCAAGAAAAATTGAAAGCATATATCCACAAAAAAGAAATGTACAAGAATGTATATAGAAAGAAAAAAAGCTGGAAACAGCCAAACTATCAACAAGTGAATGGATAAACATAACGTGGTATGTTCATAAAAGGAACTATGACTTAGCAATAGAAGGGAATAAGCTACTGATACACACCATATAGATAACCCCCAAAAGTAGTCAGATGAAAGAGTATAGACTATTGTGGTCACAATTATTAAAAACTCTGTAGAACTAATTGAATTTACAATGATAGATCAGTGGTTGTACGAATTAGGAAGCCGTGACTGATTAGGAAAGGCAAGAAGGGAAATGTGGGGAATGATAGAAATATTCCAAGTCTTGAATGTGGAGGTGGTTATACATGTATATATGTTCATCAAAACTCATCAAACTACAAGTGCACTTAAAATGGGTGCAGTTAACTGATACAATAACTTATTCCCAGTATCATACCTCCTACAATAATGTGGCACATTTTATACAAGGCTTTGGTTTAATGTATGTATATTTCAAACATTTTGTTAATTATTTTCTGCATTACTACTGAAAGATCATAATTAAAAATATTATATACACAACAGAAATGAGAAGGTATAAGGAAGCATTTTTATGGCAAAGAGAGAACTCATATTACCTAAAAAGGATCTATGCACTAAATAATAAAAACTGTATATTCAATTCATAATAATGTTATTATCCCATTATTAAATAAATATCCACAACTCAGCATTTCCTTCAGCTTATTTTCTCTAGTAAATTTATGATCAATGTAATATACTTTAAAGACACATGCAGTATGATCCTAGTTTATAAAAATGATTTTTGTTTATTTATGTACTTGCCTGTCACCTAGGTATCCATATTTTTCTGATTATGTGTTTAGAAGCATGTTTAGCATTATTATATCTAAGTGCTAAACTTGGTTATTTTTACCACTTTGAACAACTTTTTGCTTTCTTTGTACTTTATATTCCTTAAACATTTTCTTTCCTCTAATTTTCAGGTTATTGCTTGAAAGTCCTCTTTGAGACTTCCCCTTTCACCAACTCCACCACAGTGATTCCATCACAGATAACAAAACCTGAAGAAATTCATGACCACCAAACCAGCACTCCAAAATGGTCTGAAGAATATTCTAGAAAGAGATAACAAGGATTACAACTCCATGAACCTCAACAGAATGAACCCACCATGCAAAGCAAGAAATTACACAGAAGAGGAAAGAAGAGAGCCAACAACAGGAAAATAATATGACAGGGATAAGTCAATACATATCAGTTATAACCATCAATATTGATGATCTCAATTCACCAATCAAAAGACATAGACTGGCAGAATGAATCAAAAAGCAAGATCCAACAATATGCTACATACAAGAAACACATTTAATTCAAAGAGAAATTCATAGCTTACTCCATGAAACAAGAACCCCCAGAAAAAAGCGAGGGTAACTATTATATTTGCAGACAAAGAGGATTTCAAGCCAATACCGATTAAGAGAGACAAAGAAGGTCACTACATCTCTGTAAAGGGTACAATCCAAGAAACAGAGATAACAATCATAAATATATATGCACCAAATATCAGTGCACCCAACCATATAAAACAAATATTAACGGACATGAAAAATCAAATAAGCACTAATATAGTTGTAATGGGGGACCTCAATACCCAACTATCACAAATAAACATATCAACTAACAAAAAATCAACAATGAAATATTAGAACTGAACCAAACTTCTGAACAAATGGACTGTAGATCTCTAGAGAGTGTTCCACTCCACAACATCAGAATACAACATTTTTCTCAGCTGCACATGGAACATTCACCAGAATAGACAACATACTAGCTTATAGAACATGCTTAAGTAAATGCAAAGGAATTAAAATTATCCCATGCATATTAACAGACCATAGTGCAATGAAATTAGATATCAATGGCAAAAGAAACCACAAGAACTTCATAAACACAGGGAAATTAAATAGCACCCTCCTGAACAACCAATGGGTCACAGATGAAATTAAAGAAAAAATCAGAAAGTTTCTACAATTAAATAATAATGGCAATACAACACATTGGAGCTTATGGGAAGCAATGAAAGCAGTCCTACAAGGGAAATTTATAGTGGTGAATACCCATATCAGGAAAACAGAGCAGGCTCAAATAAACAACCTAATGTTGAATATCAAGCTTTTGGAAAAAGAAGAGCAAGTCAAGCCCAAACTTCATACAGGGAAAAAGTTACAAAAATCAGAGCAGAAATTAATGTAATTGAAATTTAAAATAAAAATACAAAGAATCAATGAATTGAAGAGTTGGTTCTTTGAAAGATTAAACAAAATTGACAAACTCTTAGCCAACCTTATCCAAAAAAGGAAAGAAAAGATTCAAATCCATGCAACTAGGAATGAAAAAGGTGAAATCACAACAGATCCTGCAGAAATCCAGATCATCAATACTTACTTTGAGAACCTGCTTTCTAATAAGATGGAAAACACAGAAGAAATGGACAGATTCCTACATACATATGAATTACCAAATCTGAATCAAGAAGATATAAGAATTCTAAATAATCCAATATTAGCCAATGAATTGGAAGATGTAATTAAAAACCTACCAACAAAGAAAAGCCCAGGCCCTGACAGATTCACTGCTGAATTCTACATGACATTTAGAGAAGACTGAATGCCACTACTTATCAAACTCTGTAATGAAATTGAAAGGGAAGCAATACTCCCAAATTCATTCCTGGAAGAAAGCATTACCCTGATACCAAAACCAGAGAAAAATCCAACCCAAAAAGAGAACTACAGACCAATCTCCCTCTTGAACATAGGTGCAAAAATCCTCAATAAGATAATGGCAAATAGGATGCAGCAAATCATCAAGAAGATCATATACCATGACCAAGAAGGATTCATCCCAGGTTAATTCAACATATGTAAATCAATAAGTGTAATACACCATATCGACAGAGCCAAGGGCAAAAACCATATGATCATCTCAATAGATGCAGAAAAAGCATTTGACAAGGTCCAACGCCTATTCATGATTAAAACCCTACAGAAAATTGGTATAAATGGTCTTTATCTCAATCTGATAAAAGCCATTCTATGAAAAACCAATAAGCAATATCATACTAAATAGACAAAAACTGAAAGCTTTCACACTAAAATCAGGAAAAAGACAAGAATGTCCACTGTCATCACTCTTATTCAATATAGTTCTGGAAACACTAGTCAGAGCAATTAGACAAGAGAAAGAAATAAAAGGAATAAGGATAAGAAAGGAAGAAGTTAAACTATCATTTGCAGATGACATGATACTCTACATAGTAGACCCCAAAAGCACCACCAAAAGACTTCTAGATTTAATACCAAATTCAGTAACATAGCTGGATACAAAGTCAACATTCAAAAAATCTTCTTGTACACAAATAACAAACTCACTCAGAGAGAAATTAGGGAAACAACATCTTTCACAATAACATTCAAAAAATGAAATAACTAAGAATCAATCTAATAAAAGAAGTAAAAGACCTCTACACTGAAAACTACGGCACTCTGAAAAAATGAGATTGAAGAGGATATTAGAAAATGGAAAGACATCCCTTGTTCTTGGGTAGGAAGAACCAATATAGTGAAAATGGCCATATTTCCAAAATTGTTATGCAGATTTAATCTAATTCTGATCAAAATTCCACAGATAAAATTCTTAATCTCTCATCTCTGACTTATTTTCTCCATAAACTTTTCACCATCTGATATATTATTTTACTTTAAAATGTTTTAATCAACTTTATTTGATATAATTTATGTGCAATTAAATTCACTTTAAGTGTATCACTGATCTGTAGGGGGTTTTTTTCTGTGTTGACTTTGGTTTTAGTATCAGGAAAATTCTAGCCTGGTAAAATTACTTAGACTCATGAAATGAGCTGGTATTTGATAGAATTTAGCCAATAGTTCATCTGGAGCTCATGTTTCCTGTATGAAAAAATTTTTAGTTAAATATCAATTTCCTTGGTTCATTTAGGACTGTTAGTTTTGTCAGTTTGGTAACTTGTGTCTTTTAAGGAGTTTGTAGGTTTAATCCACATTTTGATTTATTGACATGAATTTGCTAATAATGCTTCTTTATATATATTTTTAATATCTGAATATCTATAGTGGTGGCTCTCTCTGGCATTCTCAATATTGCTCATTTGTGATTTCTCTTTTTGTTAACTTGTTTGACTAGAGATTTATCAATTTTGTATATCTTTTAAAAGAACTAGCTGTGATTCATTGACTTTCTCTACTATTTGTTCATTTTCTGTTACACGGATATGTACCCTTACCTTTATTATTTCCTTCCTTTTGTTTATTTTATGCTCAATTTTCTATTGTTTAAAACAGAATTTTAGATCACTGATTTTAGAACTCTTTTCTAATATAAGCATTTAAACATAAATTTCTCACAAAACAAAGCTATGCCACAAAAATTATCATATATTTTCATTTTCACTCAATTTAAGATATTTTCTAATTTTCTGGTGGTTCTGTCTTTGATCCATTCAGAGGTGTATCATTCACTTCTGCTATCTGGCATTTTTGCAAAAATCTTTCTATTATAAATTTCTAATTTAATTACATTGTGGTTATAAAATACATTCTATATTGTTTCAACCTTTTAAAATCTATAGAGTCACCAAAGAGTATCACCATATCATTTCAGTCACTTTTAAATTTATTGGATATTGTTTTATGGACTAGCATATGGTCTCTCTTATTTAATGTTATATGTACATTTGTAAAGAATAAGTATTCTACTGTTGGTGGTGAAGTTTCTATAGATGTTAACATCCACAGATGCAGATCCAGTTGGCTTTTAGTGTCATTCAAGTCTTCTGTAGCCCTATTATTTTTTGTCTACTTCTTCCATCTATAACTGATTGAATATTGTTGAAATCTCTAGCCATAATATAGATCTGTGTATTTCTCCTTCCAGTATTATCAGGAGCTGCTTCGTGTGTGTTTCAACCTCTATTATTAAAAATAGATAGATAAGGTAGTTATCTTTCCTTTGATTCTGTTATCATTACAGAAATGCTTTTTTTAATCCCTGGTGATATTCTTCATTCTAATCTTTATCTCACATTAATAAAGCTGTTCCATCTTTAGAATAATTACTATTTTCATGATATATTTTTTCCATTTTATTACTTTTAAGCTATCTGTAATTTTTCATGCAATCTCTGTCTTTTCATTGGAGTTCTTAGATAATTTATATTTTGTTATCAATATTACTAGTTTTAACTTATCACCTTGCTGTTTATACTACTTGAATTTTATTCTTTTTTCTGTCTTATTTTCCTATTTTCTTTTGGATTATTTATTATACTTTATCCATTTTATCTTCACTACTTATTGGTTTTTATTAGTTTCTCTAAAGGTTACAATATACAGTTAATTTATTTATATCTTTAAATAATCTAAAACTTTACAGCAATGTACTTTCATTTCCCCTTTCCTGCCCTTTGTGTTCTTATTGTCATAGATTTTATTGTATGTGTTATAAATTCCACAATACACTGGCATTAATTTTGCTTTAAACACTTAATTATTGTTTTAAGAGCTAAAAAACTGTTAAGCATCCATCCCACAGACCCATGTTTCCTAAACTGTGTGATCAAGCACCAAGGACATTAGCAAAAGCACAAAGGCACCATGAGATACATAAAATTTTCTAAGGAAACATAATTCTTGATATCTCTTAGACATTGCATGATTACCTTGAGATAATTGTTTCAATATTAGATCATGTTTGTTTTCATTTTTTGTTTTTTGTTTTTCTTGATGTCATATTTAGGAACTGGCAGTTAGTTTCTGTAATGTAAAGGAAGTATAACACAAAAATCAATGTGGAAAAAGGGAAATGCAGGTGATAATGTTCAAGCCCATTCCAAGGTCTTAAAATATTTGCAATACCTAACAGGCACACATGCACTACTTACTGGTCATTGTGATTGCTTAAGAACTAAATTCTCCACTCCGATTTACATGTTTTGTTATTTAAAGTGGCTACAAAGTTGTTAAACAGAAGTACTCTAAGTTGTGTGGACACAACTACTTAATAAAAATGGAAGTATTGAGTATTTCCTTGGGCCTATGGATGCTCTGAAAAATTTACTGAGCTGCTAAGAATGAAGAAACTTTGGGAACTTGGACCATCATTATAATTATCTAGCCATTAAAAACAATAAATTGGATGGTTTCGCAGCTGACTTGAAAGAATATGTTTGATTTCTATTAAATTCTTATGAAAAAGTATGAAAGCCAAATAAGTATATATAAAATGAGCCCATTTTTTCAAGATCCTCTAATTTGGGTGGATTTATACCTGATGAGGTTGCCTGTGATTATATGAACTTGGAGAAACTCATGAAAGAATGTGCATCAGGCTACTAATACTGTTGGCTTGTGTGAAAGAAGATGAAAAGGGGATAAATGTTTTTTAATTAAGAATAAAATAATGAAAAGTATCCAAATTTTTTTAACAATCGCACATAAAAATTAGTGTGGATGTGTGCAAGGTACGCAAGTATGAAAGTATCAAGATGACCACTCAAATGTGAATGGTGATTGTTTCTGACTTCCAAATAAGTTTGCCTCCTCACAGTCTTTTATGTTGTTTGGCTTTTTTTACAGTGTGCATGTAACATTCTTATAACTAGAAAAATTTGGATTATTTTCCTTGCTTAAAGATTACCTTTGCTATCATGACTTTCTTCATGGTAGCCTGCCCTGTTTTCTCCAGGTTGTCCTTTTTATGCTTTTTCTCCTTTCACTCAGCCCAAGCTCACTCTACAGAACCATTTCTCCCTCACTCTTCACTTTTACTTTTTCAAACAAAAAATAAATAAATAAAGATTATTTTAATTAAAACAGCATGGAGGTTAGGTATGTCACATACTGACTCCTGAAATGAAAAGGGGATCTTACCTGTCCTCTCACTCCATAGAATTACAGGCTTGGTGTAGTAAAGCCACAGGTGTTGATTTCCGGGGATCTGGGATGAATTACCACATCTTCATTTCTGGATCTAGTACAACTATCCAGGCTTCATGAAAACACATTGCCAGTGGTTCTTCTCACACTGTCTTCAGTTAAATGACAACCCTAAATTCCATTGACTGGGCTCTGTTGCCCAGAGTCTCACCTCCAAGCATTCATCTCCCTTTCCAGTTACTTTTAAAAGCATGAGCATGAACCACATACACACACACACACAGAGAAACAAATAATAAGGAGAGATGTGCTAAAATTAGAACTTGCTATGTAAAACTGGAAATCATTTTTATTTGAATATTAAATAAAAGAATGGCCTTGAGGCCCAATGACTTAGAGACTTGGGTTACATTAAAAAAAAAACTACACTTTATTTTAAAGAGTAACTAGAAATTGTTATTGACCAAAAGATAAAGACACACGATCATATTTAAATAACCCTATATAATCACATCTACAATGTTTGATGGCGCCAGAGGGCAAACTGCTACGCCAGGAAAATCACATATATCCTAACATAAAGATATTAGGAAAGAAAAATACAATAAAATCTCCACCATTTTGTTAAATTGTTTTACTTATTTCTGTAAATGGTACCACACCAGTGAGTAATCTGTATGAGAAATGGCTCTGAATCTCTCCCATGTGGGCTTCTCATTACTTTTCTTTAATGGACAGGAAATTAAATACTGTATTCTCAGTCATATCAAGACAGGGGAGCCCCCTTTTTATAATACAGAGATATTTCCTGACTATGTTTACTTTAAGCCTTAAACAAACAGAAGCTTCTGATGCAACAGAATTGGCTGGAAAAGGGACCAAGGAAACTAGGCAAAAGGACTGTACTGGCACCAAATGGTACCCATTACCAGCACTGATGAATTATTTATTAATAGGCCCTGGAAACCTGAAGGCTGCTCCATGGATGCAGTGTTGTATCACTGTGCCTGGCATACCATAATGTTCAATATATCTCTTTTGATTGAATGAATAAATTTCTTTCATTCAAAATGAGGATTAATGAGTTGTCATTTTATGGTATACTCAGTTTTGTTTAGGATGTGTGACACATACCCACAGCTCCAAATTATTACCTACTAGCCATATAGCAATTTATATATAAATTTAATAAAATCAGTTCTTCAACTAATGGCTAGTGTTACAGCATTAGATACCACAACTGCAGAACATTTACATCATTACAGAAAATTCGAAGCTTTGGACAGAAAGTTTTAGACATCCCATGCTTTTGTAAAGATATATGAGGCGGGGCCGGGGATTTAGCTCAGTGGTTTCGCTGCCTTCTGCACAAGTGCAAGGACCCAAGTTTGATCCCCGGTACCAAAAAAAAAAGATATATGAGGGGGTAAGACATTTTCTAAATATATGGCAGTGTCTGTTATGGGAAATGATTTGAGCAATTGGGCTTTTCTGTGATTTGAGCTTGTGAAAGATTATTCCAAGATTGAAGAGAGACTATTAGTACATGTTTAAGCAGATCTCAAATCCCCTGTGAACAGGATCATTTTCTTAGTCATTTCTCTATTCCTGAGAAGCTAAGAAATTATAATCATTAAGGCCAAAACATATTAAAGGTGTGTATGTCCTAAAATTACAAGCTCTCTCTTAAGCATTCCACACACCTGTCATATATGGCACATTTATTTCAGAAGTCAGGAGTGTGAAAGATTCTATTGCATAAGAAAAGACTTGACTATCAGGAGCTTTTCTTATTGGGTCTATCTTCCTTCTTTCTTCCACCTCCAGGACAGTCTCTTTCCTGTCCTTTATCTAAAGATGACACTTTCACAGAGTTTATGCTGACTGACCACATGCCCTGTAAGATGAGACTTTATCATACACACTGATACTTTCCTGGGAGAGAAAATAGTCAGAAATATTCATAGTTCCACTGTGACACTAGACAGAACCCAAGAACATTCAACCAACTGGTTTTTTTTTAATCTTCCAGTTCAATCCCTTTGTCTTCAACCTTTTTGCATCCTGGAGATGCTGTACTTTTCCTACATATTTAGGCCATCATTTCAGTGAGCCTCAGACGTTCTCAGCAACACATTCCTGTGCACGTAGCCAGGTTTGTGAACATCCATCATGCCCACTTTGCTCATTGTTTAGGCCATTGCTTAATCCAGTCCATGTTGTACAACTGTGTTGACAATTAACCACAGAGGCTTATATAATAGAGGTCTATACGCTAGTGCCAAATGAGAATCTCTCCACGGCCTGTCAAGCTGCCTGAGATTCCTATGTAAGACCTTCAGAAAGGACTTTGTTACAATGCCAAATCATAGCCCAGGGTAAGACCATTTGGGCATTCCCACGGAGTTCAGATGCAAGATTAGCTGATCTACCCTCAGATGATTTTTTAATTTCAAAAGGATTGATTTCCATTTAGTAAATAACCTCCAGCTCACTTAAATTAAGGAACATTCCTTCTTTGGCATTCTTCCCCTGACCACACTAGCAGAGGAGAACCTACAAAGAAACCTCTATGTAGCCCCTGTCTGCCTGACAGCACTGATGTCAGGGGACATCATCCCCCACCATCCCACTACGGACAGTAGGTGAGTTCTCAGGAGCAACTAAGTCTCCCAGAACCCAGAGACATCCTTGTAACCATTTATTATGCACTGTTAGATCTCAGCAAACAGAAACAGCTCCCTCAGTTCCCTGTCTACATTTGCTCTTTGAGTGACAGAAAACAATCAATAATGTTTGTCTGTGGCTTTTATTGTGACAAAGATGTTTGGGAAAGTAAGAAATACAGGATTTCATTGTCTCATGGCAGGGCTCCCATCCAATTTGAAAGTGGAATGGACACCTAAAGAAATGCGAACCACCTATACAGGGTTCTGTATAGGAAAATGTCTTTATAGGAAAAGTGTTTCCTATATATTCTGTATAGGAAATGGTTTTATTTCCCCCATTAAGTTTATTGGTACATTTTAGGTATAAAATACAGTTACATTCATCACTGGGATCTTGTAACTTTACATGATGTATCTTGGTTCTTACTTTTTTCCCCCCTTCTCCTTCCCTCCCTTCACCCCCTCCACCCTTCCCTATTTCCAAAGACTTTGTTTCCATTTTGTTCTTTTCTCATATTTTTCTTTTCCTTTCTTTCCTTTCCCCTACCCCTCCCACTTTCCCTGCTCCTTTAGATGTTTTCTTCCTATTACACAATATCAATTACACATTTTTTAAATTACAATATCAAGATCTAGGAGACATTACCACAGATTTTACAGAATTTAAAAGGATATAGAAAGCATATTACAAAAATCTTTTTGGAAATAAATTTGACAACTTCTAAGAAGTACCTTGGAAGATAAATTAATGAAACTAACTCTGGAGGAAACATAAAATTTGAATAGCACCTATTAAAGAAAGTATATTCCTAGCTTGAAAACGTACCAGTATGGCAACAACAGGCTCATACACATTTTAACTGATAAATTATATCAAACAATTAAAGCAGAAAAAAGAAGGAACACTTCTCCCCTCATTTTAGGAAATCAACATTGTGCTAATACTAAAACTGGATAAAGATAATAGAAGAAAAAAGTATGAAAATAGAAATTTGTTTAATAAAACAAACTACTAGAAGTCAGATCTGGCAGTATGTAGAAAGTGGTTTTATTTTAAAGACGGCAGTGTTGGTTCAGAATTGGAAGATCCACCCCCAAAAGTCATCATTTTAACAGAGGAAAGGAAAAAGCCCTATGATCCTGTCACTAGTTGGAGAAAAAGTATTGGACTAAATTCTGCAGCTGTTCATGGTAAAAGCTATCAGGAGACTAGCAGTAGAACAGAACCTTCTCAACAGATTAAAGACATGTACTCCATACTTCCAGTGAGAACGCCTTATATGAATGGAGAAGATACAATGCTTTCTCCCTAAGTTGGGGAACAAGGGCAGATATGCCACTCTTCATTTGTTCATTAAACTTTGAAACATAGGCTCAAACCAAAATAGTATGGCAATAAAATGACACAATTAGCATAGAATTGGCAAGGTAGAAATAAAATCTTTATATGTAGATGAAATGATCATCTACAGAGAAAATACTAAGAAATCTCTAGGAGCCCATAGAACTTCTATTTCAATTTAGGAGGATTAGAAAATACAAAGTATATATAAAAATTCAGGTCTATGTATACTTGCTATAAATGAAGAATTGGATATTGAAATTTAAAAGTTATGTAGGAAGACAAAGGACCTAGAAAAGTAAAAAAAAAAAAAAAGAAAGAAAAGAAAGAAAGAAAAAAAAACAGTGTTGGAAGACATTTATTACCTAATTTTAAGACTTGCTCTAAAGCTACAGTAATCAAGGCAGTGTTGGTGTAAGGAAAGACATATAGATCATTTGAATAAAACAGAGAATCTAGAAATAGAACCACACATATATGGTCCACTGAGTTTTGAAAGATTATTTAACATTAACATTTTATAGAATATACTCAATTCAAGAGCAGAGGAAAAGATAGTGTTTTCAGCAAACGGCACTAGAACACCTGGTATCTGTATGTAAAAAATTAACCTCAACCCTTTATTTCCATACATAAAAATAACTTGAAATGATATATGAACCTAAATGTGAAAGACTAAAGGTATAAAACTTTAACTATAAAACTAAAACTATAAAACTTTAAGAAGAAATTTAAGAGAAAATGTTTATGAAGTTAGGGTAGGGAAGAATTTCCTAGAATATAAAAAACATGATGTATAAAGGGAAAAAATTGATAAATGAGATTCCATCAAAATTTAGAACTTTAAATGACATTATTAAAATGAAAAGTGGTCCTTAAATAAACCATATTTATAATGCATATAACCTATGACAGAATATATAAAGAACTCTTACAACTCATTAATAGACAACCCAATTAAAAAGTAGACACAAGAAGATGATGAATAGCCAGTACAAGGAAAGATGAGCAACACTAGAATCAGAAAAATACTGATCAGTACAATAACAAGATTAAATTATACACTCATTAGGGAGATGAAGTTAAAAGTTTTAAAAGAACAAATGTCAGCTTAGGTGTGAACCAGTTAGAACTTTCTAATACTGCTAATGTGATTGTAAAGTGATAAAACCGTTTTGGAAAACAACATAGAAATTTCTTGTATTACTGTTAAGAACCAACAGTCCTGTTCTTAAGTTTTTACTTGAGAGGAATGAAAACACATGTTCACAATAGATTTGTACATACAAGATGACTATCCCTTATCTGAAATTCTTGGGAACAGAGTGTTTCAAATTTTCATTTGAAATCCACTTGATCTGCAAAGAGGATAGCTACTCCTGCTTTTTTTTTCAGGTTCCTGTCACATGGAGTATTGTTTTCCACCCTTTAACTTTCAGACTATGAGTTTCTTTTTGAATTAAGTGTGTTTCTTGTATGCAGTATATTGCTGGATCTTGCTTCTTGACCCATTCTGCCAGTCTATTTCTTTTGATTGGTGAATTGAGACCATTAACATTAATGGTTATAACTCATACATATTGACTTCTCATTGTCATGACTTTTCTCTTTGTTGGATTCTCCCCCTTTGCATTTAATTTCTTATCATGCCCAATGGATTCATTCTGCTGGGCTTCCTGGGGTTGTGATCCTCGTTGTCTTTTCCTAGGATATTGTCTAAAATTTTTTGGAGTGTTAGTTTGGTATTTATGAAGTTCCTCGGTGCTCTTTGTCATGAAAGTATCTTATTTCTCCATCAATTTTGAAAGGTAATTTTGCAAGGTACATCAATCTGGGTTGGAGGCTGTTTTCTTTTAGGGCTTGAAGTACATCACTCCAAGCTCTTCTTGCCTTGAGAGTTTGCATTGAGAAGTCTGCTGTGATTCTGATGGGCTTTCCTCTGTATGTGATTTGTTTCTTTTCTCTAACTGCTTGTAGAACTTTGTTCTTCTGCTGGGTTTCTGGAATCTCAAAAATTATATGCCTATGTGTAGTTTTTTTTTATCAAGGCTAGTTGGAGTCCTATATGCCTTACTTATCTGTATGTCAAGTTCTTTTCCCCTGCTTGGAAAGTTTTCTGCCATCACTTCTGTGAACAGTTTTTTTATGTCACCTGCACTCTCTCCTGTTCCTTCATTGACTCCAATCAGTCTTATGTTATTCTTTTTTGTATTGCCTAGCAGCTGCTGGATTGCTTTCTCGTGGTCCCTTACAATTTTAAAGCAATTTTTCTTTTCCTAGTCACTAATAGCAATCTTATCTTCTGTATCTGAAATTCTGTCCTCACACTGGCTTATTCTGCTGTGTAGACTTTCAATGGAGTTTTTA
Organism: Heterocephalus glaber; assembly: GCF_053883595.1. NCBI lineage: Eukaryota > Metazoa > Chordata > Mammalia > Rodentia > Bathyergidae > Heterocephalus > Heterocephalus glaber. The sequence goes on from NW_028258293.1 coordinate 15,431,393, forward strand.
ATCTCCTGGAAATCTGTTTGCATTTGTTTTATGGATTCCATTTGTTTATTATGTTGGGATTCCATTATGTTCCTCAGCTCCTCTCTAGATTTATTAATCATGTCTTGCACTATGAGCACTATCTCTGCTGTTATCTGAGAAATTATCTCTGATTTCATTTTTCCCAGATTCTCTTTTGTGGCCAGTTCAGAGAGTCCAGGTGGTTGAGTATCAGAGTGTTCCATCTCATTTCCCTTTGGGGTTGCTGTAGGTGATCTGGAAGTCTAGTTTTGAGACTTGTTTACGTGTCTTCTCATTTCTATGGGGGGCGGGTGCTGCTGGTGCCCGTGGGGCTCACCTCCTGTGTGCTGGCCAGGGTGGCACAGCCACCAGGAAGCCTCCTCTTATGAGCTGGGTGGTGCTCCTATTTACTTTTTTTTTTTTTTTTTTGGTACCAGGGATCGAACTCGGGTCCTTGCATTTGCAAGACATCTGACGGAACCACTGAGCTAAATTCTCAGCCGAGGATATGGTTTTAATAGAGAACAGCATCAGAGAAAGGTCTTTTTCTGGGCCTGTAGGAGGAGCTCCTCCAGGACTCACTCTGAGAAGCAGCCTCCTGCCAAACCTCAGACAGCTGTGGCCCTAGCCTAGGCCCTGGGTGCTCACCCACAGTGCTCCCCTGGCAAGTAATGATGTAGCCTGCACAAATGTGCCTCCCATGCACATTCCATTCGATGTACTTGGGGGGGTCCAGCAGAATGGAAGAAATGGAGGACCTGAGAAGGGACATCCTAGTTGATTATCTCAATTGTAAAATGAAATAATTGTAAGAATATATTGCATACCTGAGCACTAAGAAATAAAAGATTGAGTAGGGGTCCTGCTCTCTGTTGGATATTCATAACCATAAGGCACCTGAAGGCCAAAAGTGACACTGGTAAAGGATTATTATGTGTGAAGATCTGAAAAGCCTTCCCACCATGAAGAAGAAGAGTTTCAATCATTGGTAGATGTTTTATGGATGGCTGGAAGATTCACCCCTTCAGGATTCCCAATCCAAGCAATGCAATGAACACTCTGCCGTGTGTGTGTGTGTGTGTGTGTGTGTGTGTGTGTGTGTGTGTGTGACTTGTATACTGTATACCCTGGGGATGGAACTCAAGGCCTTGCACATGCTAAGCAAGCATTGTAGCACTGAGCCACAACCAGGCTGGGGTTATTCAAAGCCCTTGGCAACTATGGTAGAAATTGTGATATGGCACTCAGATCCTCTCAAGGCCCTCTTCACTTCCTGGAGAACAGGATTTTCCTCTACTGCTTTTTGTTTTGTTTTCCAGTACTGGAGATTGAACCCAGAGCCTTTGCACTGGGCTGCATCCGCAGCCTTTTCTTTAGTTTTTATTTTGAGACAGAGTCTTGCTAAGTCACTAAATTGCCCTGGCTGGGCTCAAATTTTCAATCCTCCTGCCTCATCCTCCCAGAGTGCTGGGATTAGTGATTTACACCACCATGCTGGGTCTTTTTCTCCACTCTTGAAGCTAGGATCTAAATGTAAATGTCTTCCCACTAGTTGCCCTATGTGAGACTCGGCAGGCAGGATTGAGACAGTCAATCTTCCATTCTTCCTGTTTTCTGCTGGTTAGCACAGTCGAGGAGTTAGGGGTCTGCAGCAGCATCCTGGTCCCCAGCATGCTGTGGGAGTTGGGAGGTTGTGGCAGCAGCAGGGGCAGCCATTGGGCACTGATTATAGCTAAGGGACTCACTTGATGTCCACAATCTAAGAGAATGGGGGTGCAACTGATGTGTATAAGCACACTTAATGCCCACTGTGGAAAGGGGATAAAGCAACAGAAAGGAAAGGAATTCCTCATCAGGGCAGAAGCTCTAAAACTGGGCATAAAAAACCCCAAGATTTACAAAAGTAAACTGAGCCATTTCACATTTGACTGAAAGATGCTCCTCTGAAGACTGCTGCTTTCTGAAGGGCTTACTGGTGCTCCCTACAAAAATAAGACAGCAAAACCATCTGATTTCTTGATATCAGCCATTCTTTCTGGAGTGAGATGGAATCTCAGCACTGTTTTAATTTGCATCTCTCGAATGACCAGTGATGTTCAACATTTTTTCATATATATGTTTGCCATTTGTACTTCTTCATCTGAAAAATATCTATTAATTTCAGATGCCCATTTTGGGACTGGGTCTTTAAATTTGAGGGGTCAGATTTTTTTCTATTCTTTGTATGTTCTAGATATTAGTCCTTTGTCTGAGAAACAACTGGCTACAATCTTTTCTCACTCTGTGGGTTGTCTCTTCACTATGTTGGTGATTTCTTGCTTTTTAATAAGATGAGATCCCAGTTGTTGATTCTTTGCACTATTTCCTGTGCAGTTTGGGTTTTGTTCATGAAATCTTTGCCTACCCCTATGTTCTCAAGAAGGTTATGTAGTAGTCCTTGACCATTACTCAAAAGCACTCAGTTTCTATTTGTTCTCTGTCTACACACCAATTCTGAGAAGGCTTCTTTCTGCTCTCTTGAGTACAATCGTTGAGCAGATGCCCAGAAAGTTTCCTTTTCATAGTTCTTGACCAGTATCTACATGTTCTTACGTAGTGCCTGTAGTCTCTATTCCCAAACCATTCTACCAAGCTTAGTTCTTGTTTTTGCTGTGGTTATGTTGCTAGTTTCAGTGCATACCAAATGAAACGGAAGTACATTTATTGTTGCTGAGCATAATCACAGTGACACTAGCATGAAGTGATTGTTGATAACCTGATGAAAAGAAGAGAAATAGAATCATAAATTTATAGAGATATTAGACCTCAAAAGGAAAAATGATGGTATCACCTATCTTGCGGCTAATGGCCTGACACATTTTATAGCTCAAGAGAGTAGTACTATAATAATGCCCATCACATTTTAGTAATAGTCTTATAATATTGACAATGAATCACAAGGAAAGGATTAAAGTGGTATTTAGTTTATTCTTTTTAAGAAGGTAGGAGAGGGGCCAGGGGTTTAGCTCAGTGGTTTTGCTGCCTGCTGTGCAAGCACAAGGACCCGAGTTCGATCCCCAGTACCAAAAAAAAAGAAGGTAGAGGAGAACACAATCCATTTTTTCTAATTATCCATATTTTGTGAGTTGGTAGAATTTGGCATCTGAAGAAGCACTCTTTTGTTATAATGACAATCACAGCCACTACTCTAGAATACCTGCTCCACACCAGGCAGTGTGCCAGGTGTTTAACATATTTTGTCATTAATCCTCCTAGGCACTGAGGCTGCAACATGGCCAGGCATGTATCCGAGAGGTTGGGAAAGGCAGATTCATTCTGCTGTGGCATTGGCAGTTATTTTATTTTTAGATTTAAAGAATCTATAGATTGTCTTCTTCAGAGGTAGAGGAGTGTGTAATGATTTTATTTAATTTACTGTATTAAGCTGATGTAATTTGGCACTTGAAGTGATAAGCCTTTGTTGTAATAATAATAGCCATCATTTTTAAGTATCAGCTCCTTGGCAAGAAAGGTGTTGGGTGTTTTAGCATAAAATATCTTTAGTCATGCCAGGTAGTTATTATTATAACTCCATTTTCCATGTTGAGAATCTATAGCTCAGGAAGATTTTCATCTGCTAAAGGACAATGAGTAGGAGAGCCAAAACTCGAATCCAGTTGCTTAAGACCCCAACGCCATACCCTTCCCAACCCCATTCAGACTCCATTTATAGAGGAAATCCCCTGATGTGCTACTTACTGCTCCCTGGCAAAGCCTACAAAGAAGTCATCTCTATAATGAGCTTTCTGATAGAGAGGGGAAGGCTCTTACTTCTGTCTCTCTTGTCTATGCAACAGTGTTGCTAGCCAGGCACAGAAGTGTTATTCTATATCCAGTGAGTCCCAGCCAAGGAAGAATTTTAATCGTGTTAGTGGAGCCCTTCCTGAGTGATTCCTTGACGTCACCCACTGAGTCCATCCACCTCCGAGTGACCAGCCTGAAACCTTGGGCACCACACTCAGCTCTTTCCTGGCAGCAGAAGCCACCCTTAAAAATAGCTTCTGGACCTTGGAAGGAACTTCTCCTGGTACCAGCAGCAAGGAAGGTGCCTTTGGGATTGGGATGAGCAGCTCTTTGGGCAACAGTCAGTCTGTTCCACATTCCCTCCTCCTGCCATAAGCACTCTTCTCATTCCTGCTGTGCCCTAAAATCCACTGATTTTTGTCCCTGGTTCTAAGCTCTAATGGCAGTTGGTGTGTCCCATTGTTAGGAAGTCACACATCAAATCTCCACAACCCTTGATCCCTGAATATGAATACTCTTCACAGTCTCTCCTGAGAGAGGGAAACATTAAAAATCTTTGGCCAGGGATTTAGCTCAGTGGTTTCATCACCTGCTGCACAAGTGCAAGGACCCAAGTTCGATCCCTGGTACAAAAAAAAAAAAAAACTTCCCCATTATGGGTAGTGGAAAGAAATGAAGCTCACATGCACTCCACACACATCTTAACAATTCCCTACATCCTGCCCAACTTTAGTGCAGCCACTAAACTCTGGATGCAGATTTCTAAATATTTTTTCTTTCAGGGATGTTTCAATTATGTGCTCAATTATTTAGAAACCATCCTGTTTAGTTATTGTCAAAGGAGCCTAGCAGAAATATCTAAGCCATAAGGCTCAAGTCTCAACTTTGGGACTTAACAACATCATAAGAATCTGCCAGGGCATGGAGTTTTGTGATGGCAAAGGTTCTATTTCTCACCTGCATCCAACTTGACACCGGATGACTCAACATCTCCCCATTGTCCACAGCATGTCTGAACAAGAATGTCAAAGAGATAGACCAAATTGGAAGTTGGTAAGTCAGGAGCAGCTTACACATGAGATTGCATGATTTCTAGACATAGTCTACCAGAAGAGTGAATGCAGACATCCATATGAACACATTCAGGAGGGCTTCCTTCCCAGAAAAAGAGGCATAGATGATACCATCTATTATAAAGAAGGGTTGTCTTGTCTCCTCACCTCACCAAAACCAGGGTTGAGTGCTTCTCACATCATATTACTCTAACTTCCTCTTTTGTTTCTCTCACTCCCTAGGCAGGAACCTTGTAATTACATTGGGATTAATTCTTGGATAGTCTACTCATACTCTAGTAGACTCAGTCCCCCATCAGAGACATTGAATTTCCCTTTGGTTTAGCCATATTCTGGCTCTGGCCCCACTTTCTCTAGGAGGTTGCTTTGAGTGCCCTAGCTCCCAGCAGCATTTCACTAACCCTCCACCACTTATTGTTCCTACCAATCAGCCCAGTACCTATTTATTATGTTAGGAAGAACAATGTCCTCTCCAAAATGCCCACAACTTAATTTCTGAGAACATACTAAAAGGGACTTAGCACATGTGATTACACTGAAGAACTTGCTATGGGAAAATCATCCTGGACTAGTAGAAACTCCAGAAAGAACACAGCCCTTCAAACATTTCAGCCCACTGAGACCCCTGTTGGATGTCTGACTTCTATAGAAGTGTAAGATAATAAATTTGTATTGTTTTAGGCCACTAAATTTGTGATAATTTATTATAGCAGAAATAGGAAACTAATACTTATCCACTAAATGTATTATTCTTTATTTCATATGTACAAGTCTTTTCTCCCTAAGATATTACATATATTTTTAATAAGTTGGTCTTATTCATCTCCTCTTTTTCCTGCATACAGTGAACTCTAAATCCTGGTCCCTCCATTAGCTTACTCCCTCTAGACAAAGCTAACTGTTTTGGAAAGCAGTAGGTCAGGGAGAACAAATGAGGCATCTAGTCACCCAATTATTAGCAACATAACTAATTCATAGTGGCCACCAAAAGAATGAACTCTACTATTCCCTAGTCAAAGGTCCCTTCCATTAAAGGATGATAGCCAACATAGAAGGCAAAGCAACCTGGATTTATTCACATATGTTCAGGTTACACCAGCAGGAGACCAACAGGCAGGATCAAGATGGTCTTGAACACAAAATCTCAATATCTATCTATCACCTGTCATCTATCTCTCTGTATCCCTTTGATCTGCAATGGAAGACCCCAGTCATATGATCCCATTCTTTGTCTTCTACTCAAGCTGCACCCAAACCCTCCCAAGATGATCTTGAGACCAAGCGTGGCTTTACCTGTTTGGTTCATTTGTGCACAGCCTTTCTTACCACAGTCATTAACACAAGGAGGAAGCCAAGTTGGGGGATCTGGTGGGGCCCATCTTCACTGAATTCCAGTTCACTCGCTGTATTGTTTCTTTAGCGATAAAGGTGTACACTTCCCATTCACTGAGGTCCTCATATACCTGATTAAATCTACTTATTTGGCTCATCCTATTTCTAATAACAAACCATACAGAATATTTTCAAACATGTATAGACATATAATTTACTTTTATAATCCTGGGAAACAAATGTATTTTGTGTTTTTACTGTGTCAATTACTTAACCTAATATATCTCCCTACACATATCAATTGATTTATCTCCCAATCAAATTATCTCCCAAACTCATTATATATTTTTTGAAATACTGGCTGGTCTACCAGAAGGTTAATCCCTCTATTCATGCCTCTTCACTTTGCAGGCTCCTCAAGAGAATTTTTCAGAGCTGATTTTTCAGGTTCCATAAAATGTGTGATTTGTGCTCTCAGAGGACACACTAGGTAGCCCCATTGCAAAGCTTCAGTTGACAATTTTCAGAAAAACAGGACACTCAGACAAACACCAGGAGTCAGTTGCAGATCCATTTTTGGGAGGCAGAGAAAAACATGGCACTCACTGCTCAGCTGGCAGGTTGTCCTCCCTTCTCAGAAGACATTATTACATCTTTTGGTGACAAAGAGACAAGGACGAGAGTATTTGTTTCCCTCTTCTTTCTATTTCTTCTGAAAATCAGGTACCCCTCATATTTGGAAAAGGCAGTATCTTTTCCAGTTGCATTGCCCACTAGAAGGACACATCCTTTCTCCTTCATGATGACCTCTCTAGCTGTCTATCACAAATACAATGGTATCTGATGAGACAAGTGAAAGAAGCCAAATAGTGGGCTGGTCTAGTGTTATAGAAAAGTACTATAAAGATGGACTAAAGTTCACAGCATATTTCCAAAATGTTATAATTAGAAGGCAGTTTAGTAATATCTCAGTCCAATAAATTCATATGTCAAATGTAAAAACAGGACTAAATGGTTTGCTCAAAGTCACACCCCATGAATTAGAGGTAGGAATTAGGATCCTATCTCCTGGTCCCCAGCACTCTTTCCATCAACCCCACCACCACCACCACTGCCTCCACTGGAAAAACAAAGCATTCTACAAGTCAACTACAATTTCAGCATCACATCATGCTAAATCTATGAAGTTAAGTCATTTGGACTTTTAATGTTACTTTGAAGTATTCTAAATGTCTATTTTATGAATATTGTTATGAATCTGATCTGGGTTTTATTCTTTAGCAATTTACTTATCTTAAGTGGCAGTACCGACATTTATTTTCCTGCTACAAAACTGTCAATCTCCCAAATGTTGGTCCAGGAACTGTAAATGATTTATGCCTGGTCATTGAGCCTCTCACAACAAATCACATTAGCCCCAAGGCAGTCAGACATTGCCATATCTCCCTCTGAGTGAGTGCCCAGATCCAGGGGACCAGACCTCTTACCTGATATAGAAGACAGATAACCTATGTTCTGGCATTTCAGGTCCTCAAAAGGAGACTAGAAAATACAATTAATTCAAGCCAAATTCTGTTAGTAATCTCCTTTCTCTATACAATAGTCAACAGTGCCTATGTTACTAAACTACTCATAGTATGAAAGATGATATATACATATTGCCTGGCACACAGGTGGAACTCAATTGACAGTGGTTTTAATATGTGTAATATTCTTGCTTTATTTCAATATGATTTTATATAACTTTTTACGTACATGCAATGTTTTTCAGATAATTTTATATCTAGTTGTTAATAAAACGCTGATGTCCTCTCCAGTATGTGTAGAGATTCACCTGTTCTAAAGGCCTTTGAAAATCCCTACCGGGATCATTTCTAGGTCTCTCTCTCTCTCTCTCTCTCTCTCTCTCTCTCTCTCTCTCTCTGGTTTTTGTATTCTTTAAGGTTTATATTTTTAAGATGCTTCATCCTCTAACATAGTTACATGGCAGGGGGTGGGATGATGCTGGAGATCTACTCTTTTAGCAAAGTTCAACTTGAAGCACATAATACATTATTTTTATTATCTGTAGTCACTCTGCTGTATGTTAGTGCGCTAGAACTTATTTATTATGTTGGACAAAGAACTAATTTATTTTATAGCTATAAGGTTGTATCCTTTAACCAATGTTTCCCCTTTTCTCCCACCTTCTATCTCCTAGTAACCATGATTCTACTAGAGTTTCACTTTTTTTCAGATTCCACATATAAGGGGGGCCATACACTATTTATCTGTCTGTGCCTGGCTTATTTCACATAGCATAATATTTTCAATACAGTACAGTAGTGCTTTTTTACTTTTTAAAAATTAATTTTATTGGTACATTTAAGGTATACAATATAATGACATTCATCAATGGAAATTTGTACCTTTACATAATCTCTCTTGGTTCTTATTTTTTCCCCATTCCCCTGCCCTCCCTTCAACTCCTCCACCCCTCCTTATATATAAAGACTTTGTTTCCATTTTTTCTTTTTCTCATATTAATTCCATTCCCTTCTTTCCTTTCCCCTACCCCTCCTACTTCCCCTTCCCCTTTGCCCCTTTTCTTCTTATTTCACATTATCTATTATACCTTTTAGTCCTTATTTACACTTTCAGCTTCTCACACTAGAGAAACTATTCGTTATTTACACATGTGTGTCCTATTTATTTCACTTAAGAGTATCACCTCAGTGTGCATCCATTTAGCTATAAATGTCTCTAGTTTCTCATTCTTTATAGCTAATGCTCCATTTTATTTTTTTTTTTTTTAAAACACATTCTCTTTATCCAATCTCCAGTTGATGGGCAATTGGATTGTTTCCAAGTTTTAGCTATCACAAATTGTGCTGCTATGAACATAGGTGCACATATATCACTGTGGTATGATTCTTTTAATTCTTTGGGGAAGATCCCCAGCAGTGGAATAGCAGGGTCAAATGGGACTTCCAGTCCTAGTTCTTTGAGGTATCTCCGTACTGATTTCCACAGTGGTTGCACCAGTCTACACTCCCACAAGCAGTGGAGCAGGGTTCCTCTTTCCCCACAGCCCTGCCAGCATTTGTTATTGGTTCATCTCATGATAGCAGCCATTCTTTCTGGGGTGAGGTGGAATCTCAGCATTGTTTTCATTTGCATCTCTTGAATGACCAGTGATGTTGAACATTTTTTCATATGTTTATTTGCTATTTCTACTTCTTTGTGTAAGAAATGTCTGTTCATTTCAGATGCCCATTTTTGGATTGGATCTTTAAATTTGGGAGGTCTGATTTTTTTAAGTTCTTTATAGACTCAGGATAGTAGACCTATGTCTGAGGGACAGCTGGTGAAAATATTTTCCCACATTATGGGTTGTCTCTTCACACTGTTGGTGGTTTCTCTTATTGATTGTTTGTTCTAGTTCACAGGCCAGTAGTACTTTTTGTTGTTGAGAGAGAGTACTGCATGTTCTCAATAGTAAGCATGGCAGAATTTCCTTCTTTGCTAAGGCTGAATGATATTCCATTTTACATATATATACACCACATTTTCTTCCTCTCCTCATCCATCTATGGATACTTAGATTGTTTTCTTATCTTGGCTATTGTGAATCTTTCAGGCACTTTGACCACTATTTCTGTCCTCTCTCCTCCACTAGGGACCTTATTAGACTCTAAACATGACTTAGAAAAAATATTCAGTTGGAATCACTTTCCTTCCCATGTTCTTCAGTAAATTTAATGATGGAAAGTTTTGCTTTCTGCCCTTCTTTAAACAATACAATCATCTTGCCGTAGAAATTCTCCAGTTAATTTGACAGCTCTGATTTTCTGCCCAGCTGAAGAGAATGGGTTTGGGTGTTTGATGTTGTTATTGCTGCTCCTGCCCTTGGCATTATTGTGTTTTGTAGTTGGCACTGTTGGGATTTTGATGTTGTTGATACTAGGTCATACACAGATCTTGCCAAAGCAATACACGTGATTTGAGCTCTGAACTATTAGAGTGCTTTGTTCTTTCAGATTATCATTTGTTTATCTCACAATTGGCTTACTGAAGTAATGAGTAAGCTTTTAGTATAAACTTTTAATCACATTGAAATTCACATAAGGATTCTCAGGCAGATTTCATCTTTATTTTTATTACATTCTAGTACTATATTATAAATCAAAGAACACTGGAACCTGATTAAAACGAACAGGTATAAACATTACAGTTGAAATTTATCAAAGTGTTGTAAAAATGTTTCTCTTCGAATTAGATTATTTCAAAACGGATCCTGATTTTCAGGTTTTAAAGTTATGAAATAAGAAAGTAAAATCAAAGGCTAAATAGTCAAAGGATTATCTTAAAAATCAGCGTTTTTCTTAGCGACTCCTATAGATCATGCTGTTTGCTCCTAAATCTCAGAGAAGTTGCAGGGATCAGAGGACGAAATCCAAGCAGTCCTGGTTTCTCTCTCGGATTCACTCCTAAATCAGGGCTGGGCTCAGAGAATGTTTTGCATTTCGCACCAGGAGACCCCAGTCTTTAAAACAAACTCCAGGGGAAACAACTTTCTTCCTTTGCCTCAGTCCTGTGTATCAGATAAAACGGGAGAAATCCGGCTGAAGAGTTTGCGCTCCCAACCTCAGAATCCAGCGGGAAACTGATTTGATTCCACTCAGGTTTTCTGCAAGCTACCTCGAGAGACCAACGGGTGAATCTGCCGGAATGAATTAATTTCCATTCCTCGAACTTTGGCGGAGCGCCTACCAGTGTGCCTAGCATGCTGCTAATTACCCAAGAAAATAGCTTTCTAACCTGTGGCCCTCCGAGCAGTTCCAGGCACTTCCGACAACCTCAGAGTGACCTGAGGTGTAATCTCTTCCTTTCCTTTCCGGACAGATTGAACTTGAAGGTTTGAAATCCCTCGCGGCTACTCGCGCGCCCTCTGGATGTGGACTCCAGTTAGCGCCCCACAGCACCCGCCTCTGGTTTGTAGCTGCCCCAAATTTCGTATTGAGGACTTGGTGTCAGCTTTAAGGTCTGAAGACACACACTGCTGACAAGAACAGAGTTCCGAGCCCGCAAAGTGACGTGGCCAGGAAATCGGCTTCTAGAGTGGTCGTTTCCTAACCATTCTGCGGTCATCATTGCACGGGTGAAAGCTGTGAGTCCTCAGGTTAGAAATCTGTGGACTGAAAGAGGAAATTATTTCCGCGGAAGTATTTGGCACCTGAGCGCAAATAGGTTTCTACAGTTGGCCGAAAGCGGTAGTAGCCCTCGTTCCGCGCGCCCCGTAGTGGCCGCGCCTCGGCCTTCGCCAACTCATCACGCAGCCCCGCAGGAAAACCCAGGCCAGGGCTCGGAAGTACACGGCCGAAGGCCCAACAGCCCGGCGCTGAGTCCTGGAAACCCGCCATCCTGAGCCCTGACCCACGCCGGCATCCCCCGTGAGTTCTTCCAGGCCCTGCTCCCCCCTTCCCTCCGGCGCGCTCTGCAGAGAGGGAAGCTCGGACAGCAGGTCCAGCCTGGAGTTTGACTCCCTCACCGTAGTGCTTCCCAGAAGTTAAGGAGCAAACTCACCTAAGGGCATTTTAGAAGTTTGGCTTCCGGCTGCCTGGGCACGGAAGCCACGAACCCACCAGGGAGGAGACTGGCGCGAGGCAGGCGTGTCCTAGGAAAGACAGAGGTGCGGATGCGACCCAGGGAAACCCCGAGCTCCGTGGTGCTGGCCACTCAAGCACCCTTGGGGGATAACCGTTGCTTTGCCTAGGAGAAACGGGAAACATGGGTCCTCGCAAACCGTCCCTCGGGCCCCAGATGCTGCTGCAGCCGCTGCTGCCGCGCTCGAAGCGCTGTGGGCGGCTGGACAGGCTGCTGTGGTCCCCGCTCCGCGCGCTGGGACCGGGAATCCCGGGGAAGCAGAGAAGCTTCGCTGCTCCTATCCTAGCTGCATCGGGCAGCAAATGCCCGGTCCAGACCGCGATCCTTCTTTGCCTGCCTAAAGCTGAAGCTCAGGCCTAGTGGTCCCCAAAGCTGTGGGCTGAAAGTGAGCAGGGTCTTAAGAGTGTGAGATACAGAGATCACTGTCCTGGCCGAGTGTGGAAGCGACTGCAGAGACGCGCAGGCAGCTTGGGACGCGTCGGAGAGGGCGGCAGCTCAGGAGACACCTGTGAGCCAGCGTCCGAGTGTCTGCGCTTCTAGGCGCGGGCACCTTGGGGCAGTGAGAGCCTGTGAGTGCATGAGGGTGACGACGAGTGAGCTTCAGGACCGGCAGAGGCTGCACAGCGCTACCGAGGCCGCCTGCCCTTAGCCCGGGCCCTAAGTGCAGGGATCGGGTGCTGGCCAGAATCAAATGCCACTGGGACATCTTGGCAAACAGCGGCAGGCAGCAGAGTGGCAGCTGTGCAAACGCCTCAGGCGATGACTAATGAGAGGTGATGGATGGCGGAGGAAGGGGGACAATGAGGTCTAGATGGAGGCTTTGGAAACTGGGTGGCGGACCCCTCCACACACGTAACGGATCGGTACGGCACCCTGGGTCCGCCCAAACTGGCAGTCCTTGAGTTAGGGACTCGGAAAGTATCAATAGAGATCTTACGGTGGAACAACCGAGTTCATCCCAGGAAACTTCCAGATCTCTGCCTAGTGGCGTCCCTGCCCCGGGTACCTCTCAGGACATTCCTTGAGGATGGGACTGGGGTCGTTGTTTCCAATATAAAGGCACTGAGGCTCTATGATGTTGCTGCCCTTCAGCACAGAGGCCGGAATGGCCCCGCTGGAACTGAACTCACATCTAAGAAAGTTCCTGTTTCCAGTTGCATCTCCAGCTTCCCAGGCTCCTCTGTGGGTGATACCAGCTGCTGGAGTCTGACACTCTGTGGCCAGGGAAGCCAGCCCCTATGCTATGCTAACCCTCCAAGCTTCATTGGGAAAGGGTCTGGGGTCAGACGGGGGGGGGGGGTCCCCGGCAGCCCTGGATCCTCCCCCGTCAGATCGCACAGCTGGGGTTGGCTTAGGGGAAGGTTCAAAGCCAGGCCGGAATGAAGAGGTGAAATCGACCATGACGTTTAACTGTCCTCAAATCCCTGCCTAATTTAAGCGCTGTTCTCGTTGATCTCCCCATCCTCCCACTTCCCTCAGTGACCTCAATGCAAATAGAAGTGGGGCCGAGGTGAGGCGCGCCAGGGGTTCTAGAAGCATGGGCGTGACGCAATCTGGCTGGGGCACGGGCCCCCTCCGCCCATTGGCTGCCGGCGCTGGGGACCCCTCCCGACCCGCGGCGGGGCTGGAATAAGAGCAGCTGCTGGCTCTGGGAGGCGTCCAGACGCTGCCTAGCCCAAGAGTCGCCTGGACTTCCGAAGGGCTCCCGTTTAGCACCGCAGCCTCTACTCCAAGACATCGCCGACCAGGTGAGCCCCAGATCTCTGCTCAGGTTGTCCTTTTCCTCTCACTCCTCAACTAACTCTCTCTCTCTCTCTCTCTCTCTCTCTCTCTCTCTCTCTCTCTCTCTCTCTCGCCATTAGTCTATCTCAGTTTATTTCCCTCCTACTCTCAGTCTCTCTGTCCACTTCCGTCTCCATCTCTTCCTCAGAGTCTCCGTTAGTCAGCAATCCATGCCAGGGTCCTGTCCAAGGTAGGATCCGATAGTGTCAGTGCCGGGACTCCTGCTCTGCGCTCCCCGGCTGCCAGTCTCTGGACACTTGGGCTCCCAGGCTTCGCTCTCTCGGAAGGATGCGGGAGGGGGTTTCCCAAGATGATGCTTTCGGGAATCGCCTCTAGCACCTCGCGTTCCCAGTGAAATTGGCCCAGAGTCTGGGCACACGCGAATGGGGGTTGCGGGGAGAATGAGCTCAACGCCTGAACTGCAGGCACCCTAAATTGCAAGCCCCACTTAAGGCTCCGGAAGTAGAGAGGTCTCTTACCGACCTAACTTCAGCCTAAGCTTGGTTCTTGCAGGCAACGGAGTTGCCAGAAGACGGAGCAGCTGAGCACTAGATATGGTCCTTCAGTTTTTCAGATTACAACTATAGAAATATTGGCTCTCTACCTACCCGCTCCTTCCCCACCCCTGGGTGTATTCGAAAGCCCACACAGGAAAACAGCCCTGGGTTTCCTTATAGGAGCAGTTACTGTGCCGGGAGCTCTTAGAGAATCCTCAAGACTTGCCCGACAGGTTTATGTAGCATTTGGTGGAGAGGGAAAGAGAGAAATCTCATTTATCATCCCCCTAAAATAGCACCTCTCAGTTGCAAACCATGCATGCTATGTGTCTAATGGACCCTCTGATGGTCCACTTTGCTGATGGAGAATTGAAGCTGAAGGGAAATATCTGAAGCCACAAAATCAAAAAGTTAGAGTCAGAAGCAGACAGGAGGTCAAGTCTGTGACCTCATAGAACTTTGAGCTGGTGCCTGAGATGATGTCATTCTTCCCTTGCAGGGAGACGTCATGGGCTTCCAGAAGTTCTCCCCATTCCTGGCTCTCAGCATCTTAGTTCTGTACCTCTCAAGCAACCTGCATGCAGTGCCATTCAGGTGAGACAAACAGAAGCCAGGAGGGCCAGTCCTCTGCTGGGGGGAGGGGGGACATGTGTATATGCATGTAAGCTTATTGTAAACTTTTTCTGATGTAATAATGTATAGTGCACAATTTTTAATACTCTGATATACAATACTCTGTGTTACAAATTCCATGGACCATATTGACTCTAGCAAAATGCTTTTGTTGCTTTTCATCCAACTTTTGTATAAATAGCTTACCTAGTTACCCAATCAGCTATGATTTGAGAAATGAATTGCATCCTAATCTAACTAGTTTACCAAAAACCATTGTTATCAAATCCAACATGTAATGTGTTTATCTTTTTTCTCACTTACATACAAATTATATTTATTAAATTAAAACCTTATTTAGATTTAACACCAATTGTAAGTTTTATCATTTAATTTTTAGTAATGGCTGCACCCAACTCTTAGACCACAAAATTCCTGAAAATTTAACTAGCAGGTTTCATAAGCCTATGTGCACCGATTCCAATCTAACAGTGGAGTCCACACCAATGCCTGGCTTCCGATAAGGGCATTGCCTCAAGCCTTGTCCTCTGGGAGTTGAGGCAGCTACATCCTCAGGGGAAGAAGCTGGGACCAAGAAGCCTGGCTGCTTCTCCCAGGGAGAGGGAGCCAGAGTCTCAGAGTCCACACCCAGTTTGCTGTCCCCTACCAGGCAGGACTTGGAGAGCAGCCCAGTCCTGGTCGAGCTAGGTGAAGAGGAAGCGCGCCTCCTGCTGGCAGCACTGGTGCAGGACTACCTGCAGATGAAGGCCAGTGAGCTGGAGCAGGACCAGGAGACAGAGGGCTCCAGGTAAGGCTCCCACCTGGCCATCCCAGAGGCTCCCCTCCCCTTCAAGTTCCCAAACGCATAGGAAGGAGGATCTTAAAAGGTAGGAGAGAGCACACAGGCCAGGAGTCCAGCAGGCTGTACTGTACATCAAGACATTGGACCCAGCAGTTCTCAGGCTGTACTGAAGATGAGTTGCTGCAGAGACCATGGTTAGATCACATTTAACAGATGGATATCTGGAAGTAGTTAGGGTAGGTATGGAATCCCTTACTGTGGGAACTGATCTTGTGATACCAGAAAGATCTCCCAGCATTGGATGGGTGAAGACCGGTAAGGATAAAGCCTGAAGCCTGGAGGTGGACTGGTATATTTCCAGAGATTTTAGAAATTTGGCTCTACCTAGTTCATCTGCATGTCATATTCTCTCACAAGGAGCCTTGAATTTTATATTTGTAAAGTGAAGTCGAAGGCTTGCAGGGGTTGGGGACAGGTAGGGCAGTGTCTGAGATAGAGAAATATGCATGTTGTCCCAAGGCCAAGGAGAGCACCTTTCCCCTGCCCCAGCTCCCTGTGTACCCTGAGCCTGGGAAAGAGACCAGCCTTGGCCTGGCCCTGCACTACTCAGGTAGAGGCATGGGTCAACCTGCATCCACTCTGAGAAAGAACCCCCTTATTAAACACGAAGGACTGAACCCTATGTGGAAGGCCACCCTTCCATGCCACAATCCTGGCCCATGCACCTCAGAGCCCTCCTGATGGAGGATGTGTGAGCTGCCCTCCTGCCTGTGCCTCCTCCCTCACCTAAAGGGTTCCTGCCTGGTCTAACCTGCTGACTGCCCACAGGGGCAGATCCTGTGCATGACACTGTCTGGCATGTCTTTTCCCTACAGCCTGGACAGCCCCAGATCTAAGCGATGTGGTAATCTGAGTACCTGCATGCTGGGCACCTACACACAGGACCTCAACAAGTTTCACACATTCCCCCAAACTGCAATTGGGGTTGGAGCACCTGGCAAGAAAAGGGATATGGCCAGTGACTTGGAGACAAACCACCACCCTCTTGTTGGCATGCCCCAGGATGCCAACTAAACTCCCTCTCTCCTTTCTAATTTCTTTTCCTGCTTTCTTCCTATAACTTGATGCATGTGGTTCCTCTCTGGTTGCTCTTCGGGCTGTTATTAGTGGATTTCCTCTGGCAGAGAATCTCTGGGATCTGAGATGGGCAGAGAGAGAGAGAGGAGGACTCAAGAGACCAGAAGAGAATCATCCGTCTAACTGTGCTGGTCATTTGGGGAATAAAATTATTTTTCCAAAAAGACCTTAGATGTGATGGTTGTTGCTGTGGCCCACATCTCAGGCTTCCTGGTTTCCAGGACATGTGCTTAGAAGTAGCCTTAGCCCCAGGGTAGCTGGACACAGGTGAGTGGTGCCTGTGATCCAGCTCAACCAGCAAGAAAAGGGCTGCCAAGGAGCAGGTAAGCACCTCTGGACTGGATGCTGCAAATTCTGCTCTTCTTCCAGGTAAGATAAGGGATTTTCATTTTCTTACAAAGAGGTATTTTGTGCATATGACCGGGCTGTGGATTCTATAATCCTTGCGAATGGGCTTAGGTGTGGCACTATAATCTACTCTAGTCTAGTAACCATTTGTTAATTTTTAGCCTACTTATACAGGAAAGATTGGCTGTTACAACCCTGTGTTCCATGGCCAGTCCTACCAAGAGTCAGTCATCTTAGGGTTTTCTGACACCCCTATATCTATGGGAATGTCCACAGCGCCTGATCATGGTGTTTTCTGTAATGCCCTTCTTGTTCTTCTGCTCTGATAAATATGTTAAGGAGATGCTTAAGGTTAATTGGTATCTCTCAGAGCAGCAACTTTACCATGATGGTCTCATGGGGCAGGCTCCTCCCCCAACCTCTCACAGACAGGCCTTCTCTTTTTTCTCATCCTTCAAACCAGCGTCACTGCCCAGAAGAGAGCCTGCAACACCGCCACCTGTGTGACCCATCGACTGGCAGGCTTGCTGAGCAGGTCAGGGGGTGTGGTGAAGGACAACTTCGTAGCCACTGATGTGGGTTCCAAAGCCTTCGGCCGGCGCCGCAGGGACCTTGTGGCTTGAACAGCTAAATGGCCCCCGGAAGCAGGTGACTGCCTGTACTGTAAGGTGGGAGGAGGGATGGCCACATGGCACAGGGTTGTAGTCTATCCTTTGAGCCTCTGTGAGCCCATATGGTTGAAAAAAGTCCACAGAGAACAGCACCCACATCAGTGACTGAAGAAAGGACTCTGAGACCCAATAGCTGAAACTGGAATTTGGGTTCATCTCCTCTGTTTTTCCATTCTTTTCTTCGGATGCTGAGTTCATCAAGACAGGAAATATGGATCCTTGGGGATTTGAAAGGGAAGGACATTACGCTTTTGGAGTATATACTACAATGCCATGTACTTCTGAATTAAGAGAAGGGCCTTGGGCTTAAGAACTTTGTTTGCCCTCTGCTAGCTATATAACCATGGGTGACTCACTTAACTCTCCCTGAACCTCAGTTTCTCCTTCTGTGACATGAAGGCTTTTATAGTACCTACCTCCTAGCATTTATATAAAGAATAAATGAAATAATAAATGTCAATAACTAAACTCTAGCTGTTTTTTTTTCTTTCCTAGGACACATTAAAGTGAAACTCTACTTCTTTTAGTGTGTAATGAAGGCAATTTGTATGGAGGACTCCATGGAAGGCATTCATATTTGCATATTTCTTGATACTGAAGCTATCTTTTTTGTTTGAAAAGAACTAAAGCTAAGTGCAGAATAAGCTCATTGCAGTTACCTGTTGTGCATTGTTTTATATTTAATTCTGTCTCCAATAAACATGACAGCATGTCTCATCGGTCTATCTGGTAACACATCTGGTCCCCCTCAGCTATCCTGTTCATGTTGGCAACTCTGCCAAACCTCGGGGGGACATGAAATCACTGCCTCTTGAGTGTCTGGGACACATGGTAATGCTGTGCCTTGATGGAACAATCTATTTAAAGAAATGTCAATGTTGTCATTTGTGAACTTCATCAAAATTAAAAATGTATTTTCGATACCCTTAAATGGAATCTGTGCTGCTATTTATGCTGTTTTTCCCAGGAGTACTTTAAAGGACTGTGAGCACTTTTTGTTGACCAGGCTGACTCACTTGAAGCAAAGGCAACATGGTTGGGATGAATTCTCGGTGTCTTGTACCCTCACTTTCTAGTGAAACATCCCTCTTTGGAATTTGACTCCTAAGCATATCAAAAAGGACAATTCACATTTATTTTTAGAGGGTGCCCTGGTCCCCAGCCTCAGCAATTACTGTGTATTTCTCCATGACTCAGGTTTGCCCTTATCCATCCCTTCCTTCCTCCACATGAGACCCCTGTTTGTGCACCCCTTGGCCTGCAAACCCCTTTAGAAATGATGCCTCAAACTGAAATGGGATCACAGATGGGCCGACCTATCAAGGTCATCAGGGCCATCCGGTCCTACTTTGTATTCTATGAGGTACAGAGAAGTGTCTTGCTTGAGGTCCTGCAATAAGTTTAACAAAGATATTTGGTCATTTAACAAGTACCTACTGAGTGCCTGCTATATGCTAGGAGTATTCTAGGCACCAGGAATTGAGCAATGCACAGACTAAACTCCTTGCACTTGGGGAGCTCACATTCTAGTTGGAAGAAATTGAGGTGATTTTTGTTGTAGAATAATAAACTCTCCACGTGGGAATGTCCCATGGGAAACTCTCTATCAGGGATGTCACAGGATCTGATCTCTTATTCGACACAGGAATTTCCCAGTTGTCAACATCCCTGGCATCTGCTGGGGCCTCCAGCGGCATGTTGCTGAGTGTAACTCTAATGTGACTAAACAGCCAGGTTCACTGGTACACAATCAATTAATTAGTGTTTGTGTGTTAATTAGAAAAGTCAGCCTCTTCTACAACTGACTCTAATTATTTTCTCAGGATCACATAGAATTATGTCCCTTTCTTCCCTGCATTCTGTTTTCAACACAGTAGTCCACTGAAAAGGTACGTCAGACCATATCTATCTTATATTCAAAACACTCCAGTGACTCCCCATATCACTGATTAAACACCTGAAGCATTACAATGGTTTACATGGTCCAAGTTAAGCTCCCTTTTTCTTCTGTTACCTCCATCTCACTACTTGCCCGGCCTCTTCTCCCACTCTCCTATACAATGACATTCTTACTATTCTTTAACCCTTGTCTCCTGACACTCAACAACTGCAAGTCTTGCAATTGCTGGGGATGTCACTGGGAAGAACACTTCTACCTGATGGTTCCCTTCTCCTTCTGATCTTTGCTCAAATATCACCTACCCTAACCATTCTTCCTGAAACTGCTCCACACCTCCACCAACCAAAACATCTTAACCCTCTTCTTTTCTTTTTTTTTCTCCTTACTGCTTATTACAGTCTACCATACCATAAATTTTGCTTATTTGTTTGTGCCTCAGCATAAATGTAAGATTCACACATAGAGCAAATGGAGAAGGGGACATTGCCAGAACTTCTGCTGTGGGTTCTGGCCTCCTGTGAGCCACTACACCACAAAATGAATTAAAGAATAAGATAAAAACTAAAAGTGAAGAAGCTGGGTCTTGGGGCATCATCAGTGCTGCTGATGGCAGCAAAAACAAAGATCCCCAAGCACATCCAGTATTTATTGAATACAATCATGGGAAGGAATAGGGAGCCAGGTATGCTTTAAAGGAATCTAGTGAAATACTGCCAAACACCTGGCATGATGGTGCCAGGCAGGGCTGTTAGGGAGTGAGCACTAATTATCTTGCTTGAATAGAACAAACAGGTACTGGGACTGGGTGCAGTTAGTAAGAAACCCATTGGGCAAGTAAGAAGGCATAATTTAGGGGAAAGGATTTTATTGGGGGTCACACTGACCTCAGCTGTATGTAACTCAGC
The DNA here is from genome assembly GCF_053883595.1 of Heterocephalus glaber. Taxonomy (NCBI): domain Eukaryota; kingdom Metazoa; phylum Chordata; class Mammalia; order Rodentia; family Bathyergidae; genus Heterocephalus; species Heterocephalus glaber. The sequence continues at coordinate 15,451,881 of NW_028258293.1, forward strand.
AGAATCCTGCCACTTCACAGACCAGGGCTTAGGTTTCTGTGGCAGCCATTAGGGGAGGGGCTATACTTGCTCAGTCTGCCATCTGTTATGCCAATTTGAGTCATGTAGAACTTTTGTCTGACTCCTGATAGAAAACAGTATAGCCAAATTATGGAAATCAATAAGCAGGTACCACCCATAGTCTGTGAGTACTGGGCAGGGATGTCTGCTACACACATGGGCAGGGATATGGTCATTTTGTTCATTGTTTTATCCGCAGTACAGAGAACAGAACACCTCACAAGGGTAGCATTTAATAATGAAAGAGTGAGTAAATGAATAGAGTTGGATCTTCTTTCCTTTTATGTTTGTGGTCAACTCCAAGGTTCCCTCAGGGCCTGATTTTTTTCAGTCTAAATTGACCAAGGCTCTTGTTATTTAATAATCACCTGGATAGTGAATCCCTCAACTGCCTAGAGATCTGCTCCTGTCTCAAGGCCTTCACACACACCATTTCTTCAGTTTGGACACATCTCTAACCCCAATCTTACGTCCTTGATTAATTCTGACCAGTTTTCCTTCTTCTCATGCAGCAAACAAAGGAGTCAGGCAGAGAGCTCTCTGGATATTATATTATTAACTAGGTAAGGAAATTCAAATAAAGAAGGAAAATAGAAGATAATTTTAATCTTGGGCCCAGGGCAATTAGCCAATAATAGAGATAATACTGTTATTAAATTTATTTCAGAACCCCAGGAATATTTCTCAGTTGACTCAGAGCTCAAGGAATGAAAGAGTATAACTAATTTGAGCACTAAAAACATAGGAATCACTGGATCAAAAACCTAAGAAGAGATGCAAGGAGTACATAAGATGATCAAATCACAATGGAGAAACAATGACTTTACGTACGGCTGCAGCATCAGTCTTTACTACTCACACCCCACCTGGGCCATGGCAGAAAAAGAATATGCTTAATACCAATTAAAGCTCATCCCAGTCAGAGCTCCAGTGTATATATATGCTGTGACTAACTGAATTATTGCTTCCACTTCTTTACTCTGCTACAATATTGTTATACACTCTCATCCTTGCCATGGCTCCATGGATGGATGAAGTTGATTTCTTTCCCCCTCGACTCTAGGCTTGACCTTGTAACTTGTTTTGGCTAATGGGATATTGGTAACATAATGCAAGCAGAGGCTTGAAATGTGTTTATACAGTTGGATTTTGTGCACCTGTCCTTCTGCCATCATGATGAAAAGAGTGTGCCCTCAGTATTCCTTGCTGTATTAGTCTGGGCTCCAAAATGAGATATGTGGACTTCAACCTGACCTACAGCCTGGATCCATGCCCAGCCAGCAGCAGCTGAGATCATCTTCACCCAAATTACCCACAATCCCATGAGCAAGAAAAATAAATATTTGCTATTGTAAGCACTGACATTAAAGTTGCTTTTGTGTGCTGTTATGTAGCAAAAGATAAGTAATTTATAAGATTTGGATGATTCTATATTGAGTTGTGTCACACTGAAGTTCATATGTTGAAATCCTAAACTCTGATGTCATTGAATTTGGAGGTAGAGCCTTTAGGGAGGTAATCAATGTTAAATGAAGTGATAAGGTAGGGCCCTAATCTGATAGACTGGTGTCTTTATCAGAAGAGAATGTTCTCTCGCTCTCCATGCACACATAGAAAAGAAGCCAGGTGAGGACACAGTGAGACAGCTGTAGTGTGCAATCCAGGAAGAAAACCTCACCAGATAACAACCCAAGGCAGCTTGGTACTGGACTTCCAGCCTCCAGAGCTGAGAAAGCAAATGTCTGCTGTTTAAGCCACCTGGTTTGTGGAACCCTGTTTTGGCTGCCTGAGCAGACTGATACATCAGAGGATGGAATTATTTTTGCTACCACAGCTTATTTTTCCTCTTACTGAGATTCTGGATTGTAGATCACTTTGCTGAATGGCTAATTTGTCAGATTTACTTCTTTTTATTAATTCAGTTTGGTAATCACTTTCATTTTGTGTTTTTAAAATCATCCTGAAGGATTTCATTTGTCTCTATTCTCAGCCTCCTGCTGCTTATACCAGATAATATATACCTTAGATAACTTAACTTTGGTTTATTTGTGTAATGGATATATGTATAAAATACATTACACAGTGTAGAGTGCAAATGTATGTATCAACTTTGGATAAATCTCACCTATGATACATGCAAAATAAAGTTAGTTACAAAGGCTATATATCAAGTGATACCATTTGTTTTGAATTTAAATATATAAAATGATATGTATAATTTAGGGATATATACATATGTAGTAAAATATTATATAATATATAAGGATGATAAACATCAAATTTTAAAACTTGATTGACTTTGAGAGGATGAGAAGGAAATATCATGAAGAGAGCAATACAAATGACTTCTACCAAAGTTTTGTTTCCAAAAATTTGATTTTCTAAGCTAGTAGTCGGTGTATATGTATATTCATTATATTCATGGTTAATAAATATAAATGAAGATAGATATGGGTCTCTTTAAATTTAAGGCACTCACAATAAAAATAAATAATACAAAACTTTTGAACTAGCCAGAAAATCTGTTCTATTCAATACAACATAGGAAAAAAGACAACAAAAATGTATAGTAAATGTACCATGTAAAAAATAATGGCAGTAACAAATGCTTATCTAGCTTTAAAATAATTGTAAATTAATTAAAGTCACCAATTAAAAGACCAAGACTAGCAGTGCATTTTAAACAGTCTAGCAATATTTTTTCCACAAAAGGAACTTTTAGAACACAAGGATCCAGAATGTAGTCAAACAAAAGGGTAGCAAAAGATGTATAACACCAATATGAACAAAAATAAGTTGCTTGATTTCTTAGCATAGGTTAAAAAAATAATTGAAGGCCAAAAAAGTCTTATAGGAAAAAGAAAGTTATCACATATTATCTAGTTAGCTTTCCCATTGCTGGCCATAGCACCTGACATCCACAATTGAAAGGAGGAGAGGTTTATTTAGGTTTGTGCTTTAGTCCAAGTTTGCTGGCTGCAAGGCAGAAATGGCAGGGTGAAAGGACCTGGCAGAGGACAGTCCCATGATTCAGACACCTTCCAAACACATGAGACTCTGGGGGACATTTTAGATCCAAACCATAGCACAGAGAAAAAGAACAGTGGAGAAAAAGTGTATATACTTCGAACACTTATACACCCAACAATACAGTCCCAAATTACATAAAAAGTATATCTGAAAAAATGTCAAAAACTAATTCACCCTTCTCAATAAGCCATAAATTTGGAAAATTGCCTTTCTGATTAATGGTTCCAAGTTAGCTCTACAAATACCCCCTGATAATTTGACAAATTTCAGAAACCACATAGTAGTTACAGCAAGGTGACAGATTTTATTAATTATCAGATTATGTCTTCTTGTCCCAATGCTATTTATTAAAAAAAAATGCCTCCATCTATTTGAAATACCACCCTAATATGCAGATCTTCTGGAAAGCCTTTCCTCTCTCTTCCACAGGTGTATCTGTTGTCACTTTCCTCCTCACTGAAACACAATACCCAACACCCACACCTAAAGAGGGCGAGGTTTATTTCCATTCACAGTTTGTGAGGCTTCAGTCCGTGGTCTGCTAGCTCTAAAACAGCATGGCAGAGGGGCATGGCAGAGAATTAGCTGCTCACCCCATGTTGGACAGGAAGTAGAAAAATCAAGGGGAGAGGCCAGAAGGGAGACAAACCCTTCCCAGCCACAACCTTTCCTGACCAGACTTCACCTTCCAATAGCAAATCAGCTACAAATCCCCATAATCCAATTATCTTTCAAAGGTCCCACTTTTGAGCATGCTAGGCTTTGGGGGACATTCAGCCATAAACAATAACATGTGTGCACCAGTAACACAGTTTAAACGCTATTAGGGTGAAGGCACCCTCTCACTCCTTATTTTCAAAATGATCTGGACAATTTTCACACATTTTTCTTCCAGAATGTGGTTAGGGTAATTGTCGACTTTTTAAGTCTATTTGGATTTTGATTGGTATTGCATTTTTCATAATGGTATTATCTGTAAAAATACTGTCTTATTTCATATATTTGTTCTTGTTATCACTTAGAATGTTGAGATAAAAATGGTGATAGGTGTCCTTAAACCTGAAGGTTATTGATATCAGAAGCAGATTCTTTATCATCTTAAGAATGTATCTTTAAAAATATCAATATTTGATATTAAGTAAAACTCAAAAAAAAGTTTTATAGTGAAGACTGTGACCATTATGTATAATTGTACTTAATGACTGGCAAATAGACATACAAATCATAAAGAATATATTTAAGAGTACAGTACAATTTTAGTTATTATTTCTCCTGTTGATACTAAAGCATTTAAGTTGTTCTTTGGTCATTCAATATCTCAAACAGGAACCACCTAGATTAAAATGCAAAGGGAAAACAAGACCTTGGCCTAATGAGATCAGGAAATCCCTTGGTGTTGCACAGTTATTTAATCCAAAGTGTCCGTTAATATTTTATAATAAATATTAGTTGAAACCAAATAGGAATTTAACTTTTCCATATGCATCCCTGTATTAGCTAAAGTAGAGAAGCAGAAAAAGACACAACATTCCATTTTATAAATTGGAATGATATTTAAATGCAAGAAGTTGGGGCATATTCAACTTTGCATTGGCATCTTTCCTGGATAAATGCCCTTAAAATAATTTTTTGAAGTTACTTAAGGAAAATATAGCATCCAAAAACTAAAAAAAATTACTAAAGAAAAAAATATCTTCTCTTGTATACTGAGAGTTTTTTTAAAATCACAAATAGATATTAATTTTTTTCAAAATAACTTATGATATCTAATAAGATTTCTCATGGATTTTCTTCTTTGTCTTATTCATATGAATAATACATTCCTAAATGTAGAGCTTAATAATAACCGCTAAGATTTTTGAGTGCTTACCAGATGCTAGGCACTATTTTTTTTTTTAATCCTTTTATTGGTACATTTTAAGTATACAATATAATGACATTCATCATTGGAAATTTGCACCTTTACATAGTCTCTCTTGGTTCTTATTTTTTCTCCCTTCCCCCTGCCCTCCTTTCAAACCCTCCATCCCTATTTACATAGACTTTGTTTCCTTTTTTTCATTTTCTCATATTAATTCCATTCTTTTCTTTCCTTTCCCCTAGCCCTCCCACTTCCCCCTCCCCTTTGCCCCTTTTCTTCCTATTTCACATTATCTATTATACCTTTTAGTCCTTATTTACACTTTCAGTTTCTCACACCAGAGAAACTATTCAGTATTTACACATGTGTCCTGTTTATTTCACTTAAGAGTATCACCTCAATGTGCATCCATTTAGCTATAAATGTCTCTAATTTCTCATTTTTAATGGCTGAGTAGTATTCCATTTTATTAAAAAACCACATTTTCTTGATCCAGTCTCCAGTTGATGGGCATTTGGGCTGTTTCCAAGTTTTAGCTATTACAAACTGTGCTGCTATGAACATGGGTGCACATATATCACTGTGGTATGATTCTTTTAATTCTTTGGGGAAGATACCCAGCAGGGGAATAGCTGGGTCAAATGGGATTTCCAGTCCTAGCTCTTTGAGGTATCTCCATACTGATTTCCACAGTAGTTGCACCAGTCTACACTCCCACCAGCAGTGGAGCAGGGTTCCTCTTTCCCCACAGCCCCGCCAACATTTGTTATTGGTTGCTTTCACGACAGCAGCCATTCTTTCTGGACTGAAGTGGAATCTCAGCGTTGTTTTCATTTGCATCTCTGGAATGACCAGTGATGTTGAACATTTGTTCATGTATTTATTTGCTATTTCTACTTCTTTGTCTGAGAAATGTCTGTTCATTTCAGATGCCCATTTTTGGATTGGGTCTTCAAATTTGGGAGGTCTGATCTTTTTAAGTTCTTTATAGATTGGAGATAGTAGACCTTTGTCTGAGGAAGAGCAGGTGAAGATTTTTTCCCACATTGTGGGTTGTCTCTTCACACTGCTGGTGGTTTCTCTTGCTGTGCAGAAGCCTTTTAATAAGAAGAGATCCCATTTGTTGATTTTTTGTACTAGTTCATGGGAAACTGAGGTTTCATTCATGAAATCTTTTCCTACGCCAATGTCTTCAAGAGTTCTACCGAACCTCTGTTCCAACCAGTTCAACATTTCTGTTTTAATGTTTAGATCTTTAATCCATTTTGATTTTAGTTTAGTGCATGGTGAGAGACATAGGTCTAGTTTTAACCTTTGGCAAGTTGAAACCCAATATTTCTAATACCTTTTATTAAAGAGGCTATCTTTCCTCTAGTATGAGTGTTTGGCTCCTTTATCGAAGACGAGATGGCTGAGTGTGTCTGGCGTTGTTTCTGCATCTTCTAATCTGTTCCACTGGCCCTCAGGTCTGTTTCTTTGCCAGTACCATGCTGTTTTTATCACAGTAGTTTTGTAGTATAGTTTCAAGTTGGGGATTGTTATACCCCTTACCTTGTCTTTGTTGCCTAGAATTGCTTTTACTACTCTAGGTCTCTTCTTGTTCCAAATGAATTTTTGGATTGTTTTCTCAAGGTCTATGAAGTATGCTGCTGGAATTTCAATTGGTTTTGCATTGAATCTACATAGCAGTTTTGCAAGTATGGCCATTTTCACTATGTTGGTTCTTCCTACCCAGGAGCAAGGGATGTCTTTCCATTTTCTGATATCATCTTTGGTTTCTATTTTTAGAGTGCTATAGTTTTCAGAGAAGAGGTCTTTGATTTCTTTCATTCGGTTGATTCCTAGGTATTTTATTTTTTTGGATGCTATCTGAAGGGAGTTGTTTCTCCAGTTCCTTTTTCAGTGAGTCTGTTGTTTGTGTACAGAAAAGCTATTGGTTTTTGTGTGTTGACCTGTATCCAGCTACTTTACTGAATTTGGTTATTAAATCTAGAAGACTTTTAGTGGAGTTCTTGGGGTCGTCTATATAAAGTATCAGTCATCTGCAAATAATGACAATTCGACTTCTTCATTTCCTTTCTTTATTCCTTGTATTTCTTTCTCTTGTCTAATTACTGTGGCTAATGTTTCCAAAACTATATTGAACAGGAATTGTGATAGTAGACATCCTTGTCTTGTTCCTGATTTTAGTGTAAGGATTTCAGTTTTTAACTGTTCAGTATGATATTGGGTGTTGGCTTTTCATAGATGGCTTTTATCAGGTTGAGTCAGAGACTGTGTATTCCAATTTTTTGTATGGTTTTTATCATGCATGCATGTTGGATTTTGTCAAATGCTTTTTCTGCATCTATTGAGATGGCCATATGGTTTTTGTCCTTGGCTCTATTAATATAATGTATTACATTTATTGATTTGCATATGTTGAACCTGCATCCCTGCATCCCTGGGATGAATACCACTTGGTCAGGGTGTATGATCTTCTGCATTCTATTTGCCAGTATCTTTTTTTATTTTTTTGGTACCAAGGATAGAACTTGGGTCCTTACGCTTGAGCAGCAGGTGGCGAAAACACTGAGCTAAATCCCCGGCCCTATTTGCCAGTATCTTATTAAGGATTTTTGTATCTATGTTCATTAATGAGATTGGCCCATAGCTTTCTTTTTCAGTTACGTCTTTCTCTGCTTTTGGGATCAAGGTGATGCTTGCTTCTAGGAATGAATTCGGGAGTATTGCTTCCCTTTCAATTTCATTGAAGAGTTTAAACAGTAGTGGCAATATTTCTTCTTTAAATGTCTTGTAGAATTCAGCAGTGAAGCCATCAGGTCCCGGGCTTTTCTTAGTTGGTAGGTTTTTAATTACATTTTCAATTTCATTGATTGATATTGGGTTGTTTAGAATTTTTAGGTCTTCTTCATTCATCTTTGGTAATTTGTACATATCTAAGAATCTGTCCATTTTTTCTGTGTTTTCCATCTTATTGGCATATAAGTTCTCAAAGTAGGTATTGATGATCCTCTGGATTTCTGCTGGGTCCATTGTGATTTCACCCTTCTCATTCCTAATTGCATGGATTTGGGTCTTTTCTTTCTTTTTCTGATAAGGTTAGCTAAGGGTTTGTCAATTTTGTTTATTCTTTTGAAGAACCAATTTTTTGCTTCATTGATTTTTTTGTATCATTCTCTTAGTCTCCATTGCATTGATTTCTGCTCAGATCTTTATAATTCCATCCATTGTATGACCTTTGGGTTTGTCCTGCTCTTCTCTTTCTAGAAGCTTGAGGTTCACCATCAGGTTGTTTATTTGAGCTCACTCTGTTTTCCCAATATGAGTATTTACTGCTATGAATTTCCCCCATAACACTGCTTTCATTATGTCCCATAGATTCTGATATGTTGTATTGACGCTGTCATTTAATTGTAGAAACTGTCTGATTTCTTCTTTAATTTGCTCTGTGACCTACTGTTTATTCAGAAATGTGTTCTTCAATTTCCATGTGTTTGTGAAATTCTTGCGATTTTTTTTGCTATTTATCTCCAATTTCACCACACTATGGTCTGATAATATACAAGGGATAATGTCAACTCCTTTGTAGTTACTTAAATATGTTCTATAAGCAAGTATGTGGTCTATTTTGGAGAACCACCCATGTGCAGCTGAAAAGAATTTGTATCCTGCTTTTGTGGGATGGAACACTCTGCAAACATCTGTTAAGTTCATTTGTTCAAGAATTTGATTGAGTTCTATTATTTCTTTGTTCATTTTCTGTTCAAATGATTTATCTATTTGTGACAGTGGGGTATTGAGGTCCCCCATTACTACTGTATTAGTGCTTATTTGATTTTTCATATGTTAGTATTTGTTTTATATAGTTGGACACACTAGTATTTGGTGCATATATATTTATGATTGTCATCTCTTCCTCTTGGATTAGTCCCTTTAAAAGGTTGTAGTGCCCTTCTTTGCCCCTCTTAATCAGTGTTGGTTTGAAATCCACTTGATTTGCAAAGAGGATAGCTACTCCTGCTTTTGGAGGGGGTTCCTGTCACATGGAGTATTGTTTTCCACCCTTTAACTTTCAGTCTATGAATTTCTTTTTGAATCGTGTTTCTTTTATGTAGCATACTATTGGATCTTACTTCTTGACCCATTCTGCCAGTTTATTTCTTTTGTTTGGTGAATTGGACCATGAACATTGATGGTTATAACTGATATATAATGACTTATTCTTGTCATGACTTTTTCTTTTTGTTGGATTCATCCTTTTTGTGTTTAATTTCTTGTCATGCCTGATGGATTCATTCTGCTGGGCTTTCTGGGATTGTGATCCTCATTGTCTTTTCCTAGGATATTGTTTAAATTTTTTGGAGTGCTGGTTTGGTATTCATGAAGTTCCTCAGGTGCTCTTTGTCATGAAAGTATCTTATTTCTCCATCAATTTTGAAAAGTAGTTTTGCAGGGTACATCAATTTGGGTTGGAAATTGTTTTCCTTTAGGGCTTCAAATATTTCACTCTAGGCTCTTCTTGCCTTGAGGGTTTGCATTGAGAAGTCTGCTGTGATTCTGATGGGCTTTCCTTTGTATGTGATTTGTTTCTTTTCTCTCACTGCTTGTAGAATTTTGTTCTTGTGTTGGGTTTCTGGAATCCTAACAATTATATGCCTATGTGTAGTTTTTTTTTATTATGGCTAGTTGGAGTCCTATGTGCCTCATTTATCTGTATGTCAAGTTCTTTTCCCCTGTGTGGGGAGTTTTCTGCCATTACTTCTGTGAACAGTTCTTTTATGTCATTTGCCCTCTCTCCTGTTTCTTCATTGACTCCAATCAATCTTATGTTCTTCTTTGATGGATTGATTTCTCATGGCGCCTTACTATTTTAAAGCAATTTTTCTTTTCCTGGTCACTAATTGCAATCCTGTCTTCTATATCTGAAATTCTGTCCTCACATTGGCTCATTCTGTTGCATACACTTTCAATGGAGTTTTTAATCTCCTGGAAATCTGTTTGCATCTGTTTTATGGATTCCATTTGTTTCCTATGTTGGGATTCCATCATGTTCCTCAGCTCCTCTATTTTTTTATCTGTGTCAGCTCTAGATTTATTAATCATGTGTTGCACTATGGGCACAATCTCTGCTGTTATCTGAGAAATTATTTCTGGTTTCTTTTTTTCCAGATTCTCTTTCATTGTCAGTTCAAGGAGTCCAGGTGGTTGAGTAGCAGATTGTACCATCTCATTTCCCTTTGGGGTTGCCTTAGGTGATCTGGAAGTCTGTTTTTGAGACTTGTTTACATGTCTTCTCATTTCAACAGATGCAGCCTGCTGTGCCTTTTTTGAGGCAACTTTTTTCTCACCTAGTGGTCTTCATTTCTCAGCAAGCCATTGAGGCCCTTTTCTCTGCTGCTCACCCCAGTACCAATTCCTGGGTTCAAAATGGTGGCCTTCTGGATCGTTTTGCTGCCCTGTTGTCCAGGTGGGGTTCTGCCTGGGGTCTGTGCATACTTGGGATGATACCTGGGAGTGCCTCTGGCTGGGCCCTGCCCCTCTACATAGCTGTTGCCTGAAGGGGCCTTTGGCTAGAGTCTGTGCACCCAAGTCACTGGTGTCTGAGTGAGTTTCTGGCTGGGGTTTGCATGCACTTACCAATGGTATCAGGGCAGGCCTCTGGCTGTTGCTTGTGCACCTGTGCATCTCTTTTCCAGGCAGACCTTTGGCTGGGCCTGTGGGTTGGAGCTGCTGGGGTCAGGGTGGGGCCCTTGTTAGGAACTGCCCACAACCTCGCCTATTGTGCATTTTAATTTTTATTTCCTTAACAATGACTGATAGTTGAGCATTGTATGTGCTTATTGGCCATTTCTTTCTCTTCTTTGTGAAGTTTCTATTTAAATATTTTGCCTATTTAGAGTTGGACACCTTGTTTTATTATCGTTGAGTTAGATCTTTTTATATTCTCCATACAAGTCCTGCTTCCTTTTGGGGCACTATTTCACTCACTTGTTCAACAATTCTCTCCTCCTGGGTCACTTCCTTTATAGGCAGTCAGATGCCATGTCATGAGACCAATCAAGAAGAACATCGAGATGCCCTATGTCAAAGAATGGTGGTCTCTATCCAGCAAGGAGTAAAAGTCTGTTAATAACCGTGTGTGAGTTCCAAACTGGATTCTACTGTCCCAGTTGAGCTGTGAGATGACAGGAACCACAGCTGAGAGGTTTGATTGCCCTTCCATGAGAAAGACTTTGAGCCAGAACCACCCAGCTGAGCCTCTTCCAGATTCCTAATCCTCAGAAACTGACTGAGGTAATAAGCAGTTGTTGTCTTGACCTGCTAAGTTTTGAGGTACTTTGCTACAAAACAATAAGTAACTACTACCCATCCAAACTATGATAACTCTTATTCAATTCCCCTATTTTGGAAAGCATATCCATTGGAGTTTCCTGGACATAAAGATCTGAGTTCAAATTGGAGGCCATTGTTCTGATTATATGAGGAATGATCAAGTCTCTTTCTCTTATTTCACAAGCCAGATGAGATATAAGTGTACTACCCATATTTATAGCCTCACAATTCACAATAGCTAAACTGTGGAAACAGCCTATATGTCCATCAACAGAGGAATGGATAAATAAAATGTGCTGTATATATACATAATAGAGGATTATTTAGCATAAAGAAGGATGAATTTCAGTCATCTGTAGAAAAATGGATGGATCTTGAGACCATAATGTTAACTGAAATAAGTTAGACACAGTAGGTTAAATATTGCATGGTTTCTCTTATACAAGAAACGGAAAATATAAATAAATTAAGGAGTAAAATAAAGGAAAGATGTAGGAAACAGAGAGGCAGAATTTTAAATGGGGAAAGGGACCGGGGGAAATGGGGAGAGAGGAGAGTAGGTAGTTGGAGAAAGGGAATATGAAATTAGAAAATGATCAAGATACAAGACATGTATACCAATAACCCAAAATGAATTACATATGTAATTATTAGAAAATAAGTAGTTACGATGCACTCCAAACACATAACAATAAAGAAAAATGCAATGGCCACTCCAAATGAATTAAGTGAGTCTCTTCTTTGTTATTATTGATTGCTTTTTACCAGGACCCTACTTCCCTTTCTGGTGTCTCATTTCTTTCCTTTCTATAGATACTGTTTCATGTCATTTTTTTTGCCTAGAAGAATCATGTTAGGAAGAAACACCTTAGTCCATGTAGACCAGCCAGCATGGTTGAAATCTCCTTTATAATATAACATATAATAATAATATAATAATATAATATAATATTCTCAAAAGACTCACTCTTGGACAGACTTTCCAAAGTGATTTGGTCATAACTGGGAATAGATCAAAAAGGAAATATTAGGTATTAATTATCAGAAACTTAAATCAAATCACTTGTCATTAAACTATGAAATCCTCACTTAGACTTGGTTTTCTATAATCCATCTGTCTAATTATCTGGATCCATCTTAAACTTTCATGTATTCATTCTCAAGAATATATCTGCATCTGGGGGTTGGGATAGGTCTCTTGAATTATTTTAATCCTCAGATATCTCTGCCCTTGGTAAAATTTTCTTTATATTCTTGTAACTGCTGCTGCTTTTAAGTGATGGGTAGAGCTTGCAAATGTCTTGCCCTTGTCTCTGGTAGGGCCCTGAGCCAAGCAATATAAATCTGGGCCTCATCTTTCCTACTTACACTTGCCAGGGAAATGATAAGATTAATTGTTTCCATAAAGAGGGGTACTTTAGGGACTTCCTGGAGAGCTTGGCTCATCTGTAGATCTAGGAAGTTTGCAAGAGTGGTTTTATGTCTTCATAAACAGAGTCAACAATGTACTGACTCCTGTACAAAATCTTTAGTATAATCCATCCACCAAGCTGTATATGATATAGCACGTGATTATTGCTCCAGCCTCGATTCTTGTCATGCTCTCCTTCCCCCTCTGAACTCCAGTTACACTGCCTTTCTTTTAGTGTGGCACATTCAGCATGGTCTTCTTGCCACAGGGCCTTTCCATGTCATGTTTTCCTGGTCTAGTGTCCTCTTATCTTTCTATTCTCAGTTAACAGTCAATTTTGAGATGTCAGCTAAGATTTGCTTCCTTAAGGAAGCTTTCCCAGACTATTGCATCTGGATTATACTTGTTTATTTGATTTCAAAGGGTGGACATACTTTCAGTTCATTATTTTAATTTTAGTTTATACACTTATTAGTGTGATAATTTGATTAATATTTACTGATTTCATACTGGTAATGCATCCATTATGCTCTGTATTTTAACACTTAACATAGTGTTAGGAAAAGTTGGTGCTCAGTAAGTATTGGTGGCATGAAGGAAGAAAGCAATTAAAACCCATTGGTTAATGCTATCCTTGGAGGAAACACAGAAGGCTGAGGTCTAACATAATTCAAATAGAAAAGATTTTTCTGGAAAATGTTACCATATATAGTACTAAAAATGCATAGAATTCTGTCATGTTAACAAAGAAACTCGAGAAGAGATAACAGGAGGCTGACTGAGCTCCAGGCCCAGGTGAATCCAGATCATGTCAATTTCTCTCCTCTGTAAATGAGAACTACTGGTCCTCCTATCCAAAATAGGAAGTGACTGACAGCCCCATGATGAGTGATATGAGCTTTAAAACTGGATGGGAACAAGGTCTTGGGAGTTGATTAGATGCCACACAGGTCCTTTGAGATAGCCAGATACTCTCTCAGATACTTGCCAAGAAAGACCAGCTTTGGCTGCCTCCTTAACAATGATCAGACTTTTGGAGATGACAGAACACAGAGGGGCCAGAGCAGAGGGTTCCAAAAGGAGAAGAGGTGCTGCCAAGTGAATGTAGGATCATGAAGGTTGTTCATCTTTAGTATCTTGAAGATTAGACGTAAGAAGGCAAAGCAACTCTACAGAACCCGAAGGAAATTAGAAGTCAATGTCACAAACACACTGATCTGGGAGCCGGCAAGGATTACTGGGCCTGTCTATAGGGAAGGTTTACATTCAGCCCAGATGGTGCTGATGTCAGCTAATTCCCAAGAGTAGTCAAATAATTCGGCCTCATTCTTTGCCTTTCCCTGGCCCATCCATGCTAACCCTCAATGCACGGTCAAGCCAACAGTCTATGTTCTCCATATTCATAAATTTCAATTGTTCACAATTCTTTGTTCCTTGTGATACTTGACTTATAACTTTAATTGTATGGAATCTAAGTTCACCAAGTAGCCCTTTATTAATAGTGGCTACTCCAACTTATTACCTCTTTCAAATCCTCTACCACACTGTCACTCAGCAGAAAGTACTTCTAACAAGAGAAAAGTAGTATGTACTATGAGTACACAAAGACATATCTGGGTAGGAACTAAGGAAGGAGCTCTCTTAAGAAATAATCTTAATTAGAGATCTGAGGTTGAAAAAGGGTGGTGAGTAAAGAAGATATAGGAAGAGAATTCAGGGGATTCATCACAGAGACCATGGGCATAGTCACAATATCACTGGCATGCTGGATTCTACTCACATCAGTTCATTGAAGCCAACTGTTATCATCTCTTCCCATCTCTGAATTCAGTGCTATTTCATTGGTACCTTGAAATCAATCTTGTTTCAAGTATTCACAAGGTGGAAATTTGCTAATACTACAGAGAGTTGCCAACTGTTAAACTGACCACACACAACTAGCTGCAAACAAGTTTAAGGAACAGAGAGCATAGTAAAGTTGGAATACAGAGGATAAAAGATAAAGTGGAAAGAGATGAGACTAGAATTAGACCTTTAGAGATGGTACTTAAACATCAGTAGCTTTTTTCTTTTCCCCCATGCTGAACATCAAACCCAAGGCCTTGAGCATGCTAGGCAAACACCCTTTCACACCAGTATTATTAATTCAGCTTAGCAGAGTCCACCTTCTGATCGCCAATGATTCACACACTGCCCACAAGCAAAATACATTCGCTGCCTTCCAACATTCCCAAAAGTCTCATTCTATTGTAGCACCAACTAAAAATCTAAACATGCATCATCTAAGTCAGTTCTAGGTAAAGATAAGGCTCCTCAGTATAAATCCATTAAGTGCAACCCCTGGATACAATTCTCCTCCATTTGTGGGGCTATGAAAATAAAGAAATAAACACCCAGCATACAATGGTGGGGAGGGCACAGAATAATAGCTATAAACATTCTAGTTCACACCTCACCCCAGAAAGAATGGCTGCTGTCAAGAAATCAACCAATAACAAATGCTGGCGGGGGTGTGGGGAGAAAGGAACCCTTCTCCATTGTTGGTGGGAGTGCAGACTGGTGCAACTACTGTGGAAGTCAGTATGGAGATACCTCAAAGAACTAGGATTGAAAGTCCCATTTGACCCAGCTATTCCCCTGCTGGGGATCTTCCCCAAAGAATTAAAAGAATCATACCATAGTGATATATGTGCACCCATGTTTATAGCAGCATAGTTTGTGATAGCTAAAACTTCGAAACAGCCCAAACGCCCATCAACTGGAGACTGGATAAAGAAGATGTGTTTTTTTAATAAAATGGAGTACTGTTCAGCCATAAAGAACGAGAAATTAGAGACATTGATAGCTAAATGGATGCATATTGAGGCCATACTCTTAAGTGAAATAAATAGGACACATGTGTAAATACCAAATAGTTTCTCTACTGTGAGAAACTGAAAGTGTAAATAAGGATTAAAATGATTAAAATGAATAACTGATCATTTGAAATAGGAAGAAAAGGTCCCGAGGTGTAGGGGTGGTGGGAGGGGAAGGGGAAAGGAAAGAAGGGAAAGGAAAAATTATGAGAAAAGAAAAAAAATGGAAACGAAATCTATGTAAATAGGGAAGGGTGGAGGGGGTCAAGGGCACACAGGTAATAGGGAAAAAAATAAGAACCAAGATATATCATGTACACGTACAAGCACCCAATGATAAATGTAAACATATTGTATACCTAAAATGTACCAATAAAAGATTTTAAGGGAAAAAATATTCTGGTTCAAAAGGGCCAACAAATGGAAGGTTAAAAGGAGTCTGAATTTGAGTGAGGCAAGTATCTTAATTTTGTGTGAAGGCTGATAATACTCCTCCTTGGTGCTTAGCTCCACCCTCTGAATTACCTTCCTTTTTCATGAAAGATAACATCTGTGCAGTTTTGTCAGCATGATTCCAACCTGTAGAATGTTAAGGATACAACAGCCTCATTTAATTTTACACTTTCTCTGTACCTTTTAGTTGAAGCTGGCAGTCTTCCTGCTGAAACAATTTTTTAAAGAAATTTTGGTATTGTAGATTTACAAGGACCGGCTCCATTAAACAAAAGCCATATCCACAAATCTTTTCAAGGTAATCCATTCTCTGTCCTTAGCTCCTGGTGAGATACTTGAGAAACAATGCCCTTTATTCTCCTAGAGACACTCTGGTTTGGTTGAAAGAAACTTAAGCACGCACACACACATACACACACACACACATTCTCTGAAAGTACCTGAACACTCTGATCTTTTTAGTGTGTAATGGAATACTCTGATATCTGTGTAATCAATGTGACAAATACTCTGATCTGTTTGTCTTTATGAGATTTTAGCACATTCAGCCTTCTCTCTAGAATACACTTCTCTGATGGGGAATCTTGATTTCAGTGTCTTTGGCCATCTGGAGAGGATGAGAATTTTCAAAGTCTTTAGGTCTTGATTCCTTTTAATTCAATAGAATTCTCCTCTCAATTTATCTCTTTCCTCTCATATTGTACATAAACAATAGGAAGAAACCAAATGACACCTTCAACATTTTGCTAGTAAATCTCTTTAGCTATATACCTGTGTTCATCATTTATAATTTCTGCTTTCACATAATTGTAGAAGACAATTTTGCCTAAGTTTTCATCATTACATGCTGAAGGTTTCTCTTCTGTTTTAGTCACTTTGCTGATCAATGGGATAAAAGATCTGAGACCCACAAATTAAAGGAAGAGAGATTTATTTTGGCTCACACTTTGTAGAAGTTTCAGTCTTTGTATGGCTGACTGGCTCCAAGTCAGGATGTATGGCAGAGGAGCATGGCAGAGAAGCTACTCAAGTCATGGCAACTATGAAGCAGAAAGAGTTAAGAGAGGGACCAGGAAGGGAAGTATACCCTTCAGAGTCAAGCCCACAGTGACCCACTTCCTTCAATCAGGCTCCACCTCCAGACATCACATTTAGCTATAAATTCATTACTGGACTAATGCACTAATGAGTATCACACTCCATTATCCAAACAACTCCCCAAAACCCCACCTATGAGGGCATGAGGCTTGGGGTCATATAAATATAAATCATAATACTTACCTACAGTTTCCAGTAGCAAGACCTCACTAGCAGTGTTCTTAAAGTCCAGATTTCTACTAAGAATCCATTCAAGGCAATTTAAACTTTCTCATGTATGTTTTTCAAAATTCTTCTAACTACTTCTTTCTCTCTGGTTCCACAACTGTTACCATATTTTAAGTACATATTATAGCATTAACCTGTTTCCAGATATCAAGACCTATGTTAGTAATCTATTACTACATAACAGATTACCACATCTCAAATGCACATTATGTTAAAATTCAAACTGTTCACCACTGAATTCTATAAGAACTTAGGGAAGACCTAACATTGATATTCCTCAAACTCTTTAATGAAACTGAAAAAGAAGGAATATTGTTAAAGTAATTCCTGGAAGGTAGCATTACCCTGATTCCAAAACCAGAAAAGGACCCAACCAAAAAAGAGAATTATGAGCTAATCTCATTAATGAACACAAATGTAAAAATCCCTAACAAGAAACTAGCAAACAGAACGCAATATATCATCAAAAAGATTACACATCATGACCAGGTAGGCATAATCCCAGTGATACAAGGAGGTTTCAACATACACAAATCAATAAATGGAGTATTCACATAAACAAAAGCAAGGACAAAACCAAAAAGCCTTTCACAAAATCCAACATTAATTCATGATTAAAAATACTCTGAAGAAAATAGATATAGCAGGACCTTATCTCAATACGATAAAAGCCATTTATAACAAACCAATGGCTAACATCATATTAAGTGGGTAAAAGCTGAAAGCTTCCCTCTAAAATAAGGAAAAAGACAAGGATGTCCATTATCACCACTTCCTCTTCCACATAGTTCTCAAAACATTAGCCAGAGCAATCAGGCAAGAGAAGGATATAAAAGGGATATGCATGGCAAAGACAAAGGTGAAATTATCATTATTTGCAGAGGACATGGTCCTCTCCACAAAAAACTCCCAGAATTAATAACCGAATTCAGTAGCATAGCAGGATACAAAGTCAAAACAGAAAAATCGGGCCGGGGATTTAGTTCAGTGGTTCTGCCGCCTGCCTCACAAGCTCAAGGACCTGAGTTCGATCCCCAGTACCAAAAAAAAAAAACAAAACAGAAAAACCAATAGCATTCTTATAAGCCAATAATGAACTCACTGAGAAAGAAATTAGGAAAAACACATTGTTCACAATAGCACCAAGGAAAATTAAATGCTTAGGAATTAACCTAACCAAGTAGGTGAAAGAACTCAAAACTGAAAACCACAGTACTATGAAAAAGAAAGTCAAAGAGGCCATCAGAATGTGGAAAGATGTCCCCTGTTCCTGGAAAGGTGGAACCAATATTGTCAAAGTAGTCATACCTCAAAAACTGATACACAGATTTAATCCAACCCCAATCAAAAAGTCAATAGCATTTCCCACAGAACTAGAGGGAAAAAAAAATCCTACAATTAATATGGAAAAAGAAGAGACCCAGAACAGCAAATCCAATCTGGGCAACAAGAGCAAAGCAGGAGACATCAAAATCATGGCCATCATGTTATACTACAAAGCTACAATGATAAATAACAGCATGGTATATTAAAACAGAAAAAATCTGCTAGAAGATAAAATTGGTAAAATAGGTAAAACTCTTGAAGACATAGGCTTTGGCAAGGCCCTTCTGAACAGAACTCCAACAGCACAAGAAATAGCACTAAGACTCAACAAATGGGATCATATCAAATTAAGTTTCTGCACAGCAAAGGAAACAACAAATAGAGTGAAGAGGCAACCTACTGAAAGGAAAAAAATTTTGCCAGCTATTCCTGGGACAGAGGACTAATATCTAAAATTTATTTTAAAAGTCAAAAAATTAGACTCCTTAAAATAAAGGACTCAATCAATAAAATGGGCAACTGAAATGAATAGACATTTCTCAGAAAAAGAAGTACAAATGGTCAATAAATACATGATAAAAAATGTTCAACATTACTGGCCATTAGAAAAATGCAAATTGAAACACCACTTAGATTTCACCTTACTCCACAAAGAATGGCTATCATCAAGAAATAAAATAATAACAAATGCTGGCAAGGCTGTGGAGTTAGAGGAGGAACACATCTACGTTTCTGGTGGAAATTAAACTAATACAACCAGTACAGAAATGACTATGTAAATTCCTCAAAAAACTAAAACTAGAAATTCCACTGGATCCACAGTCCTCTTTCAAGTATATTTCTGAAAGAGTTTAAAACATCATATTACATAATCCATGCATACTCATGTTTACACCAGCACAACTCATAATAGCTAAATCTTGGAAGCATCCTATATGCCCATCAAGAGATGAATAGATAAATAAAATGTGGCATTTATTATACACAATGGAGTACTATTCTGCCATAAAGATAAACTTGAGTCATTTGTAGAAAAATGGACATACCTTGAGACCACAGTATTAGTTGAAATAAAGCAGACACACAAGTTTAAATATTATATGGTTTCTCTTATATGAGAAATCTAAATTATAAATAAAGAGCAGAATAAAAGATACATAATAGGAAGAAGTGAAATAGATCTTTCTCAAATGGGAAGGGGACCAAGATATGGAGGGAGGGGAGATATAGGGAAGGGGAAAGGGATGAAAAATAAAGATGTGTTATGTATATGTACTATCTCTCCTCAAAGAATGTAAATATTATGTACTGCAAACATGTAGTAATAAAACATTTTTAAAGATAAGGAAAATAAATAAATAAAATGTCAAACTCTGGGCTGAGTCCAGTGATTCAGTAATTCTTACAAATTCCCCAATGATGTCAATGAAAGATCACATACTTTGAGTACCAAGATTTTATAGCATTTTCATTATAGCCCTCTTTGATTGTATCTCTGAATACACATTATAACTGGCTATCAATATGTCTCCTCTCATGTATTCTAAGTATCTTAAAGGCAGGAGTCATTAATCTATTTTTTCTTTGTAGTCTGAAGAGTATTTCACATAGCATCAGCACTTGGAGGATACTAATTGCTTAATGGCTGTATTCTACATAACAGAATGATGCACAGATCTCTTATAGAGCTTGCTGAGTTAAGTGTGCTTATTTGAGACAGCACATGGAAGAAAAAGGGGATTACACACTAAACTTGGGAAGAGAGGATATCAGGGATCAAAAGGGGACCAGAAAAGTAATCTTAAGTCTGTCTCTTGGATGAAGGTCTAGAAAAGAGTCAAGACCAAGAAACATCTTGGAGGGTCAAACCAGGAGACAGATATAAATCCCAAGAGAGGGAGCAGGAGGTTTCAGAATCTCTAAGGCTGCCTCTGGAGCTACCATGAGAAGCTTTTTCTTAGGGATATGCTGGCATCCTTGCCAGAACAAACTCCAATCACTTTAGCTGGGATCTGGACACCACTCTCTTCCTGCTTCCTAGCCAAGCAAAGACACTGGCACAAGCCGCTGAGTCACTAACTCAATCAGGCACCAAGAACACAGACTGCAGAAGTCTCTTTCTGTGTTTCTGTCCATCCCTGTGTCCCTGCTTCTGGGAATAGACCCTGGTCACAGGTGGCTCTGTTTTGGCTCAGGACATCCGGTTTTTGCTCAGATTTCTGAGGTCCCCAGGAGTGTGGGACTGAGGAACCATGAAAAAGCAGGTGTAACTAGACATAGCCCACTCTAAGCATGCCTGAGCACTCGTGGCATTTCTTCTAGGAGGTGAGCAGCCATGGATTCTCAAGGAGACATCACCAGCAGAATACTCAGTCATATAACATGGAAAAGAGGATAAGCCTGGGGTGATGGTTAGGAGTCCAGAATCCTGACTTTCCATACCTACTCTGCTTTGGCTTCCTTGTGTAGCCTTGGCCAGGCTAGTTCTCACCAGGCACCAGCTTTTCTTTGTTTCAAGTGGTAGAATTAGAGCCATACAATCTCTAAGCTCTTTTCTAGCTCCCTCTCTTTAGGGATGGTAGCAGGATATGGAGTAAAACTTGTAGTTCTTTCTCCATCTCGCCTGTCTTTGGCTATGTCAGCTCATATCATGACCTGCTGATCTGTCATCTTCAACACAGAGTCTGAGACCTGCCTGCTCATCACCTATTTTTATGCCAATCTCTCATTTTTATCACTTTCTCTATTTAGGTGCTGATGGAAGAGACGATGCTGTCCTAATGTTGGAGATGCATTTAAACGGAAGGCACCATCACAGAACCCCCAAAAAGCACATTAAGAAAGAGCAGAGCTGTTGCTGAAAGTAGATATACTGAGGTTAGACAAGGAAAAGAAAAGCCTCTCAGATAAATGACAAGGTTTCTTTCCTTAGGGAGATTTCAAGAGAAAACCATTCCAATCTTTGAAGTGTATGTGAAGTTTAATTGTGGACAGAAGTAGCATGTGGATTTCTCTGATTCAGTAGAGTTTGGTTTTCAGTAATTCTCTAATTTTCTGGTAAAGTAAAAGTCTCCCCACTTCTACATATTTGTCTACGAGAAGCAATGAGAGTGTCAGCTTTGGATACTTGTAGGTATTAATGTGGAAAGGAATAGAGCTGAAGCTCCAGCCAAAAGAGACCCCTTCCAGGCACCTGCAAAACCACAGCTGCAGCTAAAGAGGGCTTCCCCTCACTTAGTGCCCTTGGTAACACCACCAGCTAAACTTGGACGGAGAAGTGAAGCTTCTAGAAGCCAAGGGACAGATAATAATCAACCTGTTGTAACTTTGTTCCACATGCTAGTTGAATGAGTGAATATAAGCACACTGATGCACATGTATGTATGTGTATGAATAAGTGTGTGGGTCTACACTTCCTATCAGGACAATGACATAGGATTTGAGGTTCTATTTTAGTTCTTTTACTAACTCCTCACTTTGGGCATGGTGGGAAGGCCCTAGGCAAGTAACTTTGCTCTTCCAGCTTTTACCATAAAATGAAGGGCTCTGACTCAGCAAGGGCCACATTATTAATGTGGGCCATAAGTGACCGTCAAGGGCTAGAAACAAGTTGGTGTTTGTGAACAAATGAATACAGAAGGATGAATTACATTCCTTTCATTATAGTCAAAGATGATGCTTTTAGGTTCTTGTTTTCCTTCAAGATTGCACTCTGCCCCATGAATTTGCAGGGATGCTGACAGGTGGATAAGAGAGAAGGAATCAAATATGTGAGGCAAATTTTAAGGCAAGTTTCATCCTTTCAGATTCTGTCACTTATAAAGGTTATTCCCCAGAGAGGGATAGCATAAAGAATTTGTGTGGGGGCTGGCATGTTGTTTATATGACAGTCTTCCAAAAGCTTCTGGAGATTATTGGATTGTAGAACACTATATTAGGAATAGTGGACAATGGTGTTCTGGCACTCATTCATATTAGCTTTTGAGAACTGATTATTAAATTTTCAGAAATAGTGAGCCAATTTATAAACAGAGTCATTAATAAAATTAAATTATACAAATTTTGTAAAGTTAGAACTGAATTATATTTTAGAAGGTAATAAATAGTCAAAACTCATCATTTCCTATTTATTTTACTACCTCCCACTATTATATGTGCTCTTGAGGTTATTTATATCTATTATATCTGCATAGTGGATTACAGAATTAATATTATAATTAATTATTAATTAATAATTAATTAATATCATAGAATATTAACTATTCAAATTTCTTCTCAGAGTTCACCAAATGATGTCATATTGGCACCTTGAACTTGACTGGGTAAGTGTTTACACCACAGAAATTAGCAAACAATACAAATCAGATCTTGATTTTTTTTCTTTTCCTGTTTGCTTAGACTTAAAGATAACAAGTCTCACATAGAATTTACTGACTCCAGATACTATGGAGAAAATATTAAAGACGGAGATTTAACTCAAAGTGTTTCACAACTGTAGCTGATACATGGTGAATAGCACAACAATTGAAGAAATAGCCTTTCAGTATTTTCACACTGCTATGCAATTCAGCAAAGTCACTCATGTCATTGAAGGAGTAAAGTTCAATACATATCTTCATCACTTCACTTTTCTTTTATGTAAACAAAAATTATTGAACAATCTTCACATCAGAACCATATTCTTTTATCAGTTACAAACACAGGTTGTCTATGGATAGTATTCTGTATCAATTGGCTATGGAATTTATGATAAAAATTACACTATATTTTCTTACTATTTGTTGTAAATTGCATGCTATATATCCTTTATATCAGTAAATGTTTAATAAACTTATTGGTATAATATTTCTTTCAAAAACCCAGCAATTGAGGGCCAGGGATTTAGCTCAGTGGTTCCAGTGCTTGGGTTGCAAGCGCAAGGTCCTGAGTTCGATCCCCGGTATCAAAAAAAAAAACCCAAAAACAGCAGTTGAACATTTACCAATATGCTAGTAGAGTAGGGCCCTTGGAGGTCTTGGAAAATTACTTTCAGAGAAAGGGCATGACCTGTCCAAGATCATACAGACCCAGATGAAATACTTTATTTAAATTGATGTTAGACAGGCTACTAGGTCTCATTTTAATTATGCATTGTGTGTCTCTTTCTAGTCTGGTACACAGAAAAGGCTCAAGACATAGTTGTTTTCCTTCCTGATTTAGTAGAAGGTAAGACTCAGAGTTGCTCAGAAATAGCATCAGAAAGAGCTGCCTTTACGAAAGGGAGCACCTAACTCAGATCACTACAGGGCCTGTATTTCCATCACAACTTATGGCCATGAACATGAATGGGTGAAGGGGGGTGGTGTCGTTAAGGGTCCCACTAAAGGGCAGCGAGGAGAAGGGTCTAAGTGGGGAGCGTGTAGTCTCCTTACCTAAAATTACTGCAGAAGGCAAAAAACCCACCCCAGTTTTGGGTGAACACCCCAAAAGCAGTTTGATCGCATCAGGTGGACACACAGCATACATGCACAGGCGTGGTTGAGCTTGGCACTTGTTCTAGCCTGAGTCTGACAAGAATTGAAAAGATTGATAACATCTAATGGTGTTGTTTTGAAAAAAACTTAGCAATATCTGCCAAATTTTAAAATGCACATAAAAAGACAGGAAAAAACCTCTAGTATCCATTGAAAGGAATCAGTCATATAAATTACAATACATAAATATAATTGAGTATGATAGTGAAAATGATGAGAAAGATGACATGGAAAATAAGCCAAAGAATTCAGAGAAAGGAATTTAAAAAGATTTAAAAAATGAATGACCTAATGAATTAATTTCATTATCCCCTAATGGGTAATAGCCTGTAATTTTAAAAACAACCATGATTTAGAATATGAAAGACCTGTTTTGGAAAACTCAGTTTCCTTTGTATTTTGAAATCTTTCTACTTTGCCTTCTTTCTCTGAACACACATATGTACAAGGGGTGATTGACAGCTTTAAAAATTTATTACAGTAAAAGACACATGGCCAAGAATGATGAGATAAGTGTGTTCAAAGCAAAGAGGAGTATTTTGAGGAGGTTAATGGCATGTGTCTTTTATTGTAATAATTTTTAAATTTAAACATTCACTATATCATTTATCACTTCTCATTGATCAAGTGTTTATGGCAATTTCTGCCAAATAAAAACATCATGTTGTGTCATCATTCACCTTCACTGGATTAGGCGATGTGCCACTTCTGGCTCTTCCTCAAAGTCAAAATGACCATGAAAGGTAAACATTTTGAATTGATTCAGGACATCAAAGCAGCCATGACAACACAACTAAAGATAGCCATGAAAGAGAACTTCCAGAACTGCTTCAGAAAGTAGCAAGAATGATGGGTAAGTGTGTTCAAAGTGAGGGGGAGGATTTTAAAGACTTTGCATGTCAATATGTTTTTTTACTGTAATAAATTGTTTTATTTTTATTCTATTTTTTCCCCATTAAGTTTATTGGTACATTTTCGGTATAAAACACAGTTCCATTCATCATTGGGATCTTGTACCTTTACATGAGTCTCTTGGTTCTTATTTTTTTTCCCCTTCCCTTGCCCTCCTTTCACCCCCTCCAACCTTCCCTATTTGCAAAGACCTTGTTTCCATTTTTTTTCCTCTTCTCATGTTTTTTCCTTTCCCTTTTTCCCCTTCCCCTACCCCTCCCAATTCCCCTGCTTTTTAGACCTTTGCTTCCTGTTACACAATATCAGTTAGACATTTTAAAAATTACAATATTATGATCTAGGAGACATTACCACAGATTTTACAGAATTTAAAAGGATATAGAAAGCATATTACAAAATTCTTTTTTGAAATAAATTTGACAACTTCTAAGAAGTACCTTGGAAGACAAATTAATGAAACTAACTCTGGAGGAAATATAAAATTTGAATAGCACCTATTAAAGAAAGTATATTCCTAGCTTGAAAACCTACCTATATGACAACAGCAGACTCATACACGTTTTAACTGATAAATTATATCAAACAATTAAAGCAGAAAAAAGAAGGAACACTTCTCCCCTCATTTTAGGAACTCAACATTGTGCTAATCCTAAAACTAGATAAAGATAATAGAAGAAAAAAGTATGAACATAGATAGAAATTTGTTTAACAAAACAAACTATTGAAAGTCAGATCTGGCAGGATGTAGAAAGTGGTTTTGTTATAGGAATGGCAGTGTTGGTTCAGTATTGGAAGATCCACCCCCAAAAGTCATCATTTTAATAGAGGAAAGGAAAAAGCCATATGATCCTGTCACTAGTTGGAGAAAAAGTATTGGACTAAATTCTACAGCTGTTCATGGTAAAAGCTATCAGGAGACTAGAAGTAGAACAGAAACTTCTCAACAGATTAAAGACATGTACTCCATACATGCAGCAAGAATGTCTTATATAAATGGAAAAGATACAATGCTTTCTCCTTCAGGTGGGGAACAAGGGCAGATATGCTTACTCTTTATCTGTCCATTAAACTTTGAAACCTAGTCCCCACCAAAATAGTCTGGCAATAAAATGACACAACTAGGATAGGATTGGCACGGCAGAAGCAAAATCTTTATATGTAGATGAAATGATTATCTACAGAGAAAATACGAAGAAATCTCTAGGAGCCCCTAGAACTTGTACTTGAATTTAGCAGGATTAGAAAACACAAGGTATATATAAAAATTCAGGTCTGGGTATACTTGCTATAAATGAAGAATTGGATATTGAAATTTAAAAGTTATGTAGGAGTACAAAGGACCTAGAAAAGTTAAAAACAAAAACAAAAACAGTGTTGGAAGACGTTTAGTACCTAATTTTAAGACTTCTTCTAAAGCTACAATAATCAAGGCAGTGTTGGTGTAAGGAAAGACATATAGATCATTGGAATAAAACAGAGAATCTAGAAATAGAACCACACATATATGGTCCACTGAGTTTTGAAAGATTATTTAACATTAGCATTTTATAGAACATAAACTCTATTCAAGAGCCAAGGAAGAGATAGTGTTTTCAGCAAACGGCACTAGAACACCTGGTATCCGTATATAAAATATTAACCTCAACCCTTTCTTTCCATACACGAAAATAACTTGAAGGGATCGATGAACCTAAATAAGAAAGCCTAAAAGTATAAAACTTTAAGAAGAAATTATAAGGGAAAATATTTATGAATTCAGGGTAGGCAAGAACTACCTAGGGTATAAAAAACAAGATGTATAAAAGAAAAAAATTGATACATGAGATTCCATCAAAATTTAGAACTTTAAATGACATCATTAAAATGAAAAGTAGTCCTTAAACAGACCATATTTACAATACATATAACCTATGAGCAGAATATATCAAGAATTCTTAGAGCTCATTAATAGACAACCCAATTAAAATGTAGACATAAGAAGATGATAAATAGCCAGTATAGTACAAGGAATGGTGTGCAACTCTAGAATCAGAAAAATACTAATCAGTACAATAAGAAGATTGAATTATACACTCATTAGGGAGATGAAGTTAAAAGTTTTAAAAGTCTTGTCATGACTTTTTCTTTTTGTTGGATTCTCCCCCTTTGCGTTTAATTTGTCACGCCCAATGGATTCATTCTGCTGGATTTGCTGGGGTTGTGATCCTCATTGTCTTTTCCTAGAGTATTGTCTAAAATTTTTTGGAGTGCTGGTTTGGTATTCATGAAGTTCCTCAGGTGCTCTTTATCATGAAAGTATCTTATTTCTCCATCAATTTTGAAAGATAGTTTTGCAGGGTACATTAATCTGGGTTGGAGGCTGTTTTTCTTTAGGGCTTGAAATACATCACTCCAAGCTCTTCTTGCCTTGAGGGTTTGCATTGAGAAGTCTGCTGTGATTCTGATGGGCTTTCCTTTGTATGTGATTTGTTTCTTTTCTCTCACTGCTTGTAGAATTTTGTTCTTCTGTTGGATTTCTGGAATCCTAACTATTATATGCCTATGTGTAGATTTTTTTTGATTAAGGCTAGCTGGAGTCCTATATGCCTCACTTATCTGCATGTCAAGTTCTTTTCCCCTCCTTGGGAAGTTTTCTGCCATCACTTCTGTAAACAGTTTTTTTATGTCATCTGCACTCTCTCCACTTTCTTCCTTGACTCCAATCAGTCTTATGTTATTCTTCTTTGCATCATCTAGCAGCTGCTGGATTGATTTCTCGTGTTCCCTTACATATTTAAAGCAATTTTTCTTTTCCTCCTCACTAATTGCACTCTTATCTTCTATATCTGAAATTCTATCCTTACATTGGTTCATTCTGCTGTGCAGACTTTTGATGGAGTTTTTAATCTCTTGGAAATCTGTTTGCATCTGTTTTATGGATTCCATTTGTTTCCTATGTTGGGATTCCATCATGTTCCTCAGATCCTCTATTTTTTTATCTGTGTCCTCTCTAGATTTATTAATCATGTCTTGCACCATGAGGAAAATCTTTGCTGTTATCTGAGTAATTATTTCTGATTTCATTTTTCCCAGATCCTCTTTTGTTGCCAGTTCAGAGAATCCAGGTGGTTGAGTATCAGATTGTTCCATCTCGTTTCCCTTTGGGGTTGCTGTAGGTGATCCAGAAGTCTGTTTTTGAGTCTTGTTTATGTGTCTTCTCATTTCCATGGGAGGGGGTGCTTCTGGCACCCATGAGGCTCACGTTCTCTGCCCTAGGAGCTTGGGATGGAGGCAGGGGAGCTTCCTTCTGGGTACTGGGACTGGGTCACCTTCTCTGCCCTAGGAGCCTGGGATGGCAGTGGAGGAGCTTCCTTCTGGGTGCTGGAACTAGCTGAGCTTCTCTGCCCTCTGTAATAAATTGTTTTAAATGGAAACATTCATATTTTTATTACATCTCATACACATGTATAGTTATTTTATTTTCTTTCAATACTTTGAAGATACTATTTTATCGTCTTCTGTCTTTCACTGTTCCTCTTGAGAAATCAGTTATCAGTTTAGTTGGTATTTATTTGCAGGTTTTCTGCCGATACTCTATGTAAATTTCATTTTATTAATTTTCTTTGGGATTTGTAGGGCTTCTTGAATTTAAAGCATCATGAACTCTCATTGGTTCTGGAAAATTCATATCCATTATCCTTCCAATATCCCCTCTCCCCCATTCTCCCTATCTTCTCCTTAATTAGTTGACATTAGATTTTACACCATCTACGAAGCATTTTAACTTTTATATCATAATTTTTATTTCTTTGTAGGCAATTTCTTTAAATCTGTCTTCAAAATCACTAATTCTGTCTTCAGCTTTAGTATTCTGTTTAACCAACATATTGATTTTTAAACTTTTAATTATTATGGGTTTTGCTTCTAGAAATTTTATTCAGTTTTTCAGATCAGCCTGATAATTTTTATAGACTCTTTACTGTTAGTTATATTTGTTATGGACTAAATGTTTGTGTCCCCCTAAATTCATATGTTAAGTTGTAACTTCCAATGTGATTATATTTAGAGATAAGGCATATGAAGAGATGACAAAAGTTCAATAAAATCATAAGGGTGGGAACTAACACCACTATAAGAAGAAAGGCCCAAGAGCAAGTCAGTCTTTCTCACTTTCTCTCTCTCTCTCTCTCTCTCTCTCTCTCTCTCTCTCTCTCTCTCTCTCTCTCTCTCTCAAGGACACAGGAAGAAGGTGAACATTTGCAAACCAGGAAGAGGGCCTTCACCAGAAACCAAATCAGTTAGCCCTTTGAACTTAGACTCAGCCTCCAGAATGCTAAGAATATAGATTTTCATTGTTTAAGCCACTCTATCTATGGTATTTTGTTATGATAGACCAAGCTGACTAATTTAACATAATTTTGTAATTTATTTAAAAATATTAGACAAATTTATTTTGAAACCAATAATTCCTGTATCTATATTCTATGTAGGTCTGAATCTTAAGTTTCTTATTCCTGATCATCCTTACTTATGATGATTTCTTCTATGTATACTTTGTGATTTCTAAAAATTTTTATTTTATGTTCATTAGTTCTTAATCACTGGGAATTTTTACTAGCCCAAGTTTAAGTCTCCTAGAGTTAATTTACATTTGCTTCTCTTTTTTCTCCTGAAAACATGACCAGTTCATGATAACTTTTAAAGTGAATTCCATACTTAAGAGAACTTATTTCTGCTTATTTATCTTAGCCTCTCTTTTCAAATTTGCTCATGTACTTTAAATACCGGCTGATCAGATAGAAAGATAGAGAGAGACAGACAGACACACAGACAGACAGATGCTGACTAATGTTAGTCTATTTAGGAAACTAGTGTTTTATCCCATGGTGAGAGGTACAGGCGCTTCTTTAAATATAAAGATAACTATAGTTCAGGGTGTGATGAGTGGGCAGGCACATACTCATGGGTAGACTTTCAAACAATTGCTCCAAGGTACCTCATAATATTATAAAAGTTACAGTAAAACATTATCTTTGACATTTTGAAAATTTGAAGTTTCAGATCACACATCTTTCATCTTTTTCAGGGGCCACAGAAATCTTCCAAGTTTATGTCCTTATCATAATTCATAAAGGATGAAAGCTTGCCAAGTGTAACCTCTTTGTGTGATTTATAAAACGTGATGTATGTCTAAATTCTCTCTGTATCAAACTTAACTAATTTAGTCTAATCATTCTTACATTAGACTTTTGTCTATTCATAGCAGACAATATTTGTGAGTCATTTGCTTAAAGTATAGTGCTACTTAATTTCCAACATTAATGTCTTGGGCTTAGGAAGAAAGGCCTCTGAACTTTACAAGCCCTAAAATAGCTGTTTTTCAAAGTTATAAAGTTAGAAAACTATAAAGATGAGTAAAATGTTTCTCACAAAAGAAAGGAGGAAAGGGGCAAGATGGTCATAAGTAATGACTCAAATTGGTCAAGTTCTGCCCTCTGATCTCTCCTTCTCTATTCATTCCTCTCAATGAATAGAGAAAATCTCTTGCTTCATGTTACTCATACCCCCGCCATTGAGGGCTACCAAGCTATTTCCTTTAGAGCACCAGACTGGGAAAAGGTGGGTGTTATGGTTTCAATCTAGAATGGCCCCCAAAAGGCTCATGTGTTTAGAAATGGAGGTTTTGGAAGCTTACTGGATCATGGGAGCACTGTACTGGTGGGAATGATTGTGCTATTAGGAGGTAGGGTCTGGTTGCAAGAGGTGAGTCACTAGAGGTGTGACCTGGAAGAGTGTATCTCTCTCCTCAGATTATCCCTTCAATCTGCTTTCTGGCCACCATGACATGAGAAGCTTTCCTCTACCTAACTCTTCCACCATGCCCTTCCTGTCTTGGAGCCAGCCAACTATGGGTTGAATGGTCTAAAAACCATGAGCCCAAAAAATAAACCTCTCCTCCTTTAAGTTGTAGGTATAGGGTATTTTGTCCCAGCAGTGAAGAAAGTGACTAAGACAGTGGGTTTGACCAAAATGACAGTCTTTTGTCTCTGCTCAAAGGCATGCATTCTGTTTCCACTACTCTGAAGTATAAACTTAGCCCTTGTCCTACAGTACAGGCTTCAGACCTACTTCTGAGGCTGTCTTGGCTCACGGGAGTCTGTGTCCCAACCTCACTGAGTGTCCCTAGTTGGAAACTCACCCTAACAGAGTGCAGATTCTTCTCTACCCTATTTCATTCCTTGTAAACTTTTTTTTTTTGCATAGTAATGTCCTCCTTTTTCTGGAACAGAATATACATCTGTTGAATCTCTGTAAAACTGTTACATCTCTATGATATAACTTGCAAATACAATGCAACTTCCAGAGCCTCTTCTCTTACAATAAACAGAAGTGTTCTGAAGTTCAACAGGAAAGGGAAGTGGTCAAGGATCTAAAAAGAACTCCATGGTATAGATCAGCTCAAACAACATATTAAAAAACAATCCTTGTTAAATACTGTGGCTCTGATATAAGACAGAAATGTAGAGCAGAGGAACAGAATGAAAATGTAGAAGGAAACTCAATTATTTTTATAGATGATAGATGATAGATGAGAGAGAGAGAGATGAGAGAGAGAGGAGAGAGAGAGAGAGGAGAGAGAGAATTGGTGCCAATGGTGACTTGGGAGGATTGACTTATCCATTAGGCACAATAGGCACAGTTCTCGGATCCATAAAGTGTTTCAATTTTAAGTTTTTTAAGATAAGAGAAAAAAGAAAAATAATGATGAACACATAATGCTTAATAAAGCCTGGAGTATATTTGCCTTTATAGCAATGCAGTTATAAAACATAATTGTTTTTATGGAGGAAGGCACCTATGAAAGTAAAAGTGCCTAGGATCCATGAAAACCGTAATGTGGCTCTGGCTTGAAAAGCTTAGTTTTCTCTATTCAAAAATCCCTTTCATCCTCACCACCATTCTTAAGCTACCAAATAAACATGCAGGCTAAGCTCAAACAACGTGCTTGCTACAGGAATGTAGCTGCAAGCCAAGGAGTGTGCAGCCTTACCAACGCTGTCCCCGGTCCTCTCAGATAGACTCTGAAGCTGCCACTGTGTTATTAGTTTAAGGAAAAATGAAATTATATCCAGATTTTATATTTGAAATACAAATTTGCTAAATAGTTTTATATGAATAAATTATACAGGCTAAAACTAAGGGTTTTATATGTTTATTTAGCAGATGGTGACCGAATTTTGAATCTTTGAAAGAGTTCATAATGAAAAGATCAATAGATAACTTCTGTCCAAGAACAGACTAACCAGAGTGAAAGTGACACAGCAAAAGAGGTATTCGTAATGAGAAATGGATTCCTCTGTATAGTATTTTCAAATGTATTCTAGCATATAAAATATCATAAATGTTCCCATAACTAAATAAGAAAATACATAAACAGAAAGAAACATAGATAATACGCAAATGTGAGAAAATGTTCAGGGTGCAACAAAATTCGAATGAAACAATGAGATATGTTTTTATGTCAATTAACTTGGCAAGGAGGATATTATAATGCACTCGTGCCAGAGAGTTGGGAGTGAACTTGACATATATATGCTTTTCTGACAGTGGGTATAAAATAGGAACACAGCAGTGTATATTGAAACCCATTAAAAATGTTCACATCCTTTGTCCCAGTAATGTCATTCACCATAGTTTAAAATAAAGATTGTTATGGCTTGTATCTAGATGTCCCCCTCAAAGCCTCATATGCTCATAAGTGAGGCTCTTCAGAGGTGGCTGGTTCTAGGGTGTGTGATGGTGGGATTAAATTGTGTGATGCTGGAATTAAATTCTGCAATGCTAGGATTAAGAGTGTGTGATTACTAAATTAGTCCACTGATTGGTTAACCATAGTTCTGGGTGTGGATAATGGGAAGGCCCACCCTGCATGTGGATGGCATCACCCAATAGGTGGGGAACCTGGAAGGGATAAAAGCTGCCTCACTGCTTGCTACTGCTTCTTCACTACTTCACTGCTTTGCTGCCTTCTGCCCCAAATAAACTGTTTCTCCTCTGCGATGCCCCTCTGCCATGCCATCCTGCCTTGGACCCAGCCAACTATGGACTGAAGCCTCTACAAAGTATGAGCCAAATCCATTTACTTTGGGTGGCAGGTATTTTGTCTCAGCAACGAGAAAAGTAACTAAGACAGAGATCATTCAAAAGGATAGCAAATCTCTATGTATGAGGGTCTTCACTGTAACACTGTCATAGTAGCAGAAACTGATAACAATCTAAATGCTCAACAACACAAAAAGTAAAAACAGTGAGTAAACTGCAGTATATTAACTAGATAGAATACCCTGCACCTATCACAATTATGAATAGGAACAAGTATAAAGGAGTTGTTCAAAATACCATTTAAAAAGTAAACTATCAAATATGTGCATGCTTTGGTTATAGCTGTGTAAAATATACTGATATATAAATAAGAACTGTAAGGAAAAAGTAAATAGATTGTGTTTGCTCCAGCTCCTTCTCTTTAAAAGTATAAAGTTGCTGAAGTTTCTCTTTGACATTTATATACCCCTCTACTCATATTAGTCCATCTCCTTTTCACAACTGCTCCTTACTCATTTATTTAATGAATTCATGCCATTCCAAGGCACCACTGTCACTTAGAAAGTCAACAGAGAGATTTATTAATTTGCAGGCTTTACTTATATGAAGTACTAGTAGAACATACAAATGAGTAAGACCTAGGCCCTCTGCTCAAAGAGGTCACAGTTCTTACATACATAGATGTATAATCTGATTTGCAATATAGGGTAGAAGTTCATATGGTCACTGGGGAAAAAAAAGAAGCTAAGTGGGAACCAGAATTTTTAAGAGTCAAATCTTTTGTCTTCAAAGTGATTCCTCCACACCCTGTTCTGGGGATCAAACCCAGGGCCTCATGCATGCTAGGCAAGTGCTCTACTACTGAGCTACCCCACTACCCCTCTTCAAAGGGATTTGCATTTAAAAGCTGCCTGAGAAATTTGCTTCTTTGATTACTCCACTTACTTCCAAACCACTAATTTTTCTCTTTTTGGCTGCTCTCCTAAAGACATCAAAATGCCCACATTTCCCTTACATGTCAAAAATCAAACTCTAACTCCACACTCCCCTTTAGTCATCTTCCATCATTCCCCTTTTCTGGCTCCAATTCCATACTCACTGTTTCTAAATTCCACAGTTATCAGTTACTGCTTCACTCACTGTTACTCAACTTACTATGATAATTAAAACCACAAGCAAAGTTAGAATTGCACAGGAAAATGTATAGCTCATGCAATCCAGGCAAAAGAGAGAATAACTGCAAAAAAGGGGGTGGGGGGTGGGGGGGTGAATTCTGTGTGTTTAGATCAGAAAGCAGGCCAGTGGTGAGTTCAGTGGAGAAGGGCAGGAACCAGACCTGGGGATGTAGGCAGGAATCCCACCAAGTGGGCCTGTAGCACACAGCAGTTTCTAGTTTATTTTAAGAGGGATGGGAAGACATGGGATAGAGCCAGGAGGAATGAGCCCGTCGGCTTTGGAGTCACATAATCGAATTGATGTTTCTAAAAGATCACTCTGGTTGCAGTGTGGATACTGGGCTGGTGGGTCAAAGGATGAAAACAGGCCATCACTATGACTCGCATGAGAGATTTTGATGGTTTTGTTTGAGGTGACAGTAGTAGATATGGAGAGAAATGGATAGATATGAGATATTTTGGAAATAGAACCAATAATTTGCTGGTAAATTGCAAGGATAAACAGTAAAGAAGAGAATAATCAAAAAAGTGACTGATTGTGCCATTCCTGAAATGAGCAATCCTGTATTAGGC
This sequence comes from Heterocephalus glaber, assembly GCF_053883595.1. Taxonomy (NCBI): domain Eukaryota; kingdom Metazoa; phylum Chordata; class Mammalia; order Rodentia; family Bathyergidae; genus Heterocephalus; species Heterocephalus glaber. The sequence continues at coordinate 15,486,794 of NW_028258293.1, forward strand.
AAAAGTTTGGAGAGGAGTTCATCAAAGGCTACGCTAAACATTACCACTCACGAGATTACCATAAGCCACACTTGCATATCTCAGGAGGACAGAGGAGAGAAATCATGGGGTTTCCATAGGGCACATCATGGGTTCCTCTTCCATTAGGGTCCTTGAAGCTGCCAGTTCATTCAATTACTCAAAAGACATCTTCTCACCAAGAGACAATCCACATGCAAGAATTCTAGATCTGCATCAGTCAAATGCAGAGGTTTCCCTAGGTTCCTAGAATTGTTGCCCAAATGGGGCAATATCTCTGTAACAACTCCAAGAACACAGTATCATTTTCCAGAAAGGTCCATGGCAATTACAAGAATGATCATAGTTGGGGAAACTCCACTGCATATTCTCCTACCAGGCGTTTATGGTTTATTTATACTTTCTCCCACTCCAGCTTTAGAGTCCGATCAGGAATAATTTTTACTATAAGCAAAATTGCCTAGAAACATATTTGACATTCTTGTCTTCTTAGATTATTAGAAGAACAAGTGCTGCTGTATAGCATGGAGCAGACCAGAATCTGTACCATGGCTGGTGTGCAGTAGCTATAACATGAGCTACCATGAGATCTCATATCTGACTTTGATTCCTGGGGCCACTGAGTTCCTGTCAAGGATCACCCTCATGGATGCTTTGGATATGAGTCCTAGCCTAGTTGCTACCTTCTATCTAGAAGCAGCTTGCCAGAACAAAAAGAGGTCTTTTTCTTTCCCTTTCCTTTTCTTTCTTTCTCTTCCTTCTCTTTCCTTTTAGTCATATTTGGCCTGGGTTGTTCATGTCTATGCATGCACCCTGTTATGGTTTGAATAGCCCCTCCAAAACTCATGCTGCAGTTTAATTACCACTCTGACAGTACTGAGAGGTAGGACCTTGAGAAGGTAATTAGATTATGGCAGGACTGGGGTAGTTATCCTGGGAGAGGCTTTGTTATAAAAGTGGGTTCAACTGCCCCCTTGCTCCCTCAAGTGCTCTTGCCATGGGATGCCCTCTGCCATGTTATAACACAGAAAGAAGGCCCTCAATTGGAGCAGGCACTTTCATATTGGACCCTCCAGGCTTCAGAACCATGAGAAGTAGATTTCTTTTCTTTGTAAGTCACCCATTATATGACATTCTGTTAAAGCAACATAAAAGGACTAAGATACTCCCAGATCCCAAACCTCTCCGCTGCTAACTGCACTTTTACCTGGCCTCTGTGGCTGCTATCTGGATAGTCTTCAGTGGGCTGTCTGGCTTCCACTTCTATCAATTCCAGTTTGCTTTTGATGCTGCATCTTGTGTCTCATTATAGGGAAAGGGGGATTAGAAGAAGTAGTTCTATTACTGGGCTCAAGGCAACCAGCATGTGTTTGTGTCTAGTAAGTGAGATCAACTGCCTAGGCCCATTAGTGTCCCTCTAGAACTGTTTGTGAGGTGCTCTAGGTATGGAAGCTAAGTGGGTGGAGCATCATAGACTTTAAGGTAACTTGCTAAGATTCCTGTGGTTTGACTCACCACAGAGCACATCATTTGCAGAAAAGCCTTGCCCGGGACAAAGTCTTTCATACAATAGGGAGGCAGCAGGTGAAGAAAGGAAGGGCAGAGGGAGGGAAGGAGGAATTATAGCATCTATAAAAAGCATGCTTTAGTTATTTGGATCAGGCATCAGAACTCCACACCCTTTGGAACCATTAAGGTGAAAGTAAAATAAAGTGTGGCAACAAAGTATGTTTTACAAGGGTGCATGATGGTTGGATTATAGCTTTTCAGGGCCATGGTCATCATTTTAGAGGTTTAAAGGAGTTGCTTTCTAGAAAAGTGGGACAGAAATCAAGATTATAAGGATCAAAAGAAAGGCCCATGCGTTCATTATTCCAAAACATTATTTACCATGAACTAGGTGTGGGCCAGCCTTGGACCCAGTGGCCCCTAGAGGCAGAAGAAAAGCAATAGAAGATTTAAGGCCACTGGCTTCCTGGGGACAAGGAAGGAGAGAAACAGCCTGTCCACAGACCTTGCAACACTCTGACCAGATTTCACCCTATCCTAAACCAGAAGAGGGTTGTTATGGCTTGTATCTAGATGTCCCCCCAAAGCCTCATGGAATCATAAGTGAGGCTTTTGGGAGATGACTGGATAATGGGTGTGTGATACTGGATTAGTCCACTGACTTGTTTAGCATAATTCTCAGTGTGGGCAATGGATTTACTGAAGAGGGAAGACCCACCCTGGGTGTATGTAGCACCAACCTATAGTCTTGTATCCTGGATGGAATAAAAAGGAAAGCAGAAGGAAGGCTGCAGCTTCCTACCTGCCAAACCATGAGCTGTTTCTCCTCTGCCATGCAGCCCTGCCCTGGAGCCAGCCAACTATGGATTGAAACTTCTACAAACTGTGAGCCAAAATAAACCTTTCTCCTTTAACTTGCGGATGTCAAGTATTTTCTCCCAGTAACCAGAAAGTAACTAAGACAAAAGTAAAGTGTAGAGGGCTTTGAAAATCCATATTTCATCTGCTTCTATCCCACCCGTCATTTACATAATCTCATCTAAAAATCTTTCACCTAAAAGCTACATCTCTGCCATCTCTTCCTCCTCTCTATACTACTTGCATAGCAACCTCATGAACACTGATCCTCATGACAATAAAAAGTAAAATGGTGATGATCCCCATTTCACAGGTGAGAAAACTGAAATTTGGACAAGGCCATATGACTAAGTGAAAGAAGATTGGTAAGTAGGAAAAAATAATTGACTGGAAACTCAAGAGATTTGAGTCCTTTCTTTGTCACTAACCCACGTAGGTGACTTTTTTCTCTTATTTCTTCACCTAAGAAGCTATGTTCGATAGAGGTCCTTCCAATTTTTCACTATAAAATTATAAAATCTCTCCATTCCTTTCCAGATTTCCCACCCAAAGAGCTTCTTAACTCTGATTACCAGGCCAAGAGCCAGAACAACTCAATTGGAATAGAAGCCAGGTATCATCATTTTGTGACTCTCCCAGGAGATTCCAGTATACATCCAAGGTTGAGGCTCAATGGGCTAGAAGTCTTGGAGGTACAGACAGGAGGGCTGCCTTGCCCTGCCCCTTCCTTCTTACCCTCCATCTCCAGCCACCCAGTTACCTCCTCCCCATCATAGAGCTGCAGTCAGGCTACATTCCTTAACTGTTTTCCACACCTTCACTGTCCAGCCTTTGTTGACAGCACTAATGGACTCCACAGATTAAACAGTCATGGTGATCTATCGTGATCTTAAGCTGTCCTAGGACTGTCTTGTCAGACAACAGCAAAAGCTGCCCTGCTCCTGGTCTTAATGAAGTCATTTACTGTAAATAGCCTCCATTCCCTCCAGTACCCATGCCAATAGCCAAATGGAGGTGAATAACGGCTGCCTCTAATGGGATGTGGGAGCAGAAATGATCTGTTCAAATAGAGTGTTCGTCCCGACAACTGCTGAATTAAGTCAGAGACACTTAGGGCTTCAAATTCTTCTTGTAAACTAGCCCTCCTCATGGAACCACAGCCAGGAGTCCTTCAGAAACAAGGCTGCAAGCTCCACGGTGAGATTTTTCAATTAGGAAGGGCCCCAAGGGAGTTGATGGAGAGCCTGCCTCTTTCAGGCTCACTTCCTACAGCACTCTTCCTACTTAGCACCCTTTCACTCCACTCTCTCCATTCTCACCCCTGTTCTGCCTTCATTTGCCAATAAATTCCTCAGAGCATTATTTCTACTCAGTTTGAGAGACAAATCCTTTCTCTTGGAGTTTCTTCCAAGAGGCTCAGGTTTCTTCCACCAGCATGGAAAGGAGCAGACAGTAAGATGCCTGCTATCTGCTTATACTGGTGCTTTCCCAGGATCCAGGACTTTGAGTGAAAAGGGGAGAAATCCACCAGGGAACAATTTCCACATGAACCACACTTTTCCACTTAGATGAATGTTGCAAGTCATTTATTTATGCATTGTTAATTTGCTTATCCAATAAAAGTATTTGTTTTTTAACCATAAACAAGGTGAATACTATGTCCTTCTACAAGCTATGTACAGCCCTGCAGCAGAGGTGAACAGGTAGACATGGCAAGACACCAAATCTGCAGCTCAGAGGCCACAGAGTTATCACTATCCCTTTACCCAATATGTTCATAGCCACTGGAGACTACATCATTGAAGTATCCATGGAGAATGCTTCTGGGAGGAAAGAGAATTGGATCCCACTCATTCCTCTCTTGAGGTCTAAAAATACATTGGATGGACTGGGACTGTCCCAGTTAAGGCTAGAAAGCAAAATAAAGCCACAGCAAGGAGAAAGGTATGTGGAAACCCAAAAGTGGGCTGGGCTTCAGGGAGTTGGCGATCAAGAAGAAATACTTCTTGTAGGGATAGTGTGCTGCTGGAAAAGGGAAAATGGCAAATTAGCAACATTTGTGCACATGGGGGAAATCAAGGAGGGCATGTTATATGAGTACCTTAAGAATTGAGTCTCAGAGCAGAAAATCTCTTCCTTGTACTTGGGAACAAGATATTGGCTGCCCACTGCCCAGAAATGTGAGTTACAAACAGGCCCACCCTCCACCCACCTCACAGTGTAGAAGGAGAATGTGATAAAGCTCCCATGAGAAACATTCCTCACTTCCACTCTGAGGGTGAGAACCACAACCATGGTGTATTACTTTAAAATCATGTTTGGGGAATGCACCATATTCATCAACTATGTTGTCATCAAAAAAAGGGTAAGAATCATGGGTCTAGACGATCGAGTGCACTTAGTATGGTATAGAAAATTCTCACAACTTAATTTTTTTTCCATTTTCCCACCACAGCTGAGTTGTAGTTGCCACAACCCATTTGTAAGCTACCTTTTAGCTTCTTTTCCAGCCTCTAGCCAGCATTCTCCACAACATACATTTTGTTTAAGAGCTATATAGTTTGGGTGAAATTGGTAGCCCCTCTCCCCCAGTGGTAAGGATAGGTGTGATAAATGTCAAATGATCACACATCTTTACAGATCTTCCCAACAAAATGTGCCAATATATGATATGGCAGAAATCATATCACATGAGTCCCAAGTTGAGACATCAGGGCTTATAACATCTGCTCTCACCCTCATGGAACATTATGCTCATGTTAACAAGCCCAATCCCAAGCTGTCTTGCTGGAGAGAACACAGAGAAAATAACTAAAGCATACCAATCATCAGATAGATAATTGATACCATCCAGGTCCTACCAGCCCCTAAAAGACTGACCAAGTGACCCTAAATGTATGAGTGATCCCAGCCAACACTACACAGAAGAGGCAGAGCCATTCTGGCTGAGCCCTGCCCAGATTCCTGACCCAGAGAATCACGAGCAAATAAATCACTGTGGCTTTTGAGCCACTAAATGTTGGGCTATTTTGTTATATAGCTAATGTTAATGGAACAGTGGGCTAAGCCAGTCAGGGTAAATCCTTCCCTTCTGCTACATTTGGTCAATAACATGGACTAAGCTAATCACTACATGCAGAGATTAGTTCAGGAAAGGCCCAGACGGTGAGAGCCACAAGAACTTGGCTGGGAATTCCAAGTCAAAGCTATTCTTCCCTACTCTGGTTGGCACAGTATGAAATGAAGTGTGGAACTAGGCCAGCCATTTTGTTACTGAAACAACCAGTCTGAGGAAGAAACCAGTACATGAGGACACTACAGAATACTGCGGAGAAATGGAGTCAGAGGCCTCTGTCACATCTCACAGAAACTCACAGCACCTCTAGACTTTTGTAACCATAAATCTCCTAAGTCATTTCAGCCATTTGATCTAGGCTTTGGGTTATTTGCAAAAGAAAACAAACAACTGAGAGACTCTAAAGCTCTAACTGTTGTTTTCATGTTCTTTTTACCAACAAACCTGGTTTTTCAAACAAAACCCTTAAATAAAACACAAAATGAGGGACACTATGTTTGAAATAGGAATGTACAGTCCCCAAATCCTAAGCCCTTTCTTAATTTCCTATATTAGTTTTCTACAGTATACTTTTACTCCTCTGCCATTATACATGCCAAACTTTTTCCTAAAGTCTCCCTCATTCTCTTCTCTTAAATTTCACTGCTCAGATTGGATGACACTTACTCTTTCTTCTTCTCCCCCCAAAAGAGAAATAATTTCTCACTCTTCTGTGTCCCACGGGACTTGTTCATATCTCAAGTACCCACTGCTAGCACTTTATTAAATGACCCTGACGGAAAGATCGTCATTTGCACCTATCTTATTGTCTGGCACCTGGTAAATATTCAGTAAATATTGGATGAAACAAAGTTGTGTGCCCTAATGTCTTGTATTAATTGTTAGAGGGTATTATTTATTAAATAAAAAATAAGTTTTCTCACCCATCCCTTCAAAGGATGATGACTTGACAAAAGACTCAGGATATGAGGTTTTAAGTTTACGACATGAAAATGGTCTTGGGAATAGGTGGGAGGAGGAGCAATTTGAACACTGACTGGAAGTCACCCTTGTCCCAGTCCCCCCCTCCCATTAGTCTTTTCCTTTATGCTAAGAATCTCATTATAAGAATGCCTTGTCATCCAATGCACCATCCTCTAATTGCAGTCTTTTGTGGTTTGTAATTATTTTTTATTTGTGCTTCTCTAATCTTCATAGAAAAGTTGGTATAACTTGAAAAGAATAACAGAATCAAAACTGTAGGGAACAGGGAAAGGGGACATTACTAGAACCTCTGCAGTGAGTCCTAGTCTCCTGTGAGCCACAGCAGCACAAGGTGAATTAACTTATTATACAGAAAAGGTAGAAAAATGAGACTTGGAGAAGAAGCTGAGCTTTGGGCCTGATCAGTGCTGCTCTGGGCGGCAAAGACGAAAGCCCTCAGTTTACCACACCTTTTATTCAGTACATCAGGAGAAACAGATGTAACAAATGACTTGCAGAGAGTTCAGTACATTGGGATAAACAAAGTATAACAATCCAAGAACAATGAGGAACTGAGTAGATGAAGATTTTGTTCCTCCCAGGATGTCTTCAGCTGGTGTAATCTTGTCCTGGAGCATCACAGCATCACCGGATCATTGAGGTCTCAGTTGTGACCGGAGCCCAAAATGGAATTGTCTCAAAATGCATAGCTGGCCTGCAGGCAGGAGAACTAGGCCTAATCAAATGATTTTTCCCTAAAATTATGTAGCATTGCTCCTGACATCAAACTAATAAATATTCAGTTGATATCTGTGAAGCTTCCACTGCGTTTGTGTTGTGTTTGGAGAAGAGAAGGGACAGTATTCAATAGTGTCATATTGCTGTGTGTGGTGGCACAGAGCTGTAGCCCTAGTTGCTCAGGAGGGTGAGGCAGGAACATCACTTGAGCCCAAGAGTTCAATACTGGTTTGGGCAATAAGGGAGGGAGTGGAACCAGTTACCATCAAGACCCTATTAAAAAAAATAAATGTCACATAGGGAGTAATTCTGAAGAGTAAGGCCAACAGGTGATGATGGGCTGGAGAGAAAGAAATGGCGCCCCCACAAAGACCTCTCTGTACTTAAATCAGGCTCTCTTTTTTATTGGCTATCCTTGGTTCATTTGTGCATCATTGTTAATCCAAGTATAAAAAATTAGTTCAACTGGGGCCGGAGATTTAGCTCAGTGGTTCCACCGCCTGCCTCGCAGGCGGAAGGTCCTGAGTTCGATCTCCGGTACCAAAAAAAAAAGAAGAAATTAATCCAACTCTCTCTTGATGTCGAACAGCCTTCCAGTTATCTCGCCTATCCTCTAGCTGACTGAATATCAGCACTATTTTACATGATTGTCACAGTGCATAGCCCAAGGGGCACACAACAGGCAAACACTTATTCATATAAAAAATATTAATAATATCTGTCCCTATAATTGTTGTGAGGATTAAATGATATAACATATTTTAAGTACCTAGTGGGTACTCAATGGATGGTAAATGTTACATTGGTTTATTGTCATCTTTTCTTCATTTCCACCCTGTAATATTTTCATATATCTAAGTCTTTGCCATGAGACTTTTCAGCACCTCCTTCTTGGGCGAGTATATGGCCCTGCCCTGCTTCACTAACAATGAGCACAGCCATATGACGCACTTTGGTCAGTGGAATGTGAGTGGCTATTACCTCTGTCATGTCAGACCAGAGGCTTTACATGTGCTTGAGAGGGTCTTTTGGGTCTTCTTGGCCTTGTGTCGCTTCTGCCCTCTTCTACAGGGACAGCCTGTTCCTTCATCCTGAGTACAGAAATAGAGGTATTTGGAGCATTCTGAACCCAAGCCAAAGTCTGGAGTTCACCCAGGCAAAACAAGTATAGATGAGATCAACCAAACCACAGTTTATCTGCATACTCATCTGAAGGAAACATAAGTGCTGTTGCAAGCCACTGTGATTGTTTTTTATACAGCATTACTGCAGCGTGGCTGACTGATAAAGAAGCTATTGTTGCTGTTGACGTTTCTGCCCCAGTGAATGTTTCAGCCTTCAGACTTCAGACCTCACTGTCCCCAAAGACTGACTCCACTATGGCAAAGTGAAGTTAACTGCAGCCTCCTTCCTTATCCGTACCCCTGGAATACATGTTTCCTCATTAAAGAGGATGAGGATGTCTCTGAAAGTCCACTTAGAGGAGCAAAGAGGTTTCTCCCAGGGGCTCTCAGCAAGTGAATCTTCATGTTCCTTGATCCAATTTAGCATGTTCCTTGATCAGATTTAGCATGATCCTTGATCCAATTTAGCTCGTATGTCTATCCCTTAACCAAAATCTGGGGCCATAGATAGAGTAATAGATAGTCTGAATCACATGTCCTTTTCCAAGTGCCAGGGAGTCAGCCTCAACCAAAGGACTTAGCATAGGCAGGCTTGGCATTCATATTCAAACAAAAATCTGGGTTAACTATCAAAAGAGAGGAAATGGATGTTGGAAAGCCATGGTCTTATGGATTCACTGTGAAGCTTGTTGCCTTCAAAAAGTAAGTGAGATCTGCTGTTTTTAAACAGAGTGTTCTCTAATACAGTCCAAGGAGTCCCTCTCAAGCAGGGTGATTAAGCAGCAGCACTGGGGATAAAGGACACTTCTCCCATAGCTGCAGTCTGGGCCTGGAAAGATCATGGGCCATGGCTTCACATAGCTCTACCACTTACTGAATAATCAAGTGTGTTGCTTAACCTCCCTGCAGGTCTCTAATTCACACATGTAAATTGCAGAGCAATAAAGTCTATTTCACAGTATCTTGAGAGAATTAAAAAACATAAAACATTTAAATTACCTAGCAAAGTGCTAACCACAGGTGTTCATTTTTCCTTTGGTCCTTGTTTAGAGTAGAACCAGAACAAAGCAACTGTAACAGCCTAAGGGATGGGTCTTTACCAGAGAAGATCCTGTTGTCTGTCTATGAGATATGGGTGGGGCTTATTTGGTCCTGGGCCAGGCTGGAAATACGTTAACAAATTTGTAGTCGTCAGCTATCCTTTTCCTGGACTTGGTTGCCACCATTCAGATTCTTCTCTCAGTGTGTTAATTAAAAATAGCACAGTCATCTAAAAGGTCAGTCCTTTCCAGAGACCACACTTTGGCCTCTACAAATGCCTATGCTCAACCATTATATATATGATTACTCATCTTATCCTAAGTTTTTGAAAAAAGTTCACTCTAGTCTCCTAGAAATTGAAGTACTTCGTTGCCTATCCTTCATCTAGAGAGGGTCAAATGAGTTAGTGTGAAATCCTTCAATAAAATAAAAATCACTATTCAGAAAGTGGTAGCATTTATTACATATCCATTCTAGAGAGTTAAGAGCTCACAGATCCAAATCAGGCAAGCCTCTCTGGTCCTAGCATTACACTCCTACAAATGAACCCTGTATCCAAGAGCTGTTGCAAAGGTTATACATGGAGTTCCCATATGCCTTTCATCATAGTCCATTTATCAAAACTAAGTAATTATTATTGACCCAGTGATATTAACTGAGCTAAAGCATTTATTCAGATTTTAGCAGTGTTTCCAATAATATGCTTTCTATTTTCAGGATATCATGTGACATTTTGTTGTCTCAGCTTTAGTTTCCTCTGTTACTTTCACAACTTCTCAGTCTTTCCTAGTTTCTCATGACCTTGACATTTATAAATACACAGATCAAGTATTTTTTAATGTCACCCAATTTGAGTTATCTGATGTTTTCTCATGATTCGGTTGAGGTTATGGATGTTGGAGAACATCCCAAAAGTGAGGTGTCTTTCTCATTGCATCATATAAGGGAGTCTGTGATGTCATCAGTGATATTAAGGATGATCACTTGATTAAACCAGTGTTTGCCAGGTTTACCTGTTACCAAGGATATGCCCTGTCCTATAGTAGCTTCAGTATGGAATGATGAGCACAATAGAAGGGAAGTACATATAGCAAGGGGATTTAACTACCTTGGGGGTCAGAAAAGCCTCCTCCAGGAAGTGCCATTAATCTGAGCCCTAAGGAGGAGAAGAAACCAAAACTTGGGTGCCAGAATTACTGCATGTTTTAATCAGCTTCAACCTCAAAGAACTCAACTAGTATCATGGTTTTGTGATTCATTCCCTAACCCTTTCATTCTTTATCCTTCCCCTGAAGAGGATCCTACCCCAACTCTCTGTAGTATTCCTTCATTAATTCACTCATTCATTTATTTGACAACTTTTATTGAAAAGAGGAAGAAAATTCAGGATATGAAGAGGGCATGATGTGTTCAAAAAACTTAAGGAAAGGGACCGGGATGTAGCTCAGTGGTGCCACACCTGCCTCGCAAGTGCAAGATCCAGAGTTCGATCTCCAGCACACACACAAAAAAAAAACTTAAGGAAAGGTATTATGTCTAGAGAGAAGAGAGCAGGAGAAAGACTGACAAGTTCTAACACTGCTTAAAACTTAAGTGAAAGTTTTGGATATTATTCCAAAGGTAACCATGGGTGGCTTTAAATCAATGACTGATTAAACTAGATAACCTAGCGCAGCAGAGAGAATGGACTGGAACACAATAAGTCAGCAGAAGCCTTAATAAGACTTAATCTTTCTCTTGTCTCACAGGATTAGGGTAAGGATTAAACAAGGGGACACATACAAAACCCCATCATTGTACTTGGTATATGACAAATAATCATGATATGTTAGTGTGTTCCTAGCTCAATAATTGATTCATTTTTATTTACCTTCATTTTTCTCTTATTCTCCTGACTCTACTTTAGAAAGAAAATTAACAGTTACACCTTGGCTGCAACTAGAATCAATAAGCATGTTAGACACAGTGAACAAATATGAATAAGATCCAAGTCTTTCCTTTTAAGATGCATTTATAGCAAGACACAACATGGTGTGACATGGACTGTGGTAATGACACGAGCCAAATCACTGAGGGGTCAAGAATGGCATCCTAGGGCCGGGGATTTAGCTCAGTGGTTTCGCCGCCTGCTACGCAAGCGCAAGGACCTGAGTTTGATCCCCGGTACCAAAAAAAAAAAAAAGAATGGCATCCTAGGCCAGGGATTTAGCCCAGTGGTTCCACTGCCTGCCCCACAAGCACAATTTGATCCCTGGTACCAAAAAAACAAAACAAAACAAAACAAAACAAAAAAACAGAATTAAAGGCTTTATAAAAAAAAAAGAATGGCATCCTTTGCCTCTCTGCTGTCAATGTCAGGTAAAATATGTGGTACAGAGGAGTTCAGCACATACTTCTTGACTAAGCTGATGCACATTCTGGTTGCTGAGAGAAGGAGCAGGAAATTTGGATGTACTGAAAATTTAGTATCTTGGGATTTTACACAGGGTCACTGAATATTGTAGCTTTCTCTCCATATATGTTGTTGGTTATCATTTGGAGATTATTATTAGTGTGCTTCCTGTTCCATCTTTTCTTTTTCATGACAGTTTCTTCAGAGTGATTGTATAATCATATTTTTAAATCAAAACTTTCCTACCTTAAAACAACATACTAACATGAAAACATCAAATCTGTACTGAGTTGTTTGATTTGATAATACTACATTCCTGATTATGTGTGGTATTTTCATCTGAGTTACAGATAATATGAGGCAAATTTCATTCTCTATTACTGCTTTTTCCCACCACCTACCTGCACCCTGATCACCTATCCTAACCTCTCCCTGACATGTGTTTAGAAAATCAGAGTAAATTTATCCTTAGCCTGAGCAATACACCAGCAAAGTGGTAGGGAAATCCTGTAATGTTGGGTAAAGTAAAAGACTATGGGGTCACACTTACCACTGTTCCTCTCTATTAACATGTGTAGTTGTCCCAGTTGCTATGCTAATATATTGTGTTTCTTAGGTAAGTTGTTAAAAGAGATAAGTAATCATGTCCATGGGAACATTTACAATACTCTGGGAAAGTGAAAGGCCAAAGTTCTTATATTCTTTAATTCATGCCTCGTCAGACTCTTTTTTTGTTTCCCCCTGTACCGGGGATTGAACTCAGGTCCTTGCCCTTGCAAGGCAGGGAGCGGTGCCAATGAGCTAAATCCCTGGCCCAGCTCTTCAGATTCTTATGGTGGAGATTGATCTTGATCAAATCACTTGCTTTTTTTAAAAAACCATTTTACTGTCGCATATGAAATTCATGGGTGCCTGTCACCAAATGTGCTGGCGTCGCGGCTCCATGTGCGAGAGCTGTCATGAACAAATACATCCAAGGAGGACAAACGCACTTCTGACAGCCACAAATGCCACCCTAGTACAAAATACTTTTTAAAGAAAACCTGAAAAGTAATTTTGATAATCACACTTGAAAAGCATTTTTATATTAAAATCCATACCCAGAATTTAAAAGTATAGAGTATATAGGAAAGGAAATACAAAGCCCTGTCTCCCAATTCAATTCCACATTTCCTCACCCCAGGGGTGCCTTTATTAAGTTTCCTGGGTCTCTTTCCAGAGATCTTTCTGCTTACATGACTACATAAATGGAGTATCAATTATACATTTGAATTCAAATGGTATTACCTTATATACACTGTTCTGTATTTTTCTTTTTTAACTTAAGATTAGGTTCATACATTTAGAACTTTATCTTTTTTAAGTGTTTGTGTCGCATTCCATATACAGATGTACAATTACTATTTATTTTACCTATCACTTAAGTTGTTTCCCTTTTCATTTCTTTGTTCTTCTTTTTACCCTCTCCTTTCATCTTTTCTTCCTTCCTTGCTTGCCATTAAAAATAGCACCACAGGGCCAGGGATTTAGCTCAGTGGTTCCACCGCCTGCCCCACAAGCACAAGGACCCGAGTTCAATCCCCGGTACCAAAAATAAATAAATTAAATAAATAAAAATAAAAATAGCACCACAATGACCATCCATTTATGTACTCTGTTTCCCACCTGAAGTGAATACACCCAGTGTTACAACTTGAAGTCTTGTGTGCCCTCCAAAATTCATGTTGAAATTTAATCTCCAATGAGATGGTATTAGGAGGTGGGGTCACTAGGAGGGGGCTAGGCCCTTAGGGCTCTGTCTTCATCAATAGGCTAGTGGCTTCCAGAAGGCCTTGAGGGGAAAAGTTTGCCCCTTCTGTCCATTCTTCCCATGAGGACACAGTGATATCCCCTCTAGAGGATGCAGCAATAAGGTGCCACTTTGGAAACAGAGAACAGACCTCAATATACAAAAAATCTGCCAGAGCCCTGATCTTGGACTTAGCTTCCAGAACTGTGAGGAATAAATATCCATTGTTTATAAATTACCCAGTCTGTGATTTTTTTTCTATAGAAGCACAAACATGCTAAGATACGTAAATCAGTTATGTAAATTTCAAGCAGGAATTCTACCACTGCTTTGAATAATATTCTTCAGTTAAATTAGATGACCAATTAATCCATCCCACACCTCACAGCATAAAGACATACTAATACATGCTTTTGACACATTCATGTTTTACAGAATTAGATAAGGTCTTGGTCATCTATGCCTACCTAACAAACTACTACACAACTTTGTGGTGTAAACCAAAAACAATTATCACTTGTTGAGCTCAGAAATATGGAATTTGGACAAGACTTGGCAGGGAATGCTTATGTCTACTGCACACAGGATCAGCTGGAGGTATGGCATGGCTGAGGGGAAGAGGATTCATTTCCAAAGCTGCTCATTCAACATTTTGGTACCATCAGTTGGGTGCTCCGCTGAGGCTGAGGCTTATGAACCTCAGTTTCTCTCTGCACCATCTCTCCATATGGTCTAAGCTTCCTGGTGGCATGATTCCAAGAGCAAACATTCTGAAAGACAGAGCTAGCTAGAAACTGTACTCCTGCCTTTTATGACCCAGCCTCAGTGTTTCATGGTGCCCCATCTACATCCTGAGCTTGAAACAAAGGTCCCTCTGGGTTCAAGAGGCAGAGCCATAAAAGTCATCTCTTGGGAATGTGACTAAGTTCTCAAAAGCATCTGGAGTGGGAAATATTAAATCTTCTGCTGGAAAACACAATCTTCCACTGCCAAAAGACATCTTCTGCAAGTCCAGATAGTTCTTAATATAATATTGATTTTTGAGGGAATGATATCCACATTTTATTGGTTTTCTTAGATCTGACTCAGAAAAATTTTTTCACAAGAAACATATATTTGCTTTCTTTCTGGAGATGTAATAATCATCTATAATGACTAAAAACAGTGATAGTTAGTTGCATGGTCACCAACATTTCTTCAATGGATAACAAAAAATTCATTTTCCCACTCATCTTCCACCTAGTACAGGACTTTATGATTATTAGCAATTACTATTTTCAATATGAGATATTATATCTTCATTTAATTTATGGAGACAACTAGGTGTGGAAAGGTAAAACAACTTGTCTAAAATCAAATTAGTGCTACAGCTGGGATTTGAATTCTAGTCTTAGAGACTGGATCTTTGTTCTAACTCTAATGTTCTTACTGTTCATGAAATTTCTTCCTGAAGTACTAGGTCAAGAATTTTGTTATGTCAGGCTTATCAGTAGGAAAATCCTAAATTGTGGCTCAATCCAAGTGAGCAGTTATACCCTATCAGAAAAACATATCCTAAGATTTTTCTCTTCAGAGATGTGGGTTACATACAGATGTGGCTCACATTTGAATATTAATGTCCTTTGTTCTGTGTCAGAAAATGCTTGAACTAATACAATAAAGTAGGATCTAAAGAGTCACTGTGGGGAGAAATGAAATTTTCTGTTGTTTCTTTTCCTGCTCAACTTCGTGATTTTATAAAATAATACTCTCTGACTAAATGCCATTTAAGAGAGGGCAGTCTTGCAGCAAGCTGAGTGTGACCAGTGAAATGAAGGAAAAGGAGAATGTGTGACAAAGACTGAAACTTTAACGTTATTTTCCAGAACTGCTGGTGCACTGGCTGTGCATTGGAATCACGTGGGGAAGTGTAGCAAATGGCAGCACTCAGATGCAAAGACTGGAGATCTACACTCAGTTGGCACAAGATGAGTCCCAGGAATGTGTGACTTTATCCCAGGAGGATGCTGATGTAAGGCCATCAGATCTCTTGGGGAATGCATAGGTTTAGGGGACAATTTTGGAGTTTTCCTTAACTTTAATTTTTGGCATTTCTTATTTTAAATTTTGATGTCATTCTTTCTTTTCATCAGATTTTTTTTTCTGGCTTTCTCGCTCCTTTTTCTTCTTTTTTTGGAATACCTACAAGGTAATGTCTGTTCTTGAATAGGAGCTAAGACTGATTCATTCTTTTGCAATTATCATATTAGGTTATTATAATATCTTTTGTGCTGAATGAGATGAAATTCTATTTCCATATTTGCACTGGAATTTAACAATGGAAAAAATATGTGATTATGAGCTACTTGGTATTTGAACACTTACACTTCTTTTAAATATGGTATCAAAGCTTATTGCCACTAAACTATACCAATAATATGTCATTCAATCATCTTTTTTCAGTACAGAAATTTCTAACTCCTAGAATCAGTTTTCTTTCTTTCATTGTTTGTGACAACTTTGAAAACATGATGAATAGTCTAATGACTTATTATAAGGATAATTTTCCCAAGGAATGAATTGTTACTATTGGCATTCTTCTGAACTTACTGGAAGTATCTAGAAGGCTTTTAGTCCCTTCTTTCTCCAATCCTGGGTCCCAGATGTGTTAAAATTTTTCATATCAGGTATCTTATAGTCTTCAATTTATGTAGGAAATTCATTCATTTATTTAACAGTTTTTTACCACACACTATATCCTAGGCACTAGAAATATAAAGATAGACAAGATAGACAGCATTACTTTTTCAGTGATTTTCACAGTCTGATGTGAAAGAAAACACATTATTATATAATCTGGGTTAGAAATTGTATCAGGCAGGGTTCTACCAGAAAAAGAGAACCAGTAGGAGATATGTGTGTATGTATATACAGTATATGAAAACATACACATATATCCATGAGAATGTTTGTAAGTATACAGGTTGAGGAGCCCTAGCCCAAAATCTGAAATGCTACAAAACCAAAAGGTTTTGAGTACCAACATGACACTACAAGTAGAAAATTCCACACCTGACCTCATAATATGAGTGGCAGTCAAAATCCAAGCCAAGTAAAAATATTGTATAAAGCTACCTTCAGGCTATGCATGAAACATAAATCAATTTTGTATTTAAACTTGAGTCACAAGATATCTCATTATTTACGTGCAAATATTCCAACCCTCCCCCAATTCAAAACCTTCTGAAACACTTGAAGCATTTCTGGTAAGGTATACTCAACCCATATATGAATATAAGAAGATTTATTGCAAGAAATTGGCTTACAGACTTGCATAAGAAACTCAAGCGACTCACCAGTAAAACAAATAATTTGATTTTAAGATGGGCAAATGAGTCTAATTTGCCCACATTTCTCAAAAGAAGACATACAAATGATCAAGCATGTGGAAATATGCTCATCACGATCAGTCATCAGAGAAATGCAAATCAAAACCACAATGAGATAAACATCTCACCCTAGCTAGAATGGGTACTATCAAAAAGGCAAAAAATAATAAGTGCAGAGAAAGGAGAGGTCTTAGACACTGTTGGTAGCAATGTAAGTCAGGGCGGGCATAATGAAAACAGTAGGGAAGTTGCTCAAAAAATTAAAAATAGAACTACCCATATGATCCAGCTATCCTACTACTGACTGCAGAGGAAAGGCAATTTCTGTCAAAGAAAAACATCATGGTGTGTCATCATTCACCACATCTGGCAACATGTGACTTCTTGCTCTTCCTCAAAGTCAAAATGACCATGAGAGGTAAACGTTTTGAACCAATTCAGGACATTGAGGCAGCAACAACAGTGCAACAAAAAATATTCATGAAATAGGACTTTCAGAACTACTTTAGAAAGTGCAGAGAACAATGGGAATATTTCTCTGACCACTGTGAAAATAAATTAGAATCCAGAAACAGAAAAATTATTAGAAAATACACAAATATTTAGAAATTAAATAGCATGTTTTTAAATAACCTGTTAATCAAGGAAGCCATCATAATGAAAATAGGAAATCTTTTAAAATGAAAATGAAAATACAACATCAAAATTTGTGGACTTTAGCTAAAAAGTGATTGTAGGAAAAGTTATAGATTCCATCACAGCGGTCATAGCACTCTCGGTCACTCTGAGACACTCGTCCAGGTTTGTGGTTGCATAGCCACATGAAGAGATAACAAAACCCCCACAGGAATATAACTTGAACAACAAAGCATAAAGGTGAGACAAGGTCTCACTAAGTTGCCCACTCTGGGCTCTAACTTGGAATCCTCCTGCCTCAGCACCCAGAGTGCTGAGAGTACAGGCATGCACCATCATGCCAGGCTTATATTATTTTTAAAGTCTCAACTTCATTAATTTCCACTCTGATCTTTATTATTTCTTTCCTTCTACTGGGTCTGGTTTATTCTTGTTTTTCTAGCACCTTAAAATCCATTATTGACAAACCCATAGTCAACATACTGAATAGAAAACAACTGAGAGCATTTCCTCTAAAATCAGGAATGAAAAATGGGTGTGCATTCTGACAGCTCCTGTTCAATATATTATTCATAACTTAAACTAGAGCAGTCAAGCAAAAGAAAAAAATTAATGGAATACAAACAGGAAAGAAAGAAGCCAAATTATCTTTATTTGCAGATAACAGGAGTCTTCACAAAGAGGACCCAAACAACTCCACATAAGACCCTTAGAGCTGACAGACAAATTTAGCACAGTGGCAAAATGCAAAATCAACACACAAAAATCAATAGCCTTCCTCTACAACAATAATGAATCCAGCAAGAAAGTCAGAAAAATGATTCCACTTGTGACAGTTTTGAAAACTTAAATACCTAGTAATCAACATAACAAGGGGATGAAAGATCTCTATAACAAAAACTATGGACTTCTGAGGAAAGAGATTGAAGAGGACATTAGAAGATGTAAAGACATCCTCCTAAGTAGGCAGAATTAATATTGTTAAAATGGCCATATTACAAAAAACAATATAAAGATTTAATGCACCCGCTGTTAAAGTACAAACAACATTCATCACAGAACTAGAAAAAAATCCTAATATTATACGGAATTAGAAGAGACCCAGAATAGCCAAAGCAATCTTAAGCAAAAAGGGCAAACAGGGGGCTGGGTATTTAGCTCAGTGGCACCATACCTGCCTCACAACCGAAAGGTTCTGAGTTCGATCTCCGGTACCAAAAAAAAAGCAAAGCAGGAGGCATCACGATTCTGATTTCAAGTTATACTGTGAAGATATACTAACAAAAACGGAATGGCACTGGCACAAAAGTAGCCATGTAGACAAATGGAATAGAACAGAAGACACAGAAACAAGCCTATGCATCTTCAGACATCTGATATTTGACAAAGGGGCCACAAATATATACTGGAGGAAAGATAGCCTCTTTAACAAATGATCCTGGGAAAACTGGTTTTATCCATGTGCAGAAGAATGAAATTAGACCCATATCTCTCATGCTGTACTAAAATTAATAAAAATAGATCAAAGACCTAGATATAAAAACAAATACTCAGAAACTGCTGGCCGATAATAGGGGAAACCATTGAAACTATAGGCACAACCAAAGACTTCCTGGACAGAACTCCAATAACACAAGAAATAATATCAAGAAGCCACAAAAGAGATTGCATCAAATTAAAAAGCTTCTGCACAGCAAAGGAAACAACCAACAGAGTTAAGAGACAGCCTGTGGAATGGGAAAAACAATATTGCCAGTTACATTTCTGGTAGAGGACTAATATCTAAAATATAAACAGAGCTCAAATCTCCAAAGCCAAGTGACCCAATCAAAAAAATGGAAAAATGAACTGAATAAACACTCCTCAAAAGAAGTATAAATGACCAATAAGTACACAAAAACTTTTTAGCATCTTTAGTTATTAGGGAAATGCAAATCAAAACAATTCTGAGGCTCCATCTTACTCCAGTCAGAACAGCTATTATCAAGAACACTATAAAATAACAAATGTTGGGGAGCATGGGAGGGAAAAGAAAGATTTCTACATTGCTGGTGAAAATGTAAAGTAGTACAAGTACTATGGAAATCACTACAGAGATTCCTTAAAAAACTTAAAATAGGAATTCCTGACCCAGCTATACCTTTCTTGAGTATCAT
Organism: Heterocephalus glaber; assembly: GCF_053883595.1. Taxonomy (NCBI): domain Eukaryota; kingdom Metazoa; phylum Chordata; class Mammalia; order Rodentia; family Bathyergidae; genus Heterocephalus; species Heterocephalus glaber. The sequence goes on from NW_028258293.1 coordinate 15,506,462, forward strand.
CCCAAGAGTTAGACATCATATTACAGTGATACATGCATACCCACATTTATAGCAGCACAGTTCATAATAGCTAAGCTCTAGAAACAACTTAGAAACTAATACCAGATGAATGGATAAAGAAAAAGTGAAATACATACACAATGGAATGTTATTTAACCATAAAGAATGAAATAATGTCATATGCAGGGAAAAATGGATGAATCTGAGACCATAATGTTAAGTGAAACAAATCCAATACAGAAAGTAAAATATTGCATGGTTCCTCTTTTTTTTTTTTTTCCTTTTTTTTTTGGTACCAGGGATCGAACTCGGGTCCTTAGCTTGCGAGGCAGGCGGTGGAACCACTGAGCTAAATCCCCGGCCCATGCATGGTTCCTCTTATATGAGAAACATAACACATAAATAAATTAAAGAGTAAATTAAAGACAAGATGGTAGGAGAAAGGGAAGCAGATTTTTGGAGATGGGGAAAGGAATCAAGAAGAAGCAGGGTTGGGGTGATGGAAGGATGAAAAATGATCAAGATATAATTTATGTATGTCCCAATTCCCCCAAAACAAATGTAACTATTGTGTCTCACAAATAAATAGTAATATTTTTAAAAAAGAAAAAAACTATAGCTCTCTCTTTTTCTTAAAAAAAGAAAAGAAACACAAATTAAAGCTAAAGAAAGAAGAAAAGGGAAATAATAAACAGAAGTGCAGAAATTAATGAAATGGCAGAGAATCAATAAAGCCAAAAAGTTGTTTCTTTGAGAAAATTAAAACTTCAAGAGATCCTAGAAAGACTGAGCAAGATAAAAAGAGAAAAAGCACAAATCACAACCTTGGGAGTGAAAAGGGGTATGCCACTAGAAATGTTACAAATATTAAAAGGTAAGGAGAGGACATTATCAATAATTTTATGCCAAAAAATTTTACAATTTTGATAAAATGTACATTTCTTGAAAATTATAAGCTAAAATTTACATGCTAGGAAATGGAAAATATGAATGGTACTATATCTGATAAAGAACTTGAGTATGTAATTTAAATCTTTCCCACAAATGAAACATCAAAAAACAAAAACTTTTTCAGAGAAAAAAAAAAGAATATTTCCCAACTACAACTAATCTCATCAAAATATGTGAGGATATTACCAACAAAGTAAAATACAAGCAAATGTATCTCATGAATACAGATTTGGTGATCCTAAACAAGCAAAAAAGCAAATCGATGTGGAAAAAAATCATCCTAGAACCAGACTATTGGATTCTAAAGCCCAGGTTTGCCATTTACTAGTCTATAACTTTGAAAAATCATGTCCTTGCCCAATATGTACACGGTATATATTCTAAGAATTCAAGATTGGTTCTTCATCCAAAAATCAATGTAATTCACACATAAACAGAACAAAGGAGAAATGTTATATGATTATCTCAATAGATACCGAAAAAGCCATTTGATAAAACTAAGGACCTTCTTGATAAAAACTCAGAAAAATAGAAATGAATTTCCTTATTCTGTAAAATAAAAATTTCACTGTTTTCATTGTATTTAATGGCCTTAATGAAGGCTTTGGCCCCGAGTTAATAAACATAACAAGAAAATCTACTATCCAGTAGCTCTTTTTGATATTGCACTGGATACCAACAAATGTCCCCAAGGCATTTCAGCATCAACTAAGCCATTGAAATTTCACTTACTTTCCTGTGAACTTAATTATTTGAAATGAGAAACATTTCCATGAGTCTTATATCAGTTTTCTTTTCTACAGATTAATAAATGGTAGCTCTCTCAGCGATCATCTAGACAGCTCTCTGTTGCCACCTGGTGGTAATAAACTGCCTCATCCAAGGTTTACCCTCCACCGTAGAGGAGGGGAGTCAGAAATCAAACCGAAAGGCAAGGAGAAAATAAAGAAAGAACAAGTCTGAAACCTTCCAGAATGTAAGGGCGCCTACTGAATTCCAGCCCCAGTCCACAATCTTCATACAATTTCTAACAAGAAACCACAGAAGTACTGGTTAAGAAATGGACCCAGACAGACTACCTGGATGATAACTAAAGCCCAGCTTTGCCATTTATTAGTTTATGACTTTAAATAATTACCTAGCCTCCCTAAAATTCTGTTTTCTCAACTGCAAAATAAGGATAATAATAGAATCTACCTCACAGGATTGTTCAAGGATCAAAACTGTCAGCTATTCACAACTGTATCTAGCACAGTTAGTAATAAATAAGGTCATGTACTTTGTGATCATTCTGGCTAATTAGAGTCATTGTTGCATTTTTGTGGACCTGGGGTAGAATATGCAAAGTCTGTGCAACATGGTTTTTTGAGGAACAGTTTGGCACTTTCTTATAAGGTATAGACATATGACATCAGTAATCCCAATCTAAGGTATATAACCCAGAAAACTGAAAACATGCCCTGCAAAAACCTGTACAAATGTACACAGTGTTCATAGCAGCATTATTCATAAGAGCCAACAGGTGGAAACAACTCCTCGGCCTCTCCTAACCTCAGAGACTTCCAGTCCCTCCTTGCTTTACCTGAAGTATCCCATCGGTAGGCTTCATCCCCAGCCTCTCACCGACAGGCCTTTTCTTTCTCTGTGCTACAAATTAGTGTCACTGTCCACAAGAGAGCCTGCAACTCTGCCCCCTGAGTGAGCCATCAGCTGGTGGGCTGGCTGAGCAGATCCAGGGGTTCGGCCAGGAGCAATTTTGTGCCTATAACATGAGTTCCAAGGCTTTGAGCTGGCTCTGCAGGGACCTTGAGAACTAAGCAAGTGGGCAGTCCGGGAAGAAAGTGACTGTTCTCCTGGGCATGGAGGAGGGATGGGAAAATAGGAGAGGGGCCTGACTTCTGAGCCACACTGGGTTTGGGGCCATGGCTGTTTGTTGTGAGGAAGAGGGGAGGCAAGGCCAACTTTATTGTCTGGGCTCATTTAAGACATTTAAGTGATTCCACTGAACATAAAGATCATGCAAAAATATTTGAGATCATTCAAACTATGGGACATAATCTTTGATTACACTGTTCTTCTATTTCTTCCATGTTGTAGTAAAACTGAACTTGCCACTTCTTTTGACCCGAAGGAGATGAATTATATATGAGAAGACCATCCGTGGATAACATACATATTACATTCGCTTCACTATTGCAAAGTTGGGCTGGGGATTTAGTTCAGTGGTTCCACTGCCTGCCTCACAAGTGCAATGTCCCAAGTTCGATCCTCGGTACCAAAAAACCCAAAAATATTCAACAGGTAAATAGAACACAAAGTGTGGTATACCTATACAATGGAATACTATTCAGCAATAAAAGTGAATGAGTTACTAATACATACCACAATGTGACTGACTCTTAAATGCATTTTGCTGAGTAAAAGAAGGCAGATCCAAAAGACTAATATTGTGTGGTTCAATCATCTGAAATCATGAGAAAGACAAAGCTGTAGAGGCCAAAACAGACCCATGATTGCCATGTGTTGGTGAAGAGAGGAATGGTCAACCACAAAATAGGCACACAGGGAGCTGGGGGCTTCCATCGCCATAGAGGGGTGGGTCTGTGACTATGCGGATGTCCACACGCTCAGAACTATATGTTACACAGCGTGAACTTTAATTATCCAAGGTTAAAAGAATCAGGCGGGATGTTGGAGGATTCCAAGGCTGAACACAGACTAAGAAATAAATCCATCTATATTACAAATGGATGACATGAAGCTCACCAAGAAGGAAGCGATCTAGGTAACTTTGGAAATGTTAAGACTAAAGACAAAAATAGCTGTACATAAATACTGCATGCTAATTTGCTTTCTGGTTCTATAAGGATTGAACAAATAAAGTCCAGCTAATGGTAGCCAGGTTTCTCACTATCAGAGAGTTATAAGTAAGCAAGTGGGGGAGGCTAGGAGGAATCCTGTGCTGCTGGGTTGGAGCTGAAGACATCAGGGTGTACTTCTGTTTAGTTTAATAAATACGTAGATCGCTAAGTCTGCACAGAGTTACCAAAATGTGTGCATATGGGACTAGCACATTTACACATATATTCCCTGACTATGGCGGTTAGAGGGTCTATAGTGGTGCCCCAAGAAAAACGCGCACACCACACCCCAGAAACAGAAACCAGTAAACCCTGGAGCAATAGCTGTTGCTACAGATAGGGCAAGGAAAATAAAGAGTGAGTCTGGGGTATCTTATAATGCCAGAAACTAAAAAAGGACTCAGAAAAATGGATTCCTGTCAAAGGGACACAGGAGTAAACCTAAAAAAAAGAGATCCCAATGGCCAAAGCTAGAACAATGTCAGCACCAAATAACTGATGTAGTATTGGATTATAACTTAAACTAGAAACCAAATGAACTCAACCTGATATGGAGATATGACTTAATACATGAAGGAGAAGAAACAAATATTCCTTACAGAAGAATTCTACATGATAGATGTAAATATTATCCCCTCCAGGTGATGGAATTTAACACTCTCCTTGTATGGGCTCACCTTAATGATTTGCTTCCAAAGGACACAGTATGGAAAAGGAAAAAGAGTAACTACAGTGGAGAGACCTAAGAGACACTACCATGACAAGAACAAGGGTCACCACCAGTAAAGGCACGTGAATGGCGTGTGCCCCGTGCAACTCCATGAGAAGGCACTTCGCTTTGTGGTACTCTTTCCAAAATTCCTCAAACCCACACCTAACCGTGATGACAATATGAGACTAATTCAAATTAGAGCCATTCTACAAAATATCTGATAGGAACTCTTCAAAACTCTCAAGGTCAATACAAAATTTAAAAGATTAAAAAACAACTCACAGGCCAGAAGAAACTAAGAACATCTAAAGCTAAAATGTAAAATGGGATCCTGATTGGATCTTGGGTCAGAAAAAGGGCAGTGGAAAAATGAGTGAATTTTTGATAACTAGACTTTAGTAAAAAATAACACACCAACCTTAATCTCCTTGATTTGAGCATGTAACCTGGTTATGTAAGATTTTAGCACTAGGCAAAAGTAGGTGAAGAGTACATACAAACCCTCTGTACTATCCTTGTAACTTTGCTATAAATTCCAAAATTATAAGTTTATTTTTAAAAAGGGAACAAACTAGCATGACTTTATTTTGCATATAGGTTTTAGATTCAGAAGATATTTAGCAATAGTTTTTTTGTTTTGTTTTGTTTTGTTTTTTGGTACCAAGGATCAAACTCGGAACCTTGTGCTTGTTAGGCAGGCAGCGGAACCACTGAACTAAATCCCCAGCCCAACTTTGCAATAGTGAAGCGAATGTAATATGTATGTTATCCACGGATGGTCTTCTCATATATAATTCATCTCCTTCAGGTCAAAAGAAGTGGCAAGTTCAGTTTTACTACAACATGGAAGAAACAGAAGAACAGTGTAATCAAAGATTATGTCCCATAGTTTGAATGATCTCAAATATTTTTGCATGATCTTTATGTTCAGTGGAATCACTTAAATGTCTTAAATGAGCCCAGACAATAAAGTTGGCCTTGCCTCCCCTCTTCCTCACAACAAACAGCCATGGCCCCAAACCCAGTGTGGCTCAGAAGTCAGGCCCCTCTCCTATTTTCCCATCCCTCCTCCATGTCCAGGAGAACAGTCACTTTCTTCCCGGACTGCCCACTTGCTTAGTTCTCAAGGTCCCTGCAGAGCCAGCTCAAAGCCTTGGAACTCATGTTATAGGCACAAAATTGCTCCTGGCCGAACCCCTGGATCTGCTCAGCCAGCCCACCAGCTGATGGCTCACTCAGGGGGCAGAGTTGCAGGCTCTCTTGTGGACAGTGACACTAATTTGTAGCACAGAGAAAGAAAAGGCCTGTCGGTGAGAGGCTGGGGATGAAGCCTACCGATGGGATACTTCAGGTAAAGCAAGGAGGGACTGGAAGTCTCTGAGATTAGGAGAGGCCAGAGAAGAGCCTGCCCCTTGGGACCTGCATAAAAAGAACTAATGTCTGACTTGCATCACTTAACCAATTAAGTGTTCCTCCTAAACATGATTATCAGAGCAGAAGATCACAAGGGCCATTAGAGAGAATTATCCTGCCAACCTTGCTAGGAGCCCTCCCGAAAAAATGTCACAGAACACTAGAACCCACAAAGATTCCTGGTTAGGCCTTGGGGCACCTGCTGAAACCCTGCTCTTCCCATCCCCAGTGGTCAGTTCCTTTGGGGGCAGTAAGGGGTGACTGACAAAGTCCAGAACCTCAGCAAAAGTGGGAGTTACCTGCAGTCCCACTCTAAGGCACATAGGAAATGTCTAGGGGTGTATAACCTAAGGACAGGCAACTAACACATCTCCAAAAGAAAAATTTTTAAATCCCAAAGTCTTATCTAAAAGAGGCCCAGAAAATAGGGTTTGTGATATCCTCTTTCGGAAGTGACTACCTGTGCTTTCTGCACACCTGTTCTTGCTGCTTGAGCTGGATCACCGTGTCCATCTGCCACATCTAGGGCTGAGTCACCCTGGACTAACACTACTCCTAAGCAGCACACCATTGGGACATGAAATATGGGCCATAGAAATGACCCCCACAGCTCAGAGCTGTCTGAATATAGTTTTATGAACCAACTGACCAGAAATGAGGGATGTGCTAACTGGTGTTCAGAAGCTGCCCTCATATTTTCTCATCTCTATTCTTACAATGAATTGTGGTCTATCTTGTCGCATCCTGAAGTCCTTAGCATTCTATGTCATGAGCAAAGCCTCTAATACCAATCTAAAGAACAACCAAAGAAGAGGAACCACATGCATCAGGTTGTAGGAAAGAAACAAGAAGAAACCAGGAAAAAGTGGGAGTTCAGATGGCATCTTGGGCACCCCAGCGTGAAGGTAGAGTTTGCACTGAAAACTGCTAGCTATTTCCCTCTTCCTGCCAGTTGTTTCAGGACAAAGAAGGTATGGAACTTGTTCAGATCTTGCCAGTACATACCCAGCACACAGGTTCTCGGCTTAATGCACCACTCAGATCTGGAGCTGTCAGGCTGCAGGGAAAAGACATGCCAGACAGTGCCATGCAGAGAGGCGGCTTCACGGGCTGCTTGGATGAGTGGAAGTTGAGCAGGCAGGAGGAGCAGGCAGAAGGGTGACTCATACATTCTCCGTTAGAAGCACTCAGAGACGTAGGGCACAGCGTACCAGGGACAGGGAGGGGACAGGTGACCATTTACAGCATTTCACCTGCTGTTCAGTCCTTCACGCTTAGCAGAGGGGATCCCATACCTCTTTCCAGGGCAGAGCTGGAGCCAAGCTAGGGCTGGTCTCTCCCAAGCTCAGGGCACACAGGGAGCTGGGGCAGGGGTAGGGGCTCTTCCTGATCCTGTGACAACATGCACAATGACACAGATGCCCCAGACCTACCTCAGACACTGTCCTACCTATCCCCACCCCCTGCAAGAGCTTCCTTTTCACCTTGGGAGTATGAAATGTAGGTTCTTGCAGGTGTTTAAAAACAACATACAAAGGTCAGCTGGAGAGGTCTATGTTTCTCTACAGCTTCTTGAAAAGACAATGGCATTCATTTCTGGCCTTCATACTTATCTTAAGTAATCCATCTCAGTCTTTGAAAAAGTTCTCTCTGTGGTGAAAAAAAATCTACACCTTCTTATTTCACTTCCTAAGAGCCACTGAGGGCAGAAATTTTTGTGCAGTCCTACCACAGTCAGTCTAGACACAGGTGACCTCTGTCTTCAGTGGACAACCCAGCAGGAGTCCCACGCTGTGCTGACCAGCACAGACTGCTGGTTTCCTGGCCTGGGTCTCTCTCCTACCTCACTGGGCTTCAGTCTTCCCAGGTGGTGGGAGCCTTAACCGCAGCCCTGCCTCCTGCTCTTGCCCCAGCTCACTGGTCTTCATCTGCACATGAAGCAGGAGGCATGCTTCCTCCCCACTGAGTGTAACTGAGTCTAGGCTGCTCGCCAAGTCTGACCTAGGAGAAGCAAACTTCGTGTGGGCTCTGAGCCCCTGGCCACCCTCACCAGGATAATTAGCCAGGCCTCCTGGCCCCTGCTTCTTCTACTGAGAATGTGGCCACCCTGACTCCCAGGGATTGGGACACAAGGCCAGTGCCCATCTGGAGATGCTGGTCTAAGGAATGGCAGTCTCCTCCAGAAGCAGGGGGAGAAGTGTGTGCTCCTGCTAGAGCTGCCGTCTCATGAAGGACCAGACTTTGAGAGGTGGGATGGAGGGAACTGGAGCTCATGGTGACTATCTGTAAGAGGAGAATGACGTCACCACTAGACACAGCCAATCTGTCCCAAGCTGGGTCCACCTCTTTCATTTTTTGAGGTAACCTGGCACGTTAAAGGTTTCCTTCACTTCCTAATGCGCCAAGCCAGGCCAACTATGGCTGAGTCTCCTGTGTATTTTCTGGAGCTAAGGCCAAAAGCTTCATACCCATTTCTGGGCAGAGCTTCTGCCTGAATACTTAACTTTCTCCCCTACCCGCCTAAAGAGGGATCCAGATGGTCTCCCATTGCATCGATCCTATAATCCTGGATGTCTCTGCTTTCCATAGCCAAAGTAACTTCCCACCCAGGACTCTTCAAGTCTCCTCAGGCTTCAGGTGCCATTTCAACATCTGTCCGTCACTTTATACTTGCCCCATGGAGGAATTCTCCATGCACCCTTCTGAGTCCAGAACAACATGTAGTGCTGGGGGATGGAGGTCTAACTGCTCTTCTGGGGTCTGCCTTCGCGGTGGGAATTTACATCTCTGGGGTCCACACAGTTTTGCATTTGTGCAGGGGGCTCTCTAGAGTGTCACTTAGGGTCTGCCATGTTTCCAAATCTCACCAGATTTCCAGTGCTACTTCTGTCCCTGTGTGAACTCTTCCCTAGGCCTCTTTTCTCTGCACCAACAGGCTGCCCTGAAGTTCAAAGACACCCATGAATGCCAATGGTTTGGAAGCCTGAACACATAGAGAGCCTTGTCCAGGACTGAGGATTTGGAATTTTGCTTAGGGCTAGAGGCCCTGAGCAAGGTACCAAGGACTCTGGGACTATCTTTCCCCCTTGCAAGTTTGTTTATTTCAAAACCCCAGAGAAACACACACACTTCTGTGCACATTTGTAGTCCCAGGGACATTGAATGACAGGCAGAAAGCCCAGAGAGCCCAGTGCTTTTTACACCAGACAGCCTGGCCCTCTGCAGGAGCTGAACTGTGCAACTTTCCTTGAACTATCAGGTGTCTCATTCAGCCCGCGCAGACCGAACTCCCAAACACACACCCATGGCGGGCACTGGACCAAACCCAACCTACCCCATCCCAGCACTGAGTGTCTACACGTGCACAGGACGGAGGCTCCGAGGGAGGTGGTGCGGGGGGGCTAAGGCGGACTGAAAGGATGAGGGGAACCGAGTTTACCACCCTCACCACCCCTCACAGCCTCTGAAACAGTCTCACTGATCAAAAGGAGAGACTATAAGGGAAGACCCAGACGAGGGGCCAGGCTGATGGGAAGACCAGGAGAAAGGCGACTCGGACACCCGTGGGTTGACCCTGCAGGGGATACCGCCCCTCCTGGGCCCGCGCATTGCCCAGCGCAGCACCGCCAAGTAGGCCCCTCCGCAGGCTCCAAGCAGACACCGCCTTCCCGCCCATCCATCAGGGCCAGGGCGGCCTTTCCGGAGACGGTTTGCACAGCTGCCTGGAGCCACGGGCCTGTTTACACCGCCGGCCTGGGCGGCCAGGCCCGGTACACCTGCGCCGCGCTCCGGGGCCAGGCGCTCCGCGGTCCCTCCTACGCCCTCCAGCGGAGCACAGGGGACACTGCAGGCCTAAAGGTCAGCTGCTGCCTTGGCTCAGCCAAGGTCACTCTCCTGGATTTTTCCGACAAACCTAAGGCCCTCTGTATTCGAAATACACGGCCCACAGGGGCTCGCCACCTCTCGGGCATCTGCTCCCTAACTCGTTCATTGTGACTCCCAGACGTGTGCGTTTGCCACCAGCTGATACAGCCTTGGCATCCCCGTCGCATGCCCACGCCCTCTCCTATCCACTACAAAATGAAACATTTTCCCGGAGTGGCCGCTTCGCACAGTAGACTGCTCCCCGGGCTCCCGGCCGTGGCCTTTGTGACTCCACTTCAGCTTGGGAAGAATCCCGGGATTCGCCAGTCAGCCGGCATCGCTCCTTTCGCCTCCAGCAGAGGGCGCTGTTTTCATTTTTTGATGTCCCTTTCACACCTGGGCTCAGAAAGCTTTGGCAATGGTTGATGCCCAGCGAAGGCTCCCCGAAAAAGTGTCCGGGAACTGATTTCATTCTCAGAAGACTGCTTAGTCTAAAATCACCCTGTGCTGAGGTCCAGTGTTCCTTTGGCCTCCCAAAATGAAAGCTACCCTGTTACAAGCCATTGGGTTTTGCAAGGCATACACATAGTGAGGGCTAGGGAAATACACATAAATGAATTTGACTGGAATCTAGCAAATACTCTCACTGCTATCTGGTGCATTTACCAACCAAGAGTAAATCCTGAGCACATTTGCGTTTTATATTTGGTCTCTGCTTAACTGGGAAAGCAAACTGCTGGGGCAAAGATTCCCCTTTCTTTGGTAAACAAAATCGATTTCCAGATAAAGGAGGCCTGTAAGCCAGAAAGAGGTGAGGGCGAGTGAGGCACCGCCTCACTGCAAAATTTAAAGAAGTGCCAAAAATCTCAGGAACTCAGATTCATATTTTAGAATGTTTTAAAGATAAAAATTAACGCAAAAAATCCATGATGAACAAAACATTTAATATAAGTAAAAACAGGATCTGGGCTAGGAACAGAGCGAAGCAACTGAGTCTCAAGTAAATGCCACCTCTTGCCTTGTCTTCATTTAAACTGCTGATGTTCTGTTCATGAATTTGTGCATTCGGTTTTATCTTTTAATACTGTTGTATTGGCTCGGGCGGCCACAACAAAATTGTGGCTACACTTTCCTATGTCTACAGGCTGGGAAGTCCAAGATCAAGTCGCCTGCCCACTGGGCTCCTAGCCGGGGTGTTCTTCCTAGCTTACCGACGGCTGCCTTCTCACTGGGTCCTCACATGGCAGAGAGACAGCAGCAGCAAACTCAGGACTGTCTCTTCTTACAAGGGCACCAGTCCCATCACAACTCTGTGACCTCCCTAAACCTAATGACATCTGAAGAGCCCCATCTCCAAATGCCATCACCCTGGAGGGAAGGACTCTAATGTCTGAATTTGTGGTGGAGGACGCAACTCAATCCATAACAAGTGTGTTAATGCGTTATTTACCTTAATTTCTGTGGTAGTCAAGGTTCTCCAGAGGAACCAACCAATAAGACATATATTATTTATTATGTGTATTTTATATGAAATGTAAGATACTGGCTGACAAAACTACAGAGGCTGAGAAGTCCCACAGTCTGCAAGCTGGAGACCTAGGAAACTGGTAGTGTAGTTTGAAGACTTGAGCCTGAGCCCCACAGAGCCATTTTTACATACTCCTGTCCAATTCTGAAGGCCTGGAAATCAGAAGAGCCAAGGGGAGGGGAAAAACCAATGTCCCAGTGCAAGCAAGCAGTCAGGCAGAGAAAGGGTAATCCCCACCTTCTCAAACTTTCTGTTCCAGGGGTCTCTCAACTGACTTCATGGTGCCCACCCAAGATAGGGAGAGCCATCTGCTTTACTCAGTCTGCCAATCCAAATGTCAAGCACATACAGAATCCTCACCATACGGTGTGTGCGCTTCGGCATAAGTGTCCTTTCACTCAGAATAATGTCTTTGATATTTACCCGTGTTGTTTCATGAGCCAAGCAGCTTTTCCTCCCAGATTTTATTGCTGAATAGCACTCCATTGCATCAATATATATCACAGTTATTTGTTAATTATCCTGTTGATAGGCATTTGGATTCTGTCATTTTTGTTTTAGTTTTTTGTAAATTCAGATATTAGGAATTTCATCTTTTGAATGAGGCTATACATTTTCATTTTTAATCTATTTTAATTGTTTTAGTGAAATATATATATATATATATACACTCACAGCCTTTATGTAATACTGTCTTAGAATTTCAAAGATTTTCTTAGATTTTATTTCAAAGACTATATTACTGAGGGTCTTTTTAATAATAAAAGCATTACCTCCATAACTATCTTGTAGTTTGAAATTTTTCTAAGTTTTATTTAGCCAATAATGGCCAATTTTTAAAATTTACTTTTAAAATAAGGGTTCCTTTTTATAATATATTCTAAAATAATCTAGGAGGGTCAAATATATATATATATATATATATATATATATATATATATATAGTACCAGGGATCAAATTATATATATTTTAAACAAATTGTTGTTCTCTTTGAAACTTTAATACTACTCTTGTCATAATACTCATACATACTACATACATAATACACATTCATACTCACAAAAAATTTTACAGAGAGAAAATGGATGGCTTAAATTTGATTTTAAATTAATGTGTAAGTTCTTGGTTATTACTAGAGTCATAGCTGAGAGCTTAGTATGTAGTTCTGAAATTGAATAATATATCTTGTAGCCAAAAGATATTTTTTCAAAGTTTTCATTTGCCCTAGGGTAATAGTACAGAAAACCTGTATCAGGCTTAGGTTAAAATACTGCCTTTGGATCAATCCATGTATAAGCAAGACAGTATTTTTACTCTGGGCACTTCTATGTTGGCAGGGTTTTTAAATCCCTAATTAAATGGAGTGTTCCAAAGTGGACAAAGATTATGGTTTTTGAAGGAAAGAGCCAAAAGCCTTCTATTATAGGGTCCATTTCATGAGAAAGCAGGAAGGGAATGAAATGATTGTTGGCCTGCTGTATAGCAGGATACAGCAGAGGGTACTACAGCACTTATCTTTGGGGGGTGGGAACCTCAAATCCAGGCAGCAGGGTACCCTGACGGGGATTCTGCTTAATGATCTGGCAGTGATTGACTAATGCTGTTTGAAATCTACACCATGAAAAGTATTTCAGACAAAAAGAATCCTGAACGAAGGCAGATATTCATTATGACACTATTAGCCTTACTATAAACAAATGCAAAGAAATTTTGAAAGTCTGGCCATAAATCTAATTGTAAGATTATATTATAAACCTATCAATATAAACATGAAAAGTGTCCAAACTAAGAACTGAGACCAAAAACGAGATACTACTGTTCTATGAATTATTAAACTTGAATCCATTAATAATATTACCAGTTTGTCTAAATCTATAAATCTACATTTATATGATTCCAGCATAAGGTTTTTTTTCCAAAAATGGATTCCACAGATATATTTCTGCCATATGTGTTAAGACACTTAGCTCTTAAGGGTAATGGATGCGCCCAAAGGAAAATATAGCCAGGTCTTTCTGCTTGGACCAAACTGATTTATAATGGAAGGCACACAATGGCAATACATGAATTATCCAAAGATACTAAGTGGAAAACCTCTGGTTTGTAGCCAAAATTATGTGTCTGCCTATTAATTTCAGAATATATCCTGCAAAACCCTAAATAATTAAAGTAATATAGAAAACTGCAACCAAAGAAAATATCTCAATTCATTTTACTATGTTGACAAATCTGCTTAAACAAATCAATCCATTTTGCTTAAATTGGGACTGACCTATCTATGAATAGACTTCAGATTAGAGTGCCATTCCAGGAGTTCACTAACTCTCACACAGCTGTAATAGTCTGGAAAAATGGAAAGAGCACAAGAGTCCCAGGAGCCAACACACTGTGTTCTTGTTCCTGTCACCAACTTAATGTGTGACCTTACGCAAGTCATTTGTCCATTTAAGGCCTCAGCCTCCACTCTAAAAGAGAGCTTTTGGGTTAAGTGCTTCTTAATGTTCTTTTCAATTTTAAAACTTTTTTGTATTAAATTCTTTTACTGGTACATTGTAGGTATACAACACAATTACATTTCTCATTGGGAATTGTACCTTTACATAATGCATCTTGGTTCTTATTTTTTCACCATTCCTAGCCCTCCCTTCACCCCCTCCACCCTTCCCTATTTACAAAGACTTTATTTCCATTTTTTCCATTTCTCAGCATTTTTTCCTTTCCCTTTTTCCTTTCCCCATGCCTCCCACTACCCCTACCCCTTTGGACCTTTTAGTCCTATTTTACGTTATCGATTATTCATTCTAATCATTGGTACATTTTAGGTATACAATATAATGACATTCATCATTGGAAATCTGCACCTTTACATAGTCTCTGTTGGTTCTTGTTTTTCACCCTTGCCCAGCCCTCCCTTCAACCCCTCCAGCCCTATTCACAAAAATTTTGCTCCTATTTTTCCATTTTCTCATATTAATCCCATTCCCTTCTATCCTTTCCCCTACCCCTCCCACTTCCTTCCCCTTTGCCCCTTTTCTTCCTATTTCACATGACCTATTATACATTTAGTCCTTATTTACACTTTCAGTTTCTCACACCAGAGAAACTATTTGGTATTTACACATGTGTGTCCTATTTATTTCACTTAAGAGTATTGCCTCAATGTGCATCCACTTAGCTATAAATGGCTCTAATTTCTCATTTTTTATGGCTGAGTAGTCCTCCATTTTATTAAAAAACCACATTTTCTTTATCCAGTCTCCAGGTGATGGGCATTTGGGCTGTTTCCAAGTTTTAGCTATTAGAAACTGCGCTGCTATGAACATGGGTGCACATATATCACTGTGGTATGATTCTTTTAATTCTCTGGGGAAGATCCCCAGCAGTGGAATAGCAGGGTCAAATGGGATTTCCAGTCCTAGTTCTTTGAGGTATCTCCATACTGATTTCCACAGTGCTTGCACCAGTCTACACTCCCACCAGCAGTGGAGCAGGGTTCCTCTTTCCCCACAGCCCCACCAGCATTTGTTATTGGTTGATTTCATGATAGCAGCCATTCTTTCTGGAGTGAAGTGGAATCTCAGCATTGTTTTCATTTGCATCTCTCGAATGACCAGTGATGTTGAACATTTTTTCATGTATTTATTTGCTATTTCTACTTCTTTGTCTGAGAAATGTCTGTTCATTTCAGATGCCCATTTTTGGATTGGGTCTTTAAATTTGGGAGGTCTGATCTCTTTCGGTTCTTTATAGATTGGAGATAGTAGACCTTTGTCTGAGGAAGAGCAGGTGAAGATTTTTTCCCACATTGTGGGTTGTCTCTTCACACTGCTGGTGGTTTCTCTTGCTGTGCAGAAGCTTTTTAATAGGAAGAGATGCTATTTGTTGATTGTTTGTGCTAGTTCACGGCAACTGAGGTTTTGTTCATAAAATCTTTTCCTACACCGATGTCTTCAAGGGTTCTACCTAACCTCTGTTCCAACTGGTTCAGAGTTTCTATTTTAATATTTAGATCTTTAATCCATTTTGATTTTAGTTTAGTGCATTTTGAGAGATACAGGTCTAGTTTTAATCTTTGGCAAGTTGAAGCCCAATTTTTCCAGCACCATTTATTAAAGAGGCTATCTTTCCTCCAGGGAGGGTGTTTGACTCCTTTGTCGAAGATGAGATGGCTGAGTGTGTCTGGAGTTGTTTCTGCATCTTCTAATCTGTTCCACTGGTCCTCAAGCCTGTTTCTTTGCCAGTACCATGCTGTTTTTATCACAGTAGCTTTGTAGTAGAGTTGCAGGTTGGGGACTGTGATACCCCCTGCCATGTCTCTGTTACCTAGAATTGCTTTTGCTATTCTGGGTCTCTTCTTGCTCCAAATGAATTTTTGGATTGTTTTCTTGAGGTCTATGAAGTATGCTGCTGGGATCTCCATTGGAATTGCATTAAATCTATATAGCAGTTTGGGAAGTATGGCCATTTTTACTATATTAATCCTTCCTACCCAGGAGCAGGGGATGTCTGTCCATTTTCTGATAGCATCTTCAATCTCTCTTTTCAGAGTGCCATAGTTTTCAGAGAAGAGGTCTTTGATTTCTTTCGTTAGGATGATTCCTAGGTATTTCAGTTTTTTGGATGCTATTGTGAAAGGAATTATTTGCCCTATTTCTCTCTCAGTGAGTCTGTTGTTCATGTACAGAAAAGCTGTTGATTTTTGTGTGTTGACCTTGTAACCAGCTACTTCACTGAATTTGGTTATTAAGTCTAGAAGATTTTTGGTGGAGTTCTTGGGGTCTTCTATGTAGAGTATCATGTCATCTGCAAATAATGACAATCTGACTTCTTCATTACCTATCTTTATTCCTTTTATTTCTTTCTCTTGTCTAATTGTCGTGGCTAATGTTTCCAGAACTATATTGAACAAGAGTGGTGATAGTGGACATCCTTGTCTTGTTCCTGATTTTGGTGTGAAGGATTTCAGTTTTTGACCATTTAGTATGATATTGGCTGTTGGTTTTTCATAGATGGCTTCTATCAGTTTGAGGTAGAGACCATCTATTCCAATTTTTTGTAGGGTTTTTATCATAAATGCATGTTGGATTTTGTCAAATGCTTTTTCTGCATCTATGGAGATAATCAGATGGTTTTTGTCCTTGGCTCTATTGATATAGTGTATTACATTGATTGATTTTCGTATATTGAACCATCCCTGCATCCCTGGGATGAATCCCACTTGATCAGGGTGTATGATCTTCTTGATGATCTTCTGCATTCTGTTTGCCACTATCTTATTAAGGATTTTTGCATCTATGTTCATTAGTGAGATTGGCCTATAGTTCTCTTTTTCAGTTGGGTCTTTCTCTGCTTTGGGGATCAAGGTGATGCTTGCTTCCAGGAATGAATTTGGGAGTATTGCTTCCCTTTCAATTTCACTGAAGAGTTTAAACAGTAGTGGCAGCAGTTCCTCTCTAAATGTCTTGTAGAATTCAGCAGTGAAGCCATCAGGGCCCGGGCTTTTCTTAGATGATAAGTTTTTAATTACATTTTCAATTTCATTGGTTGATATTGGGTTGTTCAGAATTTTTAGGTCTTCTTCATTCAACTTTGGTAATTCATATGTATCTAGGAATCTGTCCATTTCTTCTGTGTTGTCCATCTTATTGGCATATAGGTTCTGGAAGTAGGTATTGATGATCATCTGGATTTCTGCTGGGTCTGTTGTCATTTCACCCTTTTCATTCCTAATTGCATGGATTTGGGCCTTTTCTTTCCTTTTTCTGACAAGGTTGACTAAAGGCTTATCAATTTTGTTGATTCTTTCAAAGAACCAACTCTTGGCTTCATTGATTTTTTGTATTGTTCTCTTAGTCTCCATTGCATTGATTTCTCCTCTGATCTTTATAATTTCCTCCCTTGTATGAGCTCTGGGGTTGTCCTGCTCTTCTTTTTCTAGAAGCTTGAGGTTGAGCATCAGGTTGTTTAACTGGGCTCGTTCTGTTTTCCTAATATGCGTATTCACTGCTATGAATTTCCCTCATAAGACTACTTTCATTGTGTCCCATAGATTCCGATATGTTGTATTGTCATTGTCATTTAATTGAAGGAACTGTCTGATTTCTTAATTTCCTCTGTGACCCATTGGTTATTCAGAAGTGTGTTGTTCAATTTCCATGTGTTTATGAAATTTTTTGAGTTTCTTTTGCTATGGATCTCCAATTTCATGGCACTATGGTCTGATAATATACAGGGGATAACTTCAGTTCCTTTGCACTTACTTAAACATGTTGTATGTGTGAGTATGTGGTCTATTTTGGAGATGACCCATGTACAGCTGAGAAGAATGTGTATTCTCACTTTGTGGGGTGGAAGGCTCTGTAAACATCTGTTAAGTTCATTTGTTCAAGAGTTTGATTGAGTTGTAATATTTCATTACTTTTTTTTTGTCTAGTTGATCTATCTATTTGTGACAGTGGGGTGTGAGGTCCCCCACTACAATTGTATTAGTGCATATATGGCTTTTCATGTCCGTTAGTATTTCTTTTATATAGTTGGGTGCACTACTGTTTGGTGCATAGATATTTATGATTGTCATCTCTTCCTCTTGGATTCTTCCCTTTACAAGGATGTAGTGTCCTTCTTCATCTCTCATTAGTGTTGGTTTGAAATCTACTTGATCTGCAAAGAGGATAGCTACTCCTGCTTTTTTTCGGGTTCCTGTCGCATGCAGTATTGTTTTCCACCCTGTAACTTTCAGTCTATGAGTTTCCTTTTGAATTGTGTTTCTTATATGCAGCATATTGTTGGATTTTGCTTCTTGACCCATTCTGCCAGTCTATTTCTTTTGATTGGTGAATTGAGACCATTAACGTTGATGGTTATAACTGAAATGTATTGACTTGTCATTGCCATGACTTTTTCTTTTTGTTGGGTTCTCCCCATTTCCATTTAATTTCTTGTCATGCCAGATGGGTTCATTCTGCTTTGCTTCCTGGGGTTGTGATCCTCAATGTCTGTTCCTAGGATATTGTGTAAAATTCTTTGGAGTGCTGGTTTGGTATTCACAAAGTTCCTAAGGTGCTCTTTGTCATGAAAGTATCTTATTTCTCCATCAATTTTGAAAGATAGTTTTGCAGGGTACATCAACGTGGGTTGGAGGCTGTTTTCTTTGAGGCCTTGGAATATGTCACTCCAAGCTCTTCTTGCCTTGATGGTTTGTGTTGAGAAGTCTGCTGTGATTCTGATGGGCTTTCCTTTGTATGTGATTTGTTTCTTTTCTCTCGCTGCTTGGAGAACTTTGTTCTTCTGTTGTGTTTCTGGAATCTTAACAATTATATGCCTATGTGTAGATTTTTTTTGATCAAGGCTATTTGGAGTCCTATATGCCTCACTTATCTGTATGTCAAGCTCTTTTCCCCTGCTTGGGAAGTTTTCTGCCATTATTTCTGTGAAGAGATTTTTTATGTCATCTGCACTCTCTCCTGTTTCTTCATTGAGCCCAATCAGTCTTATGTTATTCTTCTTTGCATCATCTAGCAGCTGCTGGATTGATTTCTCATGTTCCCTTATAATTTGGAAGCAATTTTTCTTTTCCTGGTCACTAATTGCCATCTTATCTTCTATATCTGAAATTCTGTCCTCACACTGGCTCATTCTGCTGTGTAGACTTTCAATGGAGTTTTTCATGTCCTGGAAATCTATTTGCATCTGTTTTATGGATTCCATTTGTTTCTTATGTTGGGATTCCATCATGTTCCTCAGCTCCTCTCTAGATTTATTAATCATGTCTTGCACTAGGGGCACAATTTCTCCTGTTATCTGAGAAATTATTTCTGATTTCATTTTTTCCAGATCCCCTTTTGTTGCCAGATCAGTGGGTCCAGATGGTTGAGTATCAGAGGGTTCCATCTCATTTCCCTTTGGGGTTGCTGTAGGTGATCTGGAAGTCTGGTTTTGAGACTTATTTATGTGTTTTCTCATTTCGACTGGGGCGGGGGACTGTTAGCACCTGCACGGATTACCTCCTCTGAGCTGGGTGAGGTGGGACAGGGGCCAGGAGCAGCGGTAGGGATGGTGACCCAAAAGCCCTTTCCTGTGGGCTGGGAGCAACCAGAGGGATGGTGGCCGGGAAACCCCTTCCTCTGGACCAGGAGCAGTGGGATGGTGGCTCAGAAGCCCCTACCTCTGGGCCAGGAACAGTGGGACTCAGTACTGTGGTCTGGTGTCCTCTGTGCCTTGGTAATGTGGAATCAGGTGGCTGCCTGTCTGCAGTGTGGTGATTTGGTGTCTTCTGCATGACTCAGGACCTTGGTAGGGCATGCACAGACCTGCCTGTCTGCAGCGGGCTGATTTGGCATCTTCCGCGTGACTCAGGACCTCGGTAGGGCGTGCACAAACCTGCCTGTCTGCAGCGGGCTGATTCGGCATCAATTTTAAAATTTTATAAAACTGCTTTAATGTTGTGCTATGTTAACCCTACACAACTTCCCTATAATATATTAATATATATAATACATATTAGGTCATTTTATGCCTTCCAGAAGAAGTA
Source organism: Heterocephalus glaber (assembly GCF_053883595.1). Lineage (NCBI taxonomy): Eukaryota > Metazoa > Chordata > Mammalia > Rodentia > Bathyergidae > Heterocephalus > Heterocephalus glaber. Next base: position 15,526,322 of record NW_028258293.1, read on the forward strand.
CAGCTGAGATGCACAAAGATATATCACTGCAGTATGAGGGATAATTAGGAAAATTACTCCTTCATCTCCTAAAGAGGATAAGTAAGCAATTTTCAACAAAGGCAGGAAAAGGAGGGGAGTAACACTATGTCTTACAGACCAAGTCTCAATAAGACTTATTCTTGCTTATTTAAAACAGGCCTATATTGTCTTGGAACCTTGGTTCTCTGAGAACAAGTTGCCTGTGGGTAACACCATGTCTTGCTTCCCATGGCTATTATCTGATGAACCCATCTACAGTAAAATGTGTCACCATAAGGAGTCTTGACAAGGGAGATTATTCCAAGCAGGCCCAGTCAACCATCCAGCATACAAACAGCCTAAGCATGGATTAGGGTGTTGGAGTTCAGGAGAAGAATAAAACAGGCATCCTTCCTCCAGAATCCAGGGCCTTTCTCAGGAAATAACCAACAAAAAAAAGAAGGCACAGCAAAATGAAACTGAATGCTGAGCTGATTTCTAAAATATGTAAATGCTAGAAGGCATCAGAGATGGAGGCCACAGTGTACCAGAGCATTTGGATGAGGACTCTGGCAGAAGTAGTCAGGAGCAGGCCTGAGACGGATGGATGTGGGGAGAGGTAAAAAGTAGGAAGCCAGCTACTCCTGTGGGAAGATTTCCTGACCCTCTACCTCCCACAGGCTCAGAACTTTCTCCATTCCTAATCTCACACTCAGAATTCTGGTCTCCAAAACTCCAGAGAAATAAACATTCTGTGCCACCAGTCACCTACAGATATGCTTTCAGAAGAGCAGAAAGTATTTTCAAAGTTGTTGGAGAAAAAGAGCTGAGTATGATGACCCAGACATAGTGCCCAGATACAGGTCCAGGTTGTTCACTCCCTGAGGTGAACACATTCCACAAATAACATCAAAGAATTTCTCAACTTGTTCTACAATGATTAAAATTATATTTTGATTCAAGAGGTGAACACTTTCCACAAATAATATCAAAGAATTTCTCAACTTGTTCTACAATAATTAAAATTATATTTTGATTCAATGTAAAGGCCAGACGACTATTCTGTGTCCTCTGAGAATATTTTCTAGATGACTAAAGTCAATCCTTTAATTGCTAGTTGTTTCTGTTTTGGAAATGGGCAAATCTTCCAGAAGTATACTACGTATTTCCCCTGCTTTCTTAAGTCAGACTGGTCTTAAATAATTTTACTCTTTGATGAGAATTAATTGGTTCTTGGTCCACATGACACCCTCAGGCTTTGAGATGCGTGAGACTGACATTTCTTACTTAAATAATCCCAGGCTGCTACAATTTTTGGTTTCTTGTATTAATGTTTTATAATTATTGTTTCCTTTTTCATGATTAGATTGACGGATGTCATCGCTGGCATTTGTTGGTGTACTCATCTAATATCAGTTCAATCTAGTATTTATACTTATTCCTTAAATCTATTTTCAGAAGCACAATATGAAAATGTTTATGAAAATCATTTGCAAAACAAGAGTAAAAAAGCTCCAAACTAGGACTTATGAGTTTCTGAGTAATATTCACAAGTTTTAAAAAATACATTTCTTTCCCTTCCTACTTGGCATTCAATGTCCAACATAATACCAGTTGCTAGAGAACTTCAGGAAGACTTAATGTGAATACAATCCTGGCGAAGATAATTCCCTGGGTATACACTGATTCTGAGCTCCAGATGGCAAGTACTGACCTCCAAGACTAATCACAATTCTTGTGCTATACATGCATATAAAACTGTTTCTTTATTTTAGGAAATGTAACTGTAATAATTCTAGTTGTGATAATTTGATTGATGTTCACACCCTACAATAGACTGTAAACTTCAGGAATGTAAGAAACATGACTAGTTTTGTGCACCATTCTATCCCCAGTACCTAGTCTTGTAAGTGCTTAACATTTTCTGATGCCCATTCATTTTGAGATGACTGAAGGGACACAATTCTGGGCAAGTCCAGAGCCCAGAATTCTGGTTGCACTGGAGCTGTCATATGTGATCTTAGACAGAAAATTAAACTTCCTCAAACTCAGTTATCACATTTGCAAGATAGCCAATAAATGTTCATCTAGACACCCCCCTGCCCCAACACAGAGGAGGTGAGCTACTCCCAACGCCCAGGAGGAGGTTTCCGGGATGCCATACCACACACCCCAGCACAGAGGAGGTGAGCCGCACAAGCACGAGCAGCACCACCCTCACCCCCACTCCCACCCCCCATTGAAATGAGAAGACACATAAACAAGTCTCAAAACCAGACTTCCAGATCACCTAAAGCAACCCCAAAGGGAAACAAGATGGAACAACCTGATATTCAACCACCTGGACTCCCTGTACTGGCAAAAAAAGAAGATCTGGAAAAAATGAAATCAGAAATAATTTCTCACATAACAGCAGAGATTGTGCCCACAGTGCAAGACATGATTTATAAATCTAGAGAGGACACAGATTAAAAAAAATAGAGGAGCTGAGGAACATGATGGAATCTCAACATAGGAAACAAATGGAATCCATAAAACAGATACAAACAGATTTCCAGGAGATTAAAAACTCCATTGAAAGTCTACGCAGCAGAATGAGCCAATGTGAGGACAGAGTTTCAGATATAGAAGATAAGATTGCAATTAATGACCAGGAAAAGAAAAATTGCTTTAAAATTGTAAGGGACCATGAGAAAGCAATCCAGAAGCTGCTAGATGATGCAAAGAAGAATAACATCAGACTGAATGGAGTCAATGAAGAAACAGGAGAGAGTGCAGATGACATAAAAAAAACTCTTTACAGAAGTGATGGCACAAAACTTCCCAAGCAGGGGAAAAGAACTTGACATACAGATAAGTGAGGCATATGGGACTCCAACTAGCCTTGATCAAAAAAAATCTACACATGGGCATATAATTGTTAAGATTCCAGAAACACAACAGAAGGACAAAATGCTACAAGCAGTTAGAAAAAAGAAAGAAATCACATACAAAGGAAAGCCCATCAGAATCACAGCAGATTTCTCAATGTAAACCCTCAAAGCAAGAAGAGCTTGGAGTGATGTATTTCAAGCCCTAAAGGAAAACAGCCTCCAACCCAGGTTGATGTACCCTGCAAAACTATCTTTCAAAATTGATGGAGAAATAAGATACTTTCATGACAAAGAGCACCTTAGGAACTTTGTGAATACCAAACCAGCACTCCAAAAACTTGTAGACAATACTCTAGGAAAAGACAACAAGGATCACAACCCCAGGAAGCAAAGCAGAATGAATCCATTGGGCATGACAAGAAATTAAATGCAAAGGGGGAGAATCCAACAAAAAGAAAAAGTCGTGACAATGATAAGTCAATACGTATCAGTTATAACCATCAATGTTAATGGTCTCAATTCACCAATCAAAAGAAACAGACTGGCAGAATGGGTCAAGAAGCAAGATCCAATAATAGAAGCAAGATCCAATAATATTCTGCATATAAGAAACACACTTAATTCAAAAAGAAACTCATAGACTGAAAGTTAAAGGGTGGAAAACAATACTCCATGTGACAGGAACCTGAAAAAAAAAAGCAGGAGTAGCCATCCTCTTTGCAGATCAGGTGGATTTCAAACCCAAATCTGAAACACTCTGGTCCCAAGAATTTCAGATAAGGGATAGTCAAATTGTATGTACAAATCTATTGTGAACATATGTTTTCATTCCTCTTAAGTAAACACTTAAGAACAGAACTGTTGGTTCTTAACAGTAATACAAGAAATTTCTATATTGTTTTCAAAAATGGTATTATCATTTTACATTCACATTAGCAGTATTAGAAAGTTCTAACTGGTTCACACCTAAGCTGACATTTGTTCTTTTAAAACTTTTAACTTCATCTCCCTAATGAGTGTATAATACAATCCTGTTATTGTACTGATTAGTATTTTTCTGATTCTAGTGTTGCACAACTTTCCTTGGGCTGTACTGGCTGTTTATCATCTTCTTGTGTCTACTTTTTAACTGGGTTGTCTATTAATGAGCTGTAAGAGTTCTTTATATATTCTGGTCATAGGTTACATGCATTATAAATATGGTCTGTTTAAGGACTACTTTTCATTTTCTTAACGATGTCATTTAAAGTTCTAAATTTTGATGGAATCTCACTTATCAATTTTTTTCTTTTGTACATCATGTTTTTTATATCCTAGGAAATTCTTGCCTATCCTAAATTCATGAACATTTTCCCTTATAATTTCTTCTTAAAGTTTTATAGTTTTAGTCTTTCATATTTAGGTTCATAGATCCTTTCAAGTTATTTTCATGTATGGAAATAAAGGATTGAGGTTAATTTTTTACATATGGATACCAGGTGTTCTAGTACCATTTGCTGAAAACACTATCTTTTCCTCTGCTCTTGAATTGAGCTTATGTACTATAAAAGGTTAATGTTAAATAATATTTCAAAACTCAGTGGACCATATATGTGTGGTTCTATTTCTAGATTCTCTGTTTTATTCCAATGATCAGTATGTCTTTCCTTACACCAACACTGCCTTGATTACTGTAGCTTTAGAGGAAGTCTTAAAATTAGGTAATAAATGTCTTCCAACACTGTTTTTTTTCCTAGGCCCTTTGTACTCCTGCATAACTGTTAAATTTCAATATCCAATTCTTCATTTATAACAAGTATAAATAGACCCAAATTTTTATATATACCTTGTGTTTTCTTATCCTGCTAAATTGAAATAGAAGTTCTAGGGGCTCCTAGAGATTTCTTAGTATTTTCTCTGTAGATGATCATTTCATCTTCATACAAAGATTTTACTTCTACCTTGCCAATCCTGTGTTAATTGTGTCTTTTTATTGCCAAACTATTTTGGTTTGGGCCTATGTTTCAAAGTTTAATGGACAGATGAAGAGTAGGCATATCCGCCCTTGTTCCCCAACTTAGGGAGAAAGCATTTTATCTTTTCCATTCATATAAGGCATTTTTGCTGGAGGTATGGAGTACATGGCTTATCTGCTGAGAAGGTTCTGTTCTACTTCTAGTCTCCTGATAGCTTTTACCATTAACAGCTGTGGAGTTTAGTCCAATACTTTTTCTCCAACTACTGTCAGGATCATATGGCTTTTTCCTTTCCTCTGTTAAAATGATGACTTATGGGGGTGAATCTTCCTATGCTGAACCAACACTGCCATCCCTATAATAAAACCACTTTCTACATCCTGCCAGATCTGACTTCTAATATTTTGTTTTGTTAAACAAATTTTTATCTATGTTCATACTTTTTTCTTCTATTATCTTTACCCAGTTTTAGTATTAGCACAATACTGATTTCCTAAAATGAGGGGAGAACTGTTCCTTCTTGTTTCTGCTTTAAATGTTTGATATACTTTATCAGTTGAAATGTATATGAGACTGTTGTCATATTGGTAGGTTTTCAAGCTAGGAATATACTTTAATAGGTGCTATTCAAATTTTATATTTCCTCCAGAGTCAGTTTCATTAATTTGCCTTCCAAGGTACTTCATAGAAGTTGTCAAATTTATTCCAAAAAAGATTTTTAGAATATACTTTCTATATCCTTTTAAATTCTGTAAAATTTTTGGTAATGTCTTCTAGATCTTGATATTGTAATTTTAAAATGTATAATTGATATGGTGTAATAGGAAGAAAAGGTCTAAAGGAGTTGGGGTAGGGGAAAGGAAAGAAGGGAAAAGAAAAAATATGAGAAAAGGAAAAACATGGAAACAAAGTCTTTAGAAATAGGGAAGGGTGGAGGGGGTGAAGGGAGGGCAGGGGAAGGGGGGATAAAAAATAAGAACCAAGATACATCATCTAAAGGTACAAGATACCAATGATGAATGTAACTGTATTTTACACCTGAAATGTACCAATTATCTTAATGGAAAAAATAAAAATAAATAAATGTTCATCAATTTTTTAATTTCTATTCTATTTAAATACAAGGAAAGGAATACAAGCTGCCCAGAATAGGAAGTGGCCCAGTGGGAAACTGGATGGGAGGAAGTACCAGCGGGTTGGTTGACTATCTCCAGGACAGCAGGAACAGTTCCTGGTTCTGAGAAAGATGATTTCTCTAAGTTGATGTAGCTTTTGGGAAAATTATGAAAGGAAAAAGTTCCTCACTGAAATTCTTTCTTCCCTTTTTACATCTTTTTTAAAATTCCCACAACTACCACCACCACCACCACCATCTCCATGCAACCACTTCCAACAAAGGCCATGATGTGTCCCCTTCTATCTTGACTCCCAAATGTTGGAACAAATATTTTATATATATTTTATATATATATATTTTTTCATATATATGTTTTTCTTTTTTTATACATATTTTTTTCTTTCTCTTTTTCAGGAACTTCCTATTGAGCCGGAAAACAATTTCTGAACAAAAAAGGTTTTCCTGCAGCTAGCTGACCTGACAAAGAGCCACCCCCAGCTCATACCCCTCCCACACCTACCACATCTTCCTTCACTGCCTTTTGTACTCAGGAAGTGTCTGTATCCAGTGTACCTTTCTATCAAATCATGTAAACTAAATGTAACTTCCTCAACCCATGAACTGATGATAAACGCGCCTTGCTTCTGTATCCCCACCCCCTTCCCCTAACCCATATAAACCCTGTTCACTGCCAGCTCCAGGCTGATGGCTTTGTAGAGAAATCCCCAATCAGTCCGTCGGCGTAATAAAGCTGTACACTTGCTTCCAATCTCCAGGTGCGTTCTCGATTCTTCTTAGCCTGATCTTGCTATACCACTAAGAGCGGCCACACTGGGGACTGTAAGTCTGCTGTTACACTATCACTCCCTATCACTATATTATTCTTCTACCACCAGTTGCATTTTACAGCTCATCCTGTCTTCGAAAATGTTGTTCTCATATAAATTAATTTGTATAGGCTGAACTTCAGGGAATGGGGTATGGATGGTGATGCTTGGTGGTTAAAGGAAGACATTTCATAACAAATCCCACCCAGTGGCACCACTGGTCTACCAGCCTCACCTCAGTGGGCTAAGTGTACAGGAAGTGTACAAACCCAGTTCCTACACACCACTTTGCAATAAAAATCATCATTTGGATACCCTGCCTCCTAAGACTAGGATGAGGTAAGGAATTCACTTTGGGATCAAATTTTAAGAGAACAAAGGACAGTACTACTTTTTTCTTTTGGCTTGGGTCTCACAGGGCTCAGAGGGACACTTTCTCTGATTCTCACTTCTTTTTGTCCTGATGAAACACACTCTGAGTATGTAAAATGGAATATGCAAAGGAGGCAAATTCATGTCGGATGCTTCACTCTGTGCAGGGAAGAGTACTGCGGACAAGCACCCCGGACCACAGCATCCAAAAATTGTAGAAAGCCCATGAGACACTCTCACCTGACACTGCCTCTGGAGTCTGGAGGGACAGTTCCTCATGTAGTCTATTTTCTGTTGCTGTGTCAGACTGAGAAATTTACAAAGAAGACGTTTATGTAGCTCACAATTCTAGGGGTCAAGAACATGGCACCAGCATCTTCTTGGCTTTTAGCTAAGGCCATGTGCTGCTCTGTGGAAGAAAATCAGAAAGGAAACATGTACTTGAAGAAGAGATCACATGGCAAGGGAGGAAACAACAGAAAACCAACTTAATTTTATTAACCTTCTCTCAGAATAACTAATCTACCCTCAAGGTAGCTACATTAATCCTTTCATAAGAGTAGAGCTCCCATGATCTAATCACTTCTTAAAGGTCCTAATAATTTTTAACTCTGCTACAAGGGGAACCAAGTCTCAACATGAGTTTTGGTGGGGATAAACCATACTCAAACCATAGCAATTTCCAAAGGCAAAAAAAGGGGCTCTCATTGGAGTATAAGTTATGCTATTCTTTGTTGTAACCATTACCGTTCTGCACAGTGAAATGGTAGAACCCTGGACATGGTATTTACCAAAATGCTGGGAAGAGGAATAAAATGCTGGAGAGGGGGAACACAGTGAGCCATTCTCTTTGCTGAGCACTGAGAGAACATAATAAATGGTTACAGGGAAGGCTCTGTGTTCTGAAAGAGTTTGGAGTATTCCTGAGAAAATCCCCCCTTTATCATGGGGGTGGAATCTCATCAGTGCTCTCAGTGGCATCAGGGTAAGCTCTGAGCTCTCTGCTACGGTAACAAGGAGGGAATGCCAAAGAAGGAATGCTCCTTAACTTGGGCCAACTGGAGGATATTTTTGAAACTGAAATCAATCCTTTATGAAGATAAAGGAAAGAAGGCCACTTCTGGACCCAGTGCCTGTACTTTGGCCAGACTGCAAGACAGGGCATGTTGGTGAGGGCAGGGCTAACCTTAGCTACCTGCTAGGTGATAGTCCCCATTCCTGGTGCCTCAGAATGACTGCAATCCATCCTGTGACATCACAGACTAACTTCAGCAGTAATCTCTGACAATTATTTTTCTATTCTACTAGAAGATTCTTGATTAATAAGAATTTTAAGGAGTATTTAAGGATAATATAATAACCTTTTGTGATAGAATATCCAGTAGGTGGCTATCTTCGGGCAGAAATCCTATGAAACATGCCATAAGAACTTTGTTGTTGTGACCTTTGTATATCCATCATTGTTGTCACCTTTGTATCTCCATTGCTTAGGACATCAATCATAAGGTGTGCATTCAATAAATATTTGTATGAATGAGACTTAAGCTAATGAGGACCAGAAAACTTTTAACAATGCTAAATCATGATTGCAATACACCTTTTAGAAGGGTCCCAAGTCTAGTAGGTCCTGTGTTGCAAGGAATCGCCCAATAAAATCAGGAATAGAAACTGAAATAACAACATGAAATCAGTTGTTTAATTCTAGGTAGTGCAGACAGAAAGCTTGAGAAGTGTAGTAGCTGCCCATTGGGAACAGAAACATTAAAACGCTTAACAAAAGAATACCAATTAAAGACATCCCACTCTCAGCAGGTGATGATAGCACCTAACCTTACGAAGTAAAGCCCATTTATCCCTCCCAAAGACGCCTGACCTATCTTCTCTAAAAAAGATATGCACAGACTTCTTTGGCCAGAGGAAAATGGTCTTGTCAAAACTGCAACTGTAAACATAATATTGAACACAATACAGGTGCTCTGAGACCTCCAAGGTGCTAAATGATCCAGAAAAGACATTTTTTATTCACAGTTGCTGCCTAGACCCTTTCTCCATATCCTTAAACTCGTATAAAAACTCCAATCTCTCACCTTGACTGCGCGATTCCTCTCTTGGAAACTCATCCAGTCTCCCAGGGTACCCCGATCTAAATAAACTCGTCTTCGCTACATGCCTGCATCACCAGCCTCTAAACGCCAACTTCCAGGGCAGTAAGTACCATTCCCGAGCAACTGCAGATAAGAGAGGCCTCTGTGATTACCAGTAAGTAACGAGTTTGGGAGGCCCCGAGAGGGGTGAAAACATAGGCAATCCGAGTTACTCATATGGATAGTGCTTAATCCTTAGAATTAAGGATCCCACCAAAACCCCCTTCTAACAGGAGAAAAGTTATGAATAAACAAGGAAAAAATATTAAGTTTATATTCTTTTTATATCGATGGGTCACCTCGCTAAACTAATGGAAAGTGGAAACTGCCGAGTTCAGCTAAAGACTGCCGCTTGACTCCTCTTCCTAGTATGACATAAATGGACCTGGTACCTAAAAAGACACTTTAAGATCCCAGTGGCTCCCAGGAAGGCAGGATCCGTTCAGCCCGAAAAATGGAGCTGCCCAGATCGTCTTCAAAGACCTGGTGTCTACACCCGGTAAAGGGCTTTCGAGGATCGGTGCCCGCCGCTGAGGGGGGTGTTGGGCAATGCCAGTAGGTAGCGGGCCACCAGGCCCCAGCGCCCTACATTCAGAGAGCCAATAGCCACAGAGCTGGGGCGGGACCTCGAGGCATCTGCCCAATGGGAGTGAAGGGAGTGCAGGGAGAGGCGGGAGCACCGCGCCCGGGCGCCGCGGCAGAATTCCGCCCTAGTTTGGGGAATGTGGCAGGTTCCGGGAGCCGAGGCCTGCGCTGAGGCGCTCGGCGGCGCGCTCTTCCTGCTGCTTTTCGCGCTGGCCGTCCGCCAGATGCTGAAGCAGAGGCGGCCAGTGGGCTTCCCGCCGGGGCCGCCGGGGCTGCCATTTATCGGCAACATCTTCTCCCTGGCCGCCTCCGCGGAGCTTCCGCATGTCTACATGAGAAGGCAGAGCCAGGTGTACGGCGAGGTACCGGCCCGGCGGGCAGGGTGGGCCGCCGTCCGGTGCTGGTGCTGGGGCCGGCGCGGGCCTTCCTCCCCGGTGGTGAACGTGCGGCTGGCGCCTCTCCCGTGTGCCGGCCGTCCTTTGAGGAAAACCTGCCTGGCGGGCAGAAAAGGGAGAGTTCCTCGGTGCGACGCCCAATCGCGGAGCCCCGCACCCATCTTGGCAGGCGCGCTGAGGCTGCCTGGCTCCACCTTCCCACCTCCGTGGGAGGTGCCTGCGCCTGCGCCCTGTGACCCGCCGGGTGCGCCTCTGCGTCCTCCCTGGACGCGCGCCTGGTAGTTGAACCCCCAGAGCCGTAATGGCTCAGCCCTGAAAGTGAGAGGGCAATCCTGGGCTGTGCGAAAGTCCAGGCACTGTGAGTTATGTGACAGTGGTCACTGGGGAGGCCCTTCGATGTTTACAGCTGACCAACGACTGGTCTGGGCGTTAGAACGCAGGTGAACGACCCTGGCCAAGAAATGGGCTCTGGTAAATGATTTTTGGAAGTGTAAAAATGAGTTAATTCTTGAGAACCGTCGCAGGAATCCTACAGCACAGAATGAGCTTTACTAATCGCACTGGCCAGGGACATCCTCGTAGCATAAGGCGCCGACTGTGAGCTGATCTCGCTGTCAGCGTGTTCTCAGTTAAAACAACTATCCAATGAAGTAGATATTTCTACTTTTCCAGAGGAAAACTGGGCAGAAATGCTGAGCGACTGGCAGGAAGAAAGGAGAGAACACATCCTATGTCTAGAAGGGTGTCTTTACTTCTTTCAGCAGGAGGCAGAAGTTTCCAGACTACTGTTCTTTTCCAAGGCTGACCTGTGTTATTTTTAATGATGTTCATTTATATGCATTCACAGACCAGGATCTTGACTGATACGGGGCTAAAAAGATGAAGAAGGCAAACATAGCCTTGTTTTAAGGAGTTACATTCTAGTAGAAGAGAGAAAATTAGTCAGATTATTCACCATAAATGAGTTAAGTGCTTTGAAGAAAAAAAAATCACAGGGTTATTTGGTAATTGCATTTCAGGTTGGTGCTTAAATCTTTAATTATATTAATCTTTACCCAATTGTATTGCAGATTGGTGCTTAAACCAGTTTTTACAAAAATTATTCTAGGTTTCTGTAGCTCAATGATTTATTTCCCAAAAGGGAAGTTGAATTAGGTAGAGAAAATACTGTACATATAATTCTTATCTTCTATTTTCCAGCTTCCAATTCTCTTAAGAATTGAGTTTATTTCCATAATTTCCATTTAATAGGTTTGGCCCCTTTGGTATGTTGTTTTCTGTTTTTGCAAAGTATAATATTCTGGAGAAATTATAACATGAAAGCATAAGATTTAAGGTTGACTCCTTTTCTGCCAGGTAAAAGTTGACCATTTCTCCTTTGAAATCTAATTTTTGTTACCTGGCTAATTAGAATAATGTGAAAACAATAAATTTCTCTTCAAATGTTATGGGTTATTGTATGTGGTCTTGATTACTATGTACAGAATATATTGGGCCTACAAATTTAAAAGTATTTTTAAACTAGTTTTTTGAAATGATTTCTTACAGAATAGGAAATTAAGATTTTCATATATGAATATCTGAACTGAAAAGAACTTTATATTAATTTGACTATTCCTTTCGGTCTGTCGTAATAGGTTACACATTATAAATGTGCTAAAGACTGTTGTCTTGGGTTAGGTAGATCTAATTCAGTGGATTAAAATTTGACATAAAGCTGAGCTTGGCCTGTAATCCCAGCACTTGGGAGGCTGATGCAGGAGGATCATCACAAGTTGAGGCCAGCTTGGGCTATATAGTGAGTTCAAGGCCAGCCTGGACTATATAGTGAGATCCTGTCTCTTGAAGAAGAAGGATGAGAAGGTGGGGAGATAGAAAATAATTTGACATGAATAACTGTTCTTATTCCCGGTACCAGTATTTGGGGGACCGTAGACCTTTACAAAGAAGACTCTTCACAACAAATCAAATAGGGCTAACCTGTGCTAATCACTACAGAGGGGGCAAAGGAAAAACAAGAGCAAAAATGTGAAGAATGTATGCATTGAAGGGTACAAATTGCTTGCCACACTCTCTTACATTTAAATTGATATGCTGAAGCTACAGCCGTATTTAATCTTTATCCTTCTTGTGAACACCCCTAAAGATCTCCTATTAACTTAAATACCAGTTCTGACAAACTCAAAATTAGTATGCTGTTAAAATACTACATACCATTTTGCAGATGGAAGGAAACTGATATCTCCTGTATTGAGGAAGATTGTGGAAAGTAGTTTATAGGACTTATTTGGAAGTAGAATCTTATTTTTCAACTGTCTATCTGTGAGATGTGTACTCACAGAAAAAAAAAACCCTTGAACTTCAAAAGGATAAGGATAATAAGTAATCTTTCCATCCCACTGATATGGCAACATTTTTTTTTATTGGACTAGGCTTTTATATTAGACCAGTTAGAAAAATGAAACAAATAGGATGCACTTTCTATTTTGCCTTCCCCTTAGTTGAAAGGCAGTCAGTCACCTATGCCTAAGTGGTGAATGCCTAACTGGCAGATGTCTGTCTTCCATGATCACATTCCCTTAGGGTTCTCTAGGTTAACTATGGAATTCAGGAAGCCAAATAAAATGATCCCATTTACAGAATGTATGCTTCATGGTTGTCTCACAGGCCTTTGACAATTCCCTTCCCCCACCAAGGCTGGGTAGACTGTGCTACTTCTTCATCTTGGAAATGAAAGGAGATTCCTGCATATTGTCTTGAGGTAAAATGTATCCTAAAAGAGCATCTAAATCAAATATATTTTGTGGCAACATTGAAGCCCAAAAAAGTTAATTATTCTGCCCAGGGTCTTCTGTCTGTTTAGTGGCAAATCACAAACTAGAAGCCAGGCCTCCTGAATATAGTACTTGCGCATTGTACCACTTACAAGATTATGGCTTCAGGCACCAAATGGTATAATGAATCACACTGTCTAAACATTGTCAGTTAAGTAATAAATGTTTGTATTTTCAAGAAAATAAGTACTGGAAGAGCTAGGCTTAGCACATGTGGAATTCCATGATCATATGTCTTTCTACATTTTGCCGTTTAAGTGTTTTTCTTCTCAAAGATTTTCAGTTTGGATCTTGGAGGCATATCAGCAGTGGTTCTAAATGGCTATGACACAGTAAAGGAATGCCTTGTTCATCAAAGTGAAATTTTTGCAGACAGACCATGCCTTCCGTTATTCATGAAGATGACAAAAATGGGAGGTATGTTTGTTCTCAACTACTTGTTCACTAAATTATTTTAAATTGCATCCTTTAAGTAATTTTAGTACATACAGTTGGGATTTTTATACTGATTAAAAGGAAAGAATTGATATATAGTACCTACTTACTTGTGGAACAGTATTTAAGGACCTCTTCAGATGAATTACTCTAATATTTTAGACCATTACATGCTAATTTTTTTGTAATTCAGTTCTAATAAATATTATAAATTATGTTTGTAAAGAATTAACACTTAGTAGCTGCATGTTTTATGAAACAAGTCAGGAGTACACACACATACACACAGAAGTGTCCTTTTAATGCCAATCTTGAATACACGGTGACATTTTTAGTAGTTTTGCTTCTAAGCTTATAGAACCTGAAGCAGCCTTTCTCAACCACTCATGCTATGTGAATGGAAAGTTGTGGGGGCAGAGTTATGTAAAAGACTAGCATTCTGTATGATTCAGTGATATACAACAGGAGAAATGCTGAAAGTTAACAAAATTGGTAAGAAAGAAACAAATGAAAGCCTGTGGTAATCAAAGAATGTGGAAATCAAATACAATGATTTTAATCATATAAGAATATTTTCAATTTTTCTCTAATGAGAACTTCACATTTAACATTGAAAGAAAAACGTAACAATATCTTGCTTTGAAAAACTAAATGGTATTGGTTGAAAAGGAAAAATAATCCTCTATTAAATCACAAAACAAATAAAAAATGCAAAGAAAGTAGAAATTTTAAAGACCAAATTCTCTGGCCAAAATGTGATACTTGAAAGCAAAAAAGTAAATAAAAAGCAAATCTCCAGCTTCTTAAATCTTATAAGGAACAACAATTAGGCCAAAGAAGAAGAAAATTATAATAGAAAACTGTCTTAGTTATTTTTCTTGTTGCTGAGACAAAATACCCAACACCAGAAGTTGAAAGAGGTAAAGTTTATTTCAGCTCATGGTTTGCAGAGGTTTCAGTCCATCATTGGCTGGTTCCGAGGCAGGGTGGCATGACACAGGAACAGAGAAGAAACAGTCCACAGCAAGACAGGCAAAAAGCAGTGAGCAGCAGTAGAAGCAGCCTCCCTTTCCCTTTTACCCTATTAGATTACCAGCCTTTTGGGTGGTGTCACCTACATCCAGGGTGGGCTTTCCCATTATCCACACCCAAAACTATCCTAATTCCAATCAGTGGACTAATTTAGTACCATAAACCTTTAATCCCAGTATCACATGGCCTAGATCCAGCTAGCCCTGAAAAGCCCTAGTTATGAGTGCATGAGGCTTTGGAGGGGCATCTAGATACGAGCTGTAACAGAACCTTTAAAGAAATGATAGAAATGAAAGATGATGTGATCAGAGTAACATTTGAGACAAAGTATATATTTTTCAAAGCTATAAGTTTATAGTTTAGAATATTTTAACAATGATAAAATTAAAATTGAACTTAGTATTTCCAAAAACAGTGAAAGGAAAATAAGTAGAAAATTATTTATGTTGTTTTTAATGTCTGTGCATTGATGACCTAAAAAATCATGCCTGTCGTTAGCCATTGTGTGAATAGGAAAAAGTTGCCCTTTGGGTAGACTTAACCCCATACTCAGGCACATAGTGTGGTCAGTATGGGGTTATTGTGAACAGTGTTCCTGTGTACCTTGAATATGTATCCCACACATTCCTCCAGGGCTGCTCTGATCTTGCTGCCTTTGTGCCAGCTGTTCCCTCTACCTGCAGTGATCTTAATCTGGATATTTACTTGACTTCCTCATCTCATTTAAGTCTTTACTCAATCGTCACTTTATACATGAGCCTTTTCCCGGCTACCTTGTATATCTTTGCTTGTTATATAATTTATGTGTTGTTTGTCTGTCTCTCCTGCTGGCCATTGCATGAAACTAGGGATCTGCTTCTTTTGTTCACTGATAAATCTGACATTTTAAAACACTTCCTGGAATATAGTAGGAGTTCCATAAAAACATGCTGAATAAATGTTTGTTGAATGAATAGTTATCTGGGGCTGTGGAAAACAAAAACGGACTATGAGAATATAAAATGCAGCAGTAAAGACCTACTTACCTGTGGCCAACTTTTTAATAAGCTCCAAATTTAAGAATTATTGCACAAATGTTTTTGGAATGTAAATTTTATATGTACATCGCATATACAACAGAACACAAATTTGCATCATAAATATACCTAAGTCCTTGTGACAAATGAAATTCCACATAAAGTACATGTTATATAAATACATGCACAGAGGATACTGGGTTACTTCCTTGATAGTTTAAAGGAGAAATTTTCCATAGTAGCCACATCAGAACAACAGATACACTATGAAGATTGTGGAATTTTGCAGCAAGCAATACCAACATTTTAAAAAATTTGAATTTCATGTTTCTCTGGTTTTTTGTTTGTTTGGTTTCGATCTATGCATTCTACTACATTGACAACTCATTCAGGCTACCCCTGCTTCTGCCATCACTACCTTGTTGGGTATCATATGCCTTTAACAGAAGCTAATTTCTGTTCTACAATACAGTCTCCTTTATGAAGAAAACTTCTAAACCTAGAAAAATGATTTTTCAGGTATTTGTTTAATTCAAGATAAAATTTTGCCTATAGAACATGTAATCATTTGTCTTTTATAAATTAGACTTACAGTAAAAGTTAAATAATAAAGTTACCTGGGCCTGGGCCAGGGATTTAGCTCAGTGGTTTCGCTGCCTGCTGCACAAGTACAAGGACCCGAGTTCGATCCCCGGTTCCAAAAACAAAAAGTTACCTGGGCCTAGTTCCTCCACCTTGAATTACATAAGACTGGCTAGTTCCTTGTGGTGGGAGAACTATATCTTTTATGAGTCCTAGATGAGGAATATATAAGCTTTATCAGTTACATTGTTGCATGACTACTGAGTTGCAGAGAATAGGAACCAATCAAATAGTTATATAGAAAGATAATTTTGGGAAAAATTATTGTCCATTTAGAAAGATTTTTTTTTTTTTACACTATAGCATTTTCAGCTTCTTAATACTTTTTTCTAGGCTTACTCAATTCCAGGTATGGCCGAGGATGGATTGATCACAGAAGATTGGCTGTAAACAGCTTTCGATATTTTGGATACGGCCAAAAATCTTTTGAATCTAAGATCTTAGAAGAAACCAAATTTTTCATTGATGCTATTGAAACATACAAAGGTAGACCTTTTGACTTGAAACACTTAATAACTAATGCTGTTTCAAATATAACCAATCTGATCATTTTTGGAGAAAGATTTGCTTATGAAGACACTAATTTTCAGCAAATGATTGAGTTATTTAGCGAAAATGTGGAACTAGCTACCAGTGCCTCAGTCTTCCTGTATAATGCCTTTCCATGGATTGGTATCTTGCCTTTTGGAAAACATCAGCAGCTGTTTAGAAATGCAGCTGTGGTCTACGATTTTCTCTCCAGACTAATTAAAAATGCTTCAGTCAACAGAAAGCCTCAGTTACCTCAGCATTTTGTTGATGCTTATTTAGATGAGATGGATCAAGGTAAAAATGACCCATCATCTACTTTCTCCAAAGAAAACCTAATTTTCTCCGTGGGTGAACTCATCATTGCTGGAACAGAAACTACAACCAATGTGCTACGCTGGGCAATTCTTTTCATGGCCCTTTATCCTAGCATTCAAGGTGAGGATGCTCTTGATCTCTAGGTCTCATGGCCTACCCTTAAATATAGGGCTCATACATGTTTTGGAGTCTTTAGCCATGTATAAAGCATCTTTAAAGAACTCCTGCTGTGCTAGCCAAGAAGAGAAATATTTCATACTTTCAGAGAGTTTTCAAATTTAGTATCTCACTACATGCTAAAAAAAAAATCTCTGAAATAGATTTTATTACTCCTGATTTATAAATGAGTACAAAGGCTAAGTGAAAGTGACAGAGCTGGGAACTGGATTCTGGTTTTTCTCATTCAGTGCTTCACTATTTTCTCAGCTGAGAGTAATATCACTTCAATTCTGAGTTTAACATGTTTACAAAAGGACCATAATTTATACTTGTCACTGTTGGGTAGCTTGAACTACCAGTGGTACATACATGATTTTCCCATTTGGTGGCTTTTTATTAATATTATTAGTAAAGACCAATAACAGTGATTAGATTCATCTATACCACCAGTGGTACAAGCCACCTGGTATACCACTGGTGGTTCAAGCCAGCAGAAACATATTAATCTTTGTTCTTAATCTTTTTAATGTGTTTTTCATGACCAAGTTACCCAGGGTGTTAGATACTGCTAATATAAGATATATAGCATATATTTAAATAAAACTTCCAGATAATGAAAAATCTAAATCTGGGTACACCCATATCCTGTTGGCTTATTACATGTTATCCTCTGTTTTAGCCCAAAGAGTAATTATTGTAGATATTTTTCTAAGAATTATATAATAACTTAAATGCTTTTTCTCTGACAGGACAAGTTTGGAAAGAGATTGATTTAATTATTGGCCCCAATAGACAGCCTTCTTGGGATGACAAATACAAAATGCCATATACTGAAGCAGTTTTGCATGAAGTTTTAAGATTCTGTAATATAGTTCCATTAGGAATTTTCCATGCAACCTCTAAAGATGCAGCTGTACGTGGTTATTCTATTCCAAAAGGCACAACAGTAATTACAAATCTTTATTCTGTGCACTTTGATGAAAAGTACTGGAAAGACCCAGAAGTGTTCTGTCCTGAGCGATTTCTGGATAGCAGTGGCTATTTTGTCAAAAAGGAAGCTTTTGTTCCTTTTTCCTTAGGTAAGAGAACTTTCACAGGACTATAACTTTAAAGTATAACAATAAGTTGTCATGTATAACATTTTAATCTGAAGCTTCCTCCTCTAAAATTAAATATTCCAACTCTGAAAACATACTGATTCTTGTAGAAGAGAATCATTTGACTAGAGCTAAGTAACACTTGATTCTACTCAAAATAAATCTCAATTTTAACTAGAGTTAAACTGTTGAAAAGTTCTGGCTTCCTCTGAAACTCTTGCTAGTAGATTTTTGGCTTTAATCAAACTTGTGCAGCTAGAAGTCAGTATCAGATGACTTGTGAAGCTGAGACCTAGAAAGAGGAAAGATAAAACAACCTGAAGTAAAACTAGAATCTAGCCCTCTTGCCTTCCAATTTATTGTGTCATCTCCAACTAGGAAATACTGCTTCTGGTATGAAATAGAACACAGATCACAGACCCATGACAGATGAACCAGAAACTCTTACTAATCATTGAAAAAATACACAGTCAGTTGAAATGAAATGGGCTTCTCGTGACAATACAACAAAATGTCACACCTCAAATTAGACCTGCCAGAGTATGTCTTAGGGCAGCGGTGGTGAACCCATGGCACAGCCGCAGCAGGCTGTTTGGATCATTGAAAGCTCTAAAAGGTTGGCCATCACTGAGTAGGCTCAGTTGCAGTATGCAAGGGAAGTGGGAGTTGGGACTAAAGTCTTAGAAAAGTTTATGCTCTGACAAAACGAAGCAAAACAGTTGTTCTGGAAGCTGAAGTGCTAATTTCTATCATTTGGGATTTAAGAGAATACTTCAGCTAATCCACCTTTCTCTAACAAGTTTAAATTCCAGATTTCCCAAGTGTCATCCAAATATTAGACTTAAACTGGTAAATATGGGTTTCTGAAACTTACTATATCTGCTTTTTCTGTTTAGGGAGAAGACATTGTCTTGGAGAACATCTGGCTCGGATGGAAATGTTCTTGTTTTTTACCGCATTGCTTCAGCAGTTTCATTTGCATTTCCCACATGAACTAGTTCCAAATCTGAAGCCCAGGTTAGGTATGACATTGCAGCCCCAGCCTTACCTCATCTGTGCTAAAAGGCGCTGAAAGTGCACAGATGTTTTCAGGAATAAGGGTGTATGTTTGCCTTATCCCAAAGCTTCATCTAATCAGCATGATGTTTAGGAAAAAGCCACACTATCAAAAAGCCAAACAGATATGTCATTGGAAAGAGTACTAGAAAGGGCCAGGATTTAGCTCAGTGGCACCCTGCCTGCCTCGAAAATACAAGATCCTGAGTCCTATCTCCAGTACCGAAAAAAATAAAAATAAATAAAAGTTAAAAACTAAAAATGCTAGACCAATAACTAGCACTAGCTATGATTTCAAGCTTCTGAAACTTCTAAGGTACAACTCTTTACTGAGAAACATGAAGGTACAAATGACAGATGTTGCATAAGAGGCTAAGAAGGGCTATAGATGCCCTAAGCACAGCCACTTTTTAAGTATAAGGTTCCTCTCATCCCTTTTTGACTACCCCCTAAGGAAGCTTTGCTGCTAAATGCCAACTCCTTTTTGATCCTGCATTATCATTAATAGACTGTGGTACCAATCCAGTTTAATAGAGGACTAAAA